>NC_088126.1:329278-658557 GCF_036370855.1 Dromaius novaehollandiae | reverse complement strand
GGTCGCTGCTGAGCCAGCTGCAGGCGCTGCAAGCGCTCCTCAAACCGACGTCCACCAAGGCCGCCCAGACCAGCACCTGCATCCTGGTACCGCCGCGCGCCGGGGTTCACCCGTGCCGGCACACGGAGCTGCGGCACACGCGTGTTCCCCAGCACGTGGGCTCACCCTGCGGCCACGGCCGCCACGCGCAGCCGTGCACACGCGTGTGCCGCTGCCCCATCCGGCATGGGGTCCCCCGCGCCGCCTAACCCCCTCCTGTTCCCTGCAGATCCTGGTCTTCTCCCTGGGACTCATCATCTTCCCCAGCTACAGCCCCTTCCGCCGCGGCCCCGGGGGCAGCCAGGACGGCCACAAGCCCAGGGGAGGTAACGGGGCGGGGGACCCGGGGGCTGCCGGGAGCTGAGGGGCCCGGATCCGAGCCCTGGCCGAACCGGGAGTGGGAAGCAACCGTCCCATCCCGGCGCGGGGTGTTGAGCCCTGCCAGCCCCAGCCCAGCGCTCCCTTGTCTCCGCAGTGATTTCCAGGAACATCCTGACCTGGGAGGAGCTGCTGGAGCCGGCTGAGGGCCCCCACGCTGGAGCAGCCCCGCTCCCAGAGCGGGGACCCACGGCTGCAGCAGAGGACGGTGCCGAAGGGGGACATGGGGACCGGAGATCCCCCCCTCACGGGGAGCTGGGCACCAACTCCTCGGGCCAGGCCGGCCCTGGGGACGCGGGGACTCGGCCCTGGCTGCAGCCGGCAGCCCGGGTGGGACCGGCCCCAGGGAGGGCGGCCGGCGCCGGCAGGGAGGCGGCAACGCGGGCGCACGGGGAGATGTGACGGGCAGCGGAGAGCAGCCCCGGGTGCCACCCTCCCGGGGACGGGGCGCTCGCTCGGGGCTGGGCACTGCTCCGGGCACATCCCCGCGCCGCAGCACGGAGCCCAGCCGCGCACAGGGACGGCTCCGCCCTTCAGACGAAACCTCCGAGCTCGCAGGGCAGTTTCCAGCTAATAAACAGCTCGTTTGTACCTGATCCTGCCTTTTGGGGGGGGGGGGGGGGGGAAAGGAGGGCAGGGCTGAGGCCGTACTGCTGCCGTGGGTGGCTCTAACCCGCCCAGGCAGGGGGCCCTGCACCCCCGGCCGTGGGGCAGGGACCCCTGGCTCTAAGGGGGGCTCAGAACCAGGCCTGGGCTGGGCGGGTGATCTGGGGGGTCGAGGCAGGGGGATTAGCTGGGCTCCTCCCTTACGTAAGGGCTGTGCGGCACCGGGGGCTGGTTCCAGTGCTGGGTGCTGAACGGGGGGGGGGGGGGGGGCACTGGGCAACCCCCCGTTTCACCCCCTTCTGCCCCCCAGCCTCACCCCCTGCGAGGGGCCGGGCTGCAGGCACCAGGGACCCCCCCACCATGCTGCTCCCCCCCAGCCACAGCTCCCCCGGGAAGCTCCATGCCGCTCCACGCGCCCCACCTGCGCCAGACAGACACCAACAGATCAAAGCGACAATGATCCAGGTTTATTTCACGGCCTCCACTCAGGGAAGGCGGCTGCTGCGTTTGCCCGGACCGCTCCGTTCCCTCAGCGGCCGGGAGCGCAGGCACAGCACCGCTCCCCGTGTGCGGGAGGCCGGAAGCGGCCACGGGGCCGGGCCCCACGGGCCCCGCACCAGCCCGGCGGGCACAAGAGGCTCCTCAGCTGCCTTCACGGGACTCCCCCGTCGCGTCTTGAGGCAGCAGCGGAGCACAGGGCAGCTCCCCGCAGAGCTCCGCGTTCGCAGGGTGGGAGCCGGCGCGCTGCCAGGGCAGGGCCCGTCCCAGGCAAGAGTTTCGTCTCCCACCTCCTTTGGGAGCAGCAGGAGAGCAGAGTCTCCGCAGTCCAGGCGCTCCCGGCCCTGCTCCGGGCAGGCAGCGCTAAATGGACTCAATCTGCTTGCGGACCTTCTCGAGGGCTTTCCTGTCCAGCACTCGCTGGCGGCACACGACCAGCACGGCGAAGACCGCAGCCACGCACATCATAGTGCCCACGAACTTCCAGAAAATGTGCGCCTCCATCACCGCCGAGCGGCAGCTGCGCGAAGGGCAGAGTCACAAGTCTGGCAGCCCCAGCCCCACTCCCCAGCGCTCGGCACCCGGCGCCCGTCAGTGGGGCAGCGCCCCACGGAAACCTGCTGCCCCCCGCGGGGGAGCTGCCGCCTGCCCAGCCCCGCCGCGGGGGCTTCGCTCACCTCTTGAACTCATCCCTCTTGGAGGTGGCGCAGTTAATCTTCTCGATGAAGCCTGTCGGGCTACAGTCCGGTATCGTCTTCTGCAACCAGAACAACCGCAGTGAGAGGCGGCACTGGGGCGGGACGTGTCGGTCTCCCCCAGGCGCCCCTGGGCCGGGCGCGTGTCTGGGGGGAGCCAGCTCCCCGCGGAGGGGGCGAGCACGGCCCCACCGCCCGCACTCACCGCCTGGAAGCTGGTGCACTGGGTGCACTCCTGCGCCACCACGAAGTCCTCCACCTGCCAGCACGGCGTGGCCGCCACTGGGACCGCTGCGGGAGAGGGGCCGCGGCGGCGGCGTGAGCACGGGCAAAGCCCTGTGCCGTGAACCCCCCCAGGCCTGCCCCGGTGCCAGGACCCCCTGGGCCTCCTCCCTTCCCAGGGCCGGGACCCCCCCGCCGGGGCCGGGACCCCCCCGACTCCCCCCCCAGACCTCCTCCCCTCCCGGTACCGGGCCCCTCCACATCCTCCCCCGGTGCCAGGGCCCCCCCCCGGGCCCGCACCCACCCAAGCGCCGCTCGTCACTCGCCGCCATCGCCGCCGCCGGCCTGTGGAGAGAGCAGAGACATCATGAGGGGCCGGGCCGGGGCCCACAGTCCCCGCTCACCGCCCGCTCGCTCGCTCGCTCGCTCACCGCAGGCCGCAGGCCAGGGCGCCCAGGGCGGCGTAGAGGGCGCAGCAGCGCGGCCAGGCCGGGCCGCGGGGCCCCATCGGCGCGGCGGAGCTACCGGGCCGGGTCCTCCACCTCCTGCAGCGCCGCCATCTTGGCGCGCGGGGACTTGTGGGAGAAGCGGGGGGCGACGGGAAGGGCGGTGGCTGCGCGGCGGGGCTCACGCTCAGGGGGCGGAGCCCTCGCGGGGCGGGGCTTACACCAGGGGGCGGGGCTTGAGCGCGGGAGCAGCCCTGGGCGGGGCTTGCGCGTAGGGGGCGGTGCTTGTGCGTAGGGGGGCGGGGCTTGAGCATGGGGGGCGGGGCTTCCCCAGCCCGGTCCATCCCTGGCCCCATCCCTGTCCCGGCCCCATCCCAGCGCGGCCCCGGCCCGGTCAGGCCCCTCGCACCTTCCGCCCCCCCTTGACACCGTCCCCGCACCCTCGGCCCCCTCCCGTCCCCGTCCCCGCCCCCGTCCCCGTCCCCGCGGTGCCGCCCCACAGAGACGCCAGACACGGGGCAAGGCACAAGCTGGGCTTTATGGCGCCGAGGCCGCGCGGTGTCCAGCCCCACTCCCGCCCGGGCGCCGGCTCGGGGCAGCCCGCGCCCCGGCAGGCCCCTGCTCCGGGGAGAGGCGCCCGCGCTGTCCCGCAGCAGGCGGCGGCTGGTGGCGAGGAGGGGGGGCCGGGGCCGGGGCCGGGGCGGCGCTCCGCAGCCGGCGGCTCTTACGCCACGGAGCATCTGCTGCTGCCCTTCTTCTGGGAGCCCAGGTCCAGGGAGGGCTTGTTGCTCTGACCCTGGAAGAACCAGACGAAGAGGTCGCTGGGGGCTGGGGGCCACCCGGAGCCCCCTCCCCGCTGCCCGCAGCCCGGCCCGGCTCTGCCGCCGGCCGCGCTCACCGCTTTCCGGGAGGTTTTCAGCAGGATGTCCCGCGCCAGCGTGCTGAAGGCCTGCGGAGAGGGGGCAGGTCAGCGCCGGCACCCGGGGCACCGGCAGCCCCCGCCCGGGACCAGCCCCAGTGCGGGGGGGCGCCCCGGGGACGGGGGCGGCAATGTGCCCCCGGGGGGTGACACAGCCCCGGGAAGCCCCCGGCTCCGGCGCAGCCCGCTGCCCTCACCTCTTCCACGTTCACGCTGGACTTGGCGCTGGTCTCGAAGAAGCGGATCCCGTACTCCTTCGCCAGCTGGAGGACGAGACCCCCTGTAATGGGGGCGCCAGGGCCCCCACGCTCCCTCCCCACGCTGCCCCGGCCCCGGCCCCACGGCGCGGGAGGGAAGAGCCGGAGCCAGGCCCCTCTGCCGCTACCTTCTCAGCATCCTCCCGCTGCACCTTGCGCTTGCTCTCCATGTCGCACTTGTTGCCGATGAGGAGACGCTCGACGCCGGCAGACGCGTTCTGGAGGCCGGAGAGGATGGGAGACGCGTCAGCTTTGCCCGCCGTCCCCCCCCGCGCCCAGCGCCCCCCCGCACACCCACCTCCTTGATGCTCTTCATCCAGTTCTGGATGTTCTCGAAGGATTTCTCGTCCGTGATGTCGTACACGAGGATGATGCCCTGCGAGGACGGAGCGGTCAGCGGAGCAGGCGGCTGCCCCCTCCTCCCGCCCGGGTGGGGGTCTCCTCCCCACGGCGCCTGTGCTCCCCGCGGCCCACGCGGGCGGCGAGGCCGAGGGGGCGCATCGCAGCCCCCATCCCCGGGGTGTCCCCCCGCCCTGGGGCTGCTTCTGGTGCTGCCCGGCCCCCGAAACGCCGCGGCCCCGCTGCCGGGCTGCCTGGCCCCGCGGCCCCACCACCCCCCGCCGCACGGCGAGGCCCTACCATGGCTCCGCGGTAGTAGGCTGTCGTGATGGTTTTGAACCTCTCCTGTCCCGCCGTGTCCCTGCGAGAGCAGAGGAGGGGGTGAGGCCACCGGGCCAGCGCAGCAGGCGTGGGGCGGGGGGGGGGTCCCGGGGGGTCCCACCCGCACTCACCAGATCTGCAGTTTGATCTTCTTCCCTTCAATTTCCACCGTACGGATTTTGAAGTCGATCCCTGGGAGGGGAGGAGAGAGGCGGGCTGGCACGCGGGGTCCGCGCGGGCACGGGAGCACGCCGGGGCCGGGTGTCGGGAGCAGGGCCGGCAGCGGCGGTGGGGAGGGGGTGCCAGGGCCGGGCAAGGAGCTGCCAGCCATAAACGGCTCCGCTCCCAGCAACAGCCGGGCACCCCGGGAGAGGGAGGGGGGCAAAGTCCAGGCCGGGCCCTGGCCCTCGTCTCTGCCCGGCTGCCGGGGGCGGGAGCGGGGTCCCTGGGAACCCGTGGGCCGGCGGGGAGGGATGCCGCATTCCTGCGGGATGGCATCACCCCTCGCGCCTGCCTGGGATGCTGCCGTGGGGGGCGGGATGGGCGGACGGCGCTGCCCAGCCCCGCGAACCTGCCCCCGGCGCCCCCCCGCCGCCTCCCCAGCCGGCCCCAGCTGCCCAACGCCGCCGTGGACAGCGGCCGGAGCTCGCCGGGGCGCAGGGCTGCACCGCGCCCCCCACCCGAGCGGGGCCCCCACCCCAGCAGTCCCTCAGGCAGGCAGCGACCAGCCCCCGGGGCTGGCAGATGCTGCCCCCCAGCCAGGCTTCCCCCCGCGCTCCCAAATTCCTGCCCCCCCCGGCTGGGCCCTGCCGGCGTCCCGCTGGCCCCCTTTCAGGGCGCGCATTCGTTACGGGCCGGGGAGCAGGCGGCCGCGAGCGCGGGCCTGGGAACGGCGGCGAGGAGGAGGACGGGGGCGGCCGGCGCCCAGGCGGGGGGGCAGAGGCGGCCGGAGCGGCCCTTCCCGGTGGAATTCCCCGCCGGAGCGTGGATCCCGGCCCGGCTCCCAGCTGGCACGCAGGGCCGCCGGCTGCTCGCCGGGTTTATGGCGCTCTGCAAACACGGCGGGGCAGGGGCGGCCGCTCCGGGCGCAGGAAATGGCTTTAGCAGCTCGGAAACTCCGGGAGCGGGAGGAGGGGGGGGCGGCCGGCTCCGGGGTGGTCCCTGCCCCCCGCTCCGGGCTCCCCGGCGCCGGGGCAGCTCCAGGACGGGCAGGCGCACGGCTGCGAGCCCCGGCCGGGACCCGCCACGCAGCAACCGCTCTGCCCCGGGCGGCGGGAGCCTCGCGCGGGGAAACTGAGGCACGCCACGCAGGAACTCGCGCGTCCTGCTCCGCGGCAGCGGCCCCGCGTTCACCAGCCGCGGACCCAGCGGGCACGGCAGCCCCTCGCCCGCGGCCGCCCCACAGCTCCGCTCCCGGCGGGAGCCAGGCGCGACCCCGGATGGGGGGAAGCGGGAGCGCCGCAGCGCCCTGTTCGCCGCTCGCCCGAGCCCCGGCGCTGCCCGGACCCCCGCGGGCAGCGGACCCCTCCCGCTGGGCCCCCCCGGGCGAGGGGCTGCGGCCCGTCCCAGCGCCCGGCCGCTCCGGGAGGAAAAGCGCGATTGCAAAACTGATGGAACGGAATTTTTCTCCCGCTTGTGCGAGGAAAGCAGGAAAAAGCAACCGCTCGCCCGCTGGGCCGGGGAGGGGGCTGGGGAGGGGGCCTGAGCCGGGGCGCGGGGGCGAAGCCGCAGGTGCTGGGGGGGCGGCGAGGGGCTGGGGGGGAGGCCGGGGGGGGGGCAGGTCGCCAGGAGGTGGGGGGGGTCCCGGGAGCCCCGAGGGGGGGTCCCTGAGGTGCGGGGGGGTCCCGGGAGCCCCGAGGGGGGTCCTCGCGCAGTGAGGGGGTGGGGGTGGGGTCCCGGGATCCCCGGGGGGGTTCCTGAGGTGCGGGGGGGTCCGGGAGCCCCGGGGGGGGGGTCCCCGAGGTGCGGGGGGGTCCCGGCGGCGGGGGGGTCCCTGAGGTGCGGGGGGGTCCGGGAGCCCCGGGGGGGGTCCCCGAGGTGCGGGGGGGTCCGGGAGCCCCGGGGGGGGGTCCCCGAGGTGCGGGGGGGTCCCGGCGGCGGGGGGGCGCGGGGCCCCGCACGCACCGATGGTGGAGATGTAGGTGCTGGTGAAGTTGTCCTCGGCGAAGCGGATGATGAGGCAGGTCTTGCCCACGCCGCTGTCGCCGATCAGCAGCAGCTTGAAGAGGTGGTCGTAGGCCTTGGCCATGGCCCCCGCCCGCCGGGCCGCTCTGCCCCGCGGCCGCGACGGCGGCCCCGGCCCGGCCCCGGCTCCGGCCCCGGCCCGCCCCCGGGCGGGGACTCGGCGGAGCCCGGCCGCGCCGCCCCCCCGGCCCCGCAGCCGGCCCCAGCGCCGCCGCGCCCCACGGTCGCCATCGTCGCGGGCGTGACATCACCGCCCCGGCGATGACGCCACCGCGAGGCAACCCTGCCTGCTGACGTCACGCCCCCTCACGCGGGCGCGCGGAGACCTTCCCCAAATGGCGGCGGGAGCGCTCCCTCCAGCGGCATCGCCGACCTTCCTAACATGGCCGCGCTGCTACGCAACCCGCCCCTGCGGGCCCCGTGCCCTTCTCAACATGGCGCCTCCCCGCGCCCGTGCCTCACTTCCGCCCGTGCGGGGAACCCCGGAGCGGATATAGCGGCCCCCGTTTCCGGCCTGGCCCCTTTTCGGTCGCGGCTGCCTCCACGCGAACATGCCTGTGAGTGCGGCACCGGCACCAGCCCCCCCCGCGCCGCGGCCCTCCGGCACCGCGGCGGCCCGCGCGGCGGGCGGAGCGGGGCCGGGCCGGGCCGGGCCGGACCGGGCGCGGCGGCCGGCAGGCAGGCTGGGGCGGGCGGGCCCGGTCGGCGCCCCCGCGGGGGCCGGGCCGCGGCGCGGGGTGGGCCCTGTCCGCCGCCATCTCCTCTGCGGCGGGCGGGCGATGGCGGGGGCCCAAGATGGCGGCGGGCGGGCCGGGGCCGGGGCCGGGGCCGCGGCGGGGGGCGCGGGGAGCGGGGTCGGGGCCGGGGCCGGGGCCGGGCGCTGACCGGAGCTGTCCCCGCAGCTGGCCAAGGACCTGCTGCACCCCTCCCCGGAGGAGGAGAAGAGGAAGCACAAGAAGAAGCGCCTGGTGCAGAGCCCCAACTCCTACTTCATGGACGTGAAGTGCCCAGGTAGGGGCAGCGCGGCCCCTCGGGCTCCCCGCGCCGAGGGTCCCGGTTCCCGGGGCGGGACCCGCCCGGCCTCCCCGCCCCTCGGTGGCAGCGAGCCCTCCGCTCCCCCTCTCCCCGGCAGGCTGTAAAACCACCGTGTCACGCGTGAGCGTCCCCTCCCTCGACACAAGTGGACTTTGCCCACGGGTGTAACGTGAACACTCAGCCGTTACCGGCTCTTCGTTCGCCCCGACGGCGAAGCTGCCCCAGCTCTGCCCAGCACTCGCCTTAGAGCTGTCCCTTTCCCCACAGGTTGCTATAAGATCACCACCGTCTTCAGCCACGCTCAGACCGTCGTTCTGTGTGTGGGCTGCTCCACGGTGCTGTGCCAGCCCACTGGAGGAAAGGCAAGGCTCACAGAAGGTAGGTAACGATGGAAAAAGGCAGCTTACAGTTATTTTGGTAGTGCCTCCTCTAAACTCTTAGTGTATAAGTCTTAAGAGTCTTATACAGACTTATACTTAGTCTTATACACTGATGTAAGCTTCACAG
Organism: Dromaius novaehollandiae; assembly: GCF_036370855.1. NCBI lineage: Eukaryota > Metazoa > Chordata > Aves > Casuariiformes > Dromaiidae > Dromaius > Dromaius novaehollandiae. The sequence continues at coordinate 650,111 of NC_088126.1, read as the reverse complement.
TCTACGATAGTTTAAGCACGCCGGTGAACTGTGGTTTCATGAAGGAAGCAGCTTCCTGTGATAGTCGGAGGCCAGCTGATTTGCTCTTTGAGACCAGACAAAACATTTTCAACATCCTCCAAAATTCAAGCATGATCAGCTCTGCTGGGGCCATCAGAGCGCCATTGCTAAATACACTGTGACAGGCAGTTTGCAAAAGATGTCTGAGTGTGTTGTAGCCCTGATGAACCTGATACGGACTTTGGAGATGGGGTACTTCTGGGCTAGAAGGAAGAAACCACTCTTGCTAGCAAATGCTCTCTTGCTTTCTGTGCCCATCTTCTGTGGGGTTGACTTGGCCTTCTTATATCAGGATGCTTTTCTTACCTGCTTCTTTGAAACAAGGCAAAGCCATAGGCTGATATATTTGGGCTGATGAGACAGGGAAATGCCTGTACAGAACTGCCTTCAGAGGGCCACTGTATGCTGCATAATTGATGCTGTAACAGTAAAATGTTTTTGAAAGATGTTGAAATGCTGGCCGAGTTGCTTACTGCTCTGCCGCTTGCTTTCTTTACCTAGGATGCTCCTTCAGACGAAAGCAGCATTAAACTAAAGGAGTCTGAGATGGCTGGGACTACGTGCACAGATGGCTGCACAGATGAAGAGCATGGGATTTGATTCAGGTGTGACCTGAATGCTTTAGCCAGGTGTCCTTGGAATGCAACCCAGGAATGTGACTTTCATACTGTCCCTGTAGCCCCACCCATCTCACTGTCAATAAATTTTGGATAAAATACAAGCAGATTAGTTTGCTTTTGATGTACTGGCCTGTGGGGAAAAAAAGCTGGTTTGTTGATCAAGTTTTCAGAACTGCAAGTAGCTGCAATGTGTGCTGTACTGGGTCAGCTGCAGAAGTGAGTGTGCATCCTGTGAGCCTACCATTAATCCTTAATTCTCATCATTTAACTACATGGAGAAGATCAGAACAGTTTAGTAGTTAACTAAACACTTCCATTTATTTGGGTCAAAACCATAGGGACCTGTTGCACTGCAGGGCCTCCAGCTGTTCTAATGTTCAGCTCTTCAGTTGTAGAAGTTTATCTCCGTACACTCCAGAGCCACAACTGAGTCCTGTTTCTTCCATGTGGGGAACTTGTAGAATAGGAATATCCTGAAAAGAAGGAAATAAAGGGAAGCTGGTTTGAATATCCAAGTATTCAGGGGACAGTTTGCACAGTGGTAGTAACAAAAACAGTAATGAAGTCACTGAGCTGTATTGCTCAATGAATGCATAACAGCAGTGTTTTTCACTGGCTGGGAATACTAGTATTAGCATGTTACAATGTGACAAAACTGGAAGCTGCCTCAACAGTCCCCCCAAAGCCCCTGGCTTACCTGTCTGAGATGGAGCAGAGGTAGGAATGTACACAATAGGCACTGTTTGCACTCTGGTCAGAAAAGCATTGTATGCTGTCAAAATAATAACCTGGTTAGATTATGGAGCTCCTTTCAGATGTGTGCAAGAAATCAGTAGTTTGAACTTTAGGTTTTAACCTCTGAACCTTTTTTCTGAAGTTGTCTCGAACTCATTCATTCTAGTTCTGGAGTATCTTATGCTGTTCTGATGGTGGCATCCATCCCTCCACTGTGCTGGTGCAGCTGGCCAGGGCTGCCTAGTAAAACTAACTTTTGCAAGTGGCCCAGATTCAGCCTCAGTCTCCTGCTGCAGTTCAGCCACATGTGGAATTATGAACAGCTGTAACAATGTAGGAGCTGCCACTGCCACCTGAAGGTACTCAAGCTGCATTCTGTTTGTCAAACTCAACAGGAATGCAGACTGCCTACATTAGAGAACATTTCAGCTTTTTTTCCCAGTTATAGTAGCTATTTTATTAGAACATCTTCCTCTTAAATTGTTAAAGTTTACAGCTACCCTCTGCTACAGTGATACTGTTGCATTTGGAAAGTTTCCTTTGTTGTCACCCCCTTTCCTCTGAGTTTCAGATCAATTAATAGCTAAAGGGATGACTACTTAATGCTTAAGAAAAATCAAAACCATTGCTGTTAGAATAGATCTAACCCAGGAAGATTTGACCTAAGAATGACATCAATTTGTTTAAAGCTCAAAAAGAATACAGCAATGTGAAAAGCAGAGATGCATAATTGGCTTTAAAGATTACAAAGACAAGAATATGTATTTTTATTTTCTGTAAGCTTTGATTATTAAACTGTAAATCTCTTTCACTTACTGAGGAAGATAATGGCTGTTGATGCTAAAACAGCAAAGAGAGTGAAGAGAAGAATCTGGTAAGAGCTCATTAGCTGTCGAACAATTCCTATGTCATTGCATTGACCTAAGGTTTAAAGGACAGAGTAAATATTGCATACTGGTAGGGTCCAGATGTTTGTAACAACTTCAAAGAAAAAGAAGCATCTCTTAACTGCTAGTTAAGGGTATGTGGTGCCAAGGGATGTTTGATGCCCTTTGGAGCTGGGGAATGGAAGATATGAACAGTCTCATTTTATTTTGGTAGGAGCAGTAACCCTTTTGGCAAATTTGAATCTTGTAACTAGTTCAGGGCTTCAATACCATTATTGCATCACATCAGGTATACGAAACCCACCCTGGATACTTACCAAACGTAAGCTGCCCTGGGAGAACTCTCACTTCTACGGCTGCTCTTTGGCCTGTGAGAGCACAGGAAATGTTGATGAAGGCTGGTGCTGTCATCTGCTGGAGGGAGGTGAAGTTGACCACAGTGACTGGGTAGGAGACAAGTCCAGGCATGCCAAGGGAATATTCAGGATACCTCACTACTATAGCAGGGGAACTGGGCCGAACCTTTCACAACAGACAAAATCCAATGCTTTAAAATGAAAAGCAGTAATATCTCTAATTCAGTATTACTATGTACACTGATATTACATATAATCAGGAAACAATGAAACAAGTTGTTACGAAGGAGGATTTCTATAAGGTTGCCTTGTCTTTACATATTTTCTGTAAGGATGGAAGAAAAATGCAGAAGCACCCTCACAACCCACTGCTTTCAAACATGGGAACTATTAAGCAGTCTGTTCCCCAGTAATTTTTTTTTTCCAGTGATCCAAAAAACTGATCGCTAAGACAGGGCTAAGCACATACAAGACCGGATTCTCTCCACCAATGCCTTCTGACACGTATGTATTTCCAGTCCCAGGGATATAGGCAGAGAGAAAGCTTTTCACGTACCTCCAGCTTTTCTAATACTTTTTCAGTTCCCAGCACTCTTAGCATGCCATTTAGTTGTTTGGCACTAAAAACTAATTCTGACTGGTTGACATAAAATGCAGGGAGGAAAGGAACTAGGATTCTTTGCATTTCACCCGTGTTCTGTTCACTGGAGAGAGAGACCATCACAAACACAGAGGCATCAGCAAAACTCAGAGCCAGAAGGACTTCATCAGGCTGGGGCTTAGCAGTGATTACACAGACATAAAGACCTAAATTCAAGACAGTAGAAAACCAGCATAAACAGACAGTTTGTGTTTGAAAGGTTCTTATAACAGTTAATTGGGGTGGAAGGCAGGAAAGATGCATGATTAAAATGGATCATTTATACATTTTTAGCACTAGTAAATCAGCATAGAAAGTGTTTGAGAATTTGGCACTGTTACCTTACAGTCTAGTAGTGAAATGAAGAAGAAGAAAAAAAAATCACCAGAGGGAAAAACAAAACATGAAAATTCCCTGTATTCCATTCAGATTTGAAAGATCATACCCACCTTTTTGGATGCTAAATTCTGACTGCACAAGAAAGACTTCACTTGCTGATACACCCAACATATTATTGCTGAATTCAACTTGACATATCAAGCAAGACTCTGGGAGAAGGAAATTTGTCATTGCACTGAACTGAATAGAGTTGCAAGGGCCTAAAGGAGAAAAACAGAAACAAATGAATTGGCATCTTTCAGTGGATAACACTTCAACAAAACAAGGTGAAACTTTCCCTAACACAAAGTGGTTCAGTTGTCGATCTGTAATTGTCACTCACGTTTCCTCATCAGAAGCTTATTTCCCAGCGGTAGTCCATGGCCTTGTATTTACTGGGACTGGGTTATAGCTTCCATAATTTAGTGTTCAAAAGGCTCAAACTACACTTTCGTAATAAACTAGTAGGTGACTGTAATATGAATTGCAATTCATTTTCTCATTTATGCACTACTGCAGAATAAAAACATTTTTAGGTGCATGGTATAAACTTTACTGCAGAAAAGTTCAGCGTGAATCAAGAAAGAGGAATTTACAAATACAGGTCCTACCCTTGAGGGTTTCTCTTCCACTGCTTGTGGCAACAAGAACTTGGAATGCAGAAGAATCTGGAGTATTTGTTAAATAGTTTTTTTGACCAATCTGGAGACTTAATCTTGAAGAACCATTGACAATTATCTGAAATATTAATAAGAATAGAATTCTGTGTCCAAAACACTGATTCAAACAGACAGTAGGGAATTTTACTGCTTAGTTTTTCTTCTGCTGTTCTACAAAACTTTCTTCACTGGATGTTTATCATTAAAGATCAGTCTTATTTACACTAGTGAGAAGCATCTTGAATAAAAGTGAGAACCAAGCCCTTACTATTTTGTTTTTAACTGGCCCTTTACTTGCAGGTGATTTTTTAACATCTGGGAACAGAACTGAGGTACATAAGCCGTCGTGCATCGAGTTACAGTAAAGGCTCTGTAGTCTTCTGCAGTAACAATTTCAATCACTACACTGTCTACCTAAATGTGCAACAGATATTCCTATAAGCAAAGGAGTCAGAGAGAAAAGCTGACCAAATCTTTCGGTGTAGAACACAACATAAATATATATAAAAACAATTCTTGGTATACATTAGCAAGCTGGTCTTCTCCCACAGTACTGTGACAAATACCTCTCTATATGTTTTCACTATCCCTGGGATATCATAGAAGACTGTAGCTGTTCCAGTATTCTTCACAAATGCTGCTCCACTCACAGTGTCTATTTCAAGCATATCACTGGGGGAAATATGCCACATCCCAGATTCACCTACAAATATCAAGTTACAAGCTAGATTTTGCCAAGTGGTCTCTACTGGAGAGGATTAGAGACCATGGAGGGATCTCTAAAATGAAAGGGATTCATTTAATGTACAGGAAATAGACATCTGCATCCCTCACGCGTAGGGAGTTCATATAGTAAACTGAAATTCACAGGTCTTATCCTTTTAGACCTCTTAGAATGGATCATTTTAAATATTCACATTACATGAGTGAACCCCCTCCCCGCATTTCCCAGTGAAATACACTGTCTGCTTATTCTCCAGGACAGAGAGCTTGTAAATCATATTTACTTGAATAAATTAGGATCATAAACTCAAAGGTTAATTGTGGGGTTCAGTGAGTAAAAAGAATGCTCAAATGAGCTTTCACAGAATGGGAGAAAGTTTTTTACATTCCTTGGAAAACTCTCTGGTTACCTTTTATTTTAAAAATGCTATCAAAGACTTAATTTACCATGTAGTTCTGATTAGACAGTAATAAAACTGTAGCAGCAGGACTGTCACTCCCTTATGTATGGAGTCTTTTAATGCAGTTACAGAATGCTTTGTTTAAGTACCAGTAAATTCCCCTAAGCGGCCTATCCTCTTGAATGGCTATAAAATAGCCATTCTGAAGGTGGGGAAAAGGGGGGAAAAATACCCTTTTTGTGTCACTATAAAAGATAACAGAATTGAGCCTGCATTTGAACTCTGAAAAGATAACAAAACAAGCCTTCCCATGAATAGTAGGCTTGGAGCCTTAAAAACAAAAACCAGGATTTTCTGTGCACACAGGCACCTAATACGCTAGAAAACCAGTTCTGTCCTTGCTCTTAAGCGAGATGCCCCATGCTGAAGTGGTTTTGAGGTCTCAGTATTTGTAGAGGTCTTCCATTAAAATACTGCCAATCTGATTTTGCTCCGCTTCTGAAATCTAACTAGGCTATGGGAAAAGCATACAAACCATCTTGGTTTACAAGGGGTGAGCTGAAACAGATTACATCTCCTATGGCAATGGACTTCGAGAGATCTGGCTTGATGGCATACTCCACAGGCACAGGGATATAGTCAGCCACACCCTGACGCTTCTCATCCTGGATTGTCAACAGCGTCACTCCTCTGTTCACAGCCTGAGCAATGTATGTGTAGTTCTTACTCCCAGGTCTAATGAGTAGCAAGTCATCTCTGAAAACAAAGATGTCTAATCAAGAGAAAATTGCTAAATTTCACACATCCAAAGTTACATATTTGATACATAAAAATCCACGTGCTGCTTCAGCACTGGCAATCAAGTGAAACAGCTCTCAATTCTGACAGCTGTTTTCAAACAGACTTCAGGTTTGAGGTGCAGCTTTTCATCTGCATTGTGAGTTGTGATGTAAAAGTCTCCATGCGAGTTCTGATATCTCTACTAGCCACATACCAATACTCTCAAGACTGTACCTGTTCACAGCTAGGTAAAGCTGGGTGTTCTGGGCATGGAATTTCTCCCCGATGTTGTTGTAGAACTGCACCGTAAGGGTTAAGGACATTCCAAGGGGAAGTGCAGCCAGTGATATGCTGCTGGTTGTATACAGTTTGGGACTGACATTTATCCTTAAATAGGACACAGGTGCCACCTGTAAAAAAAAAAATACAGTTTCTTGGGGTTTTTTTGGAAAAAGTTAAAAAAAGACATTAGGTCTAAGTATTTGTTCTTGTCTTATTTTTCTCTAATTGACTATTGATTCAGAAGGATGATAGCCATCTCCTCCACCACAGTATCATCTTCTGGAGCTCTTGAGTTTTTCTTGGAAATGCCCTACCAAAGGGCCTACAGGTCCTCTTATAAACTGATAAAGCGTACAATGTATTTATGACAAGCTGGTTGATACGGTTTCTTAAATATTAAAAAAAAAAGTTAAAAATAAAATACTTCATACTTCCATGAGGATTTCCATACAATAAACATTTTCTCAGTATGAAACCTCTTAACATCTTTTTACATTTTATAGACTAATAAATTAAGGTTTGAATGAGTAATCTCACCCATATACAGGATCAAAAAATTAGTTAATACCAAGATGAGAACAGAGTCCAGAAACAACTTCTAGTACACATCTACCACTGATCGTACTCCCTTTCTTTCCTAGAGCCAGCAACGGGACTGAATAATCCTTAGCATCAGCCCTTACTCCCACTCCTAAGAGACAATGACCCTGATAAAAAGAATGATAAAATACAGTCTCTTCACATCAGTATGTTTTCAGTGGGTTGAGAAATAAAAAGCTGTTACATATTTTTTGCTTGCAGAAACATTGGTACACATCTGAAATCTTACCTGGACACCAGTTATGACTGTCTGATTGATTCCAAAGAGTTCTAGAGAAGTCACTTCCAACACTGCAGTGCCTGTGACGGCTCCAGCTCTCAGGACACCCTGATCATGCCCCTCAAGGACAGAAGAGTTGGGGTAACACTGCAAGATCTGAGCGCTCACAAATGCAGCCCCTTCCCTTAGCCAAGAACAAAAGTGAAGTTCATGAGACTCTGACAGGCTGGCAGTTTGTTTCACTTTAAATGATGACCACTAGAGCAATAAGAAACATTAGCAGCTAATGCTTCTTTGTGACAATGAACTACATGCCCAAGATGCTGTTTTTTAAGTTCTTCTAGTTCAAGATTACACTAAACTAATGACCAAAAGGTTCAGTGGCAGCAGCAGATCACAGTACGGCCTTAAGGCTATGTTTCAGCCTCCTGCTGACAATATGATGAAACCACGAAGACACATTATTCTTTAAATGATTTGTTAAAACTGCATGTAATGCCCAGATGCAGCCCTACTCAGCAGTCACTCCAATATACATCTGCAGACAGTAGAGTACCCCAGGAGAATCCCCAGAAATGCACAGTGTAAACCTACCAGAAAAAAAGAAGTCTATGAGCAGGCATCTTCTAAGACCCGCATAAATACAATAGATCTACTTTTGTAGGTATATAGTTCATTCTCTCAGATTAATCATGTTGCTCCATCTGCCAATGCTTGCTGGTGAAGCTTTCACCACTACAGAGCTATCACTTTAGAATTTTACTACTCTTCTCTGCTTTGTGATGAACTACATTTAATACAGACTTGTAGACAGAAATTTGAGACTGAGCATGCCTCAAATTCTCTGTCATGTAACAGGAAGTCTGCAAATGTGTGTTGAATATCTTGAGATGGGAAAAATAAGAAGCTGACAGACAGCTCCCTGCACTAATAGGAGAGAAACACGTTGTAAACTGTCTCCATGTTCTGTATATTCCTTTTTTGTCTACCTGTTTGTGTACAGCTTGAGTTGTGAATTGGTAGACATCAAAATCTGCTGAGTGGAAAAGGTGGGAGAGAATAGTAGCAGCTTATCAAATACCTATAGGCAGAAAAAATATCATTAAACAGAGAAACTCCAAAAAAAAATCGGGATTAAATTAATGACAGCTATAAATCGGGATGCCTAAAGAAAAACAGTTACTGATTAACAGAATATACAGACATGACCAAAAGGAGATGTAAACCTCTTTATGCCAGTATGCCCAAAATGAAGTTTGTTGCATTTGTCCATGACACTGCCCACAAATTTGTGGCCACTCAAAATAAGCCTACCTATGATGAGCATAACCAGTGGCACTTACCAGCATTTGCACTTCATCTGACAGTTCAGTAAGGTTTCCTTCAAACTGTCCAGCAGATGTGTTCAGACACTGCACTGTCACTTTAATAGTGGTTCTACCTGCTGCTTTTGTATATGTGACCATAGCAAAATTATTCTCTGATGGAAGTTGAACGGAAACCTGGTAGAGATAAAGCACAGTTTTCACAATAGATCATCCAGTCCTTAGGTTAAATGGCTAGTTTTAGTAAGGAGAGTTAAAAAAAAAAAAAAAAAAAAAAAAAAACTGCTGTGTGTGGAAACAGAAAGATGATTTTTTTTTCTTGGATTCTGCTCCTAATGGTGAGAACTTCTGTCACAGGTGTGATTCTGTCTGTTCAGACTTTGCTGCTCTTCATAAGGCATACAGAAGTTTCTAATGCCACACGGTCTCAATCTGGATCATACATAGTAGGTAAAAGAATTTACAGCAGTATCATTACAGATTCAAAAGTTTTTGCAGAAAATTTTACTTAAGACTTGCATGCTCTGAAGAAGATTTTGAGAGAGAAAAGATGGAAAAGCCATTTGATGCTCTAGCTTAGTATACTAACTAGATTAGATTGGGAAGATAACACTTCAGCCATACAGCATTTGAGGCAGTGCTCATCTGCTCAGTTAAGAATTTTAAATGTTGCTTGCCCAATCTCCTGATGCTTTCTGACACGGTACTGGCTCTTAAACACATTCTTGGTGGTTTACTCCATACCTCCATATGTCGAGGAAGAAGGTCTAGAACATCCCTTTTGCTCACTGACCACTGGAATATCAGTTCTGGGTTAGCATTACCAAAGTAAAATGGATTCAGCATGCTGGTCAGCCCCATCACATAGATTGGCATCTGCAAAGGAAGAGTATTGTCACCACAGACATTTGAAGTTGTTTCGTGTTTCCTGTAATCTGTGCTTCTCATCTCAATCCCATACAGCAAGTAGACAAAGGATTAGGGGTCACTGTATACTGCTAGAAATTAGAAGTGAACCCCTATAAGTTGGGAGAAGGAGGGGAATTACATGTGTATCATGAACTTTAAACCTGCAGTAACTTAGACATCACACAAGCCTATTAGAGCAAGGATGCTGTTCTTAACTTCTTGCCAACAGTAGTTTTCAGTATCAACCGAACACCTACCTCGGTGGCTGTTATAAGTCTTGTGGCAGGAACATGAATTCTTACTGCTCTTAACTGAATTACTTCTAATTCCACTTGATCCTGCAAAATAAGTCAATGACTAAGCTTTGAGACATGTGACTAAACGGAACGGTCTCAAGTAGTCTATAGCTCTACTTTTGAAATAAACAGTCTATACACTAGTTAAGGGCTAAGCTGATAGTTTTTTGCCAAGCAGGGAGGGTTTAGCTAGTACATATCCAGCAGCCTCCAAATAGGTGGTCACATTGCCGTGCTGGCGTAACATTTCTAGAACCTGTCACCTTTACAATGCTGATAACTTCTGATAATCCTAACACAGTTTGGTTTCTTTTAAAGCTATTTGATTCCTAACTAGTCTCATGGATTAAATACTGTCTTTATATCCCACTGGGGGCGCCAAAAAGCAAGAGGAAAAAAAAAAAATGTACAAAGAGATACTAGCTTCCCAACCAACTTGCGACAGCCTCATCTTGTTTACTGTAAGAGATAAGTTAAACTGAAACAGCAACTTTACAATTGCCTCTTCTTCTAGGTCGTCACAGTACAAGTATGAGATCAAATTATGCCATTAATGGAAGTTTTTTCCAAGGCCAGGTTGATTTTCAAGATCAAGGCTACCAATATGATTAAAAAGCCTAACAAACCATTAACATACTTTCTGAGCAGAAGGGAAAGTGATGAGATAATAAAGAATATAATGGAAAGGTACCTGTGAAAAAACAGTAACTCTTCCTGTGTCTTCACTAACTGCCTGAATAGCACCCTGTATCATGGCTGTTCCAACTGTCCTTGCTGTTACCTGTCCAAGCCGGTTAACCTCAGCCACAGAGCGGTTAGTGATAGAGAAGTGGATGATGGATTGTGGCTGGGGACCACCTTCTGACATCACCTGCAGTATATTTAAATAAACAACATGATGTTCACTGAGGAAAACAGACATACATATATTAGTGAATCTAAACACTGTGGTTTAGGAAATTAATGCTTGTAGTTGCTTGCTCCACAGCTCTCCTGAACATGGTTTAGCCACTTCAAAGTATAAAAATTCCACTTAAACCCATCTTCACATGCCTTCCAAGCTAAAAGAGGAAACCATAAACTGAAACAGCTCAGCAAGCAGCTCCAGACCTGACGCTGAAAGGTAGGGCCATACCTTACAAATCTGCACAGTCCCAGCTCTCCTGCTCTAGGACTCACATGCTAGATAAAGCCAGCTGGCTCAATGTAGGTCAATATAAAAGACGATACAGGAGGGCTCTGGAATCTACCGGTCACCCTGCTGCGCTTTACTGATGAGGTGAGGTCTGGCCTCCACTGGATTACCTCAAACCAGGATTTGGGAATCAGACTGGTAATAAAATTCAGAGCCTTTACTTCTAGTTTAATCAAGCTCTTTTCAACAAGATTAAATATACCAGTACTCAGGGCGAAAAGGAAGAGATAGGTAAAAGGGAGCAAAACGTTTTATTTGTTCAGAAGAAATAATGCTCACCTGCATCATATTGTGTGGGATAAGAATAATTTTCTTTGGAACCAGTTTAAATGGAGGAAAGACCTGGTAAAAAGAAAAGGAAAAAAATATTCTGCTGTAAAATGTTACGCACATTTCTTTTTTTGTGTTACATCACAAAACAGAACACCAGCACAGTCTATGTTGAATTATCACAAGCCTCTCTAAGTAGATCTTGACACATCTTTCTAGAAGACTTATTACAGAATAGAGATTTCTAGTGAGCAACATGATCCTGCCTTTTAAATGTAAGTACTAAGAGAAGACTTAATGGACAGATTGCCGAAATACAGAAATGTTATCAATGCTCGCTGTCAATTATTATTTATATGATCCTTTTTAGATGAATTTGAGAGTCACAAAACATCCGGCCTTTAGAATAGCATCATGTAAGTGGACTTCCCCCCCCAAAAAAAGAACTTTGAACTTTGGGTCAAAAACACTCAAAAATGAATAGATTTAAAAGCTGTGGATTCTTACTTCAACTTTCCGAGGAGAAGAAGTAAATCTTCTTCCCATTTTGTCCCAAGCTGTAGCTACCACAGTTGTCTGGCCGACAGCAACAGCTCGGAGCATGTAAACTTCAGAATACTCTCCCACTTCTTCCATTTGCCTGTGAAGACACTTTACCATGACTTCACTTTTTATTTCCTCTATTGTAACTATAAGATAACTCAAGTAGGGACTGTCTAATAGGTGAGCCTGTGACTATTATAATATTGAGACTTGTACTCCAAGATAGCCAAAGTCCTACATTTATGATGCACAGCGCTCTGAATGGCAAAATACCACACAATCAGTATGATAAATGTAAAGGATTCAATGACATTTTTTCCATCACACTAAAGCTCTGGTTTTTGTTTTTCCAATGGAAATTAACATCTTTCTCCACCTGTCTTTTCTTGCTAAAATACACACATCCTCATCTCCATAGCACTGTGCAAATGTTTAAAGTCTCTACTTAAGCATCCTTCATTTCCTTTTACATCATATGCAGTTATATCAATCAAAAATAAGTTCATCTGTTTTCCACTACCTCCACAGCAAATAGCATAAAACCAATACAAAATATTCCCGTGAAAATTACCTCCATCAGAAGAGAAGTTTGAGCTATATCATGTCTGAAGTGATGCATAAATATTTAACTGTGTTTCAGATGTATTTAATAGGCTCATGTAGTAATACAGAAGAATAGGCAGTGGGAGATGAGAAAACATTTTGACCTGCATCCAAGATTCTCGGAGAGCTTTACAAATACAAATGAAATCCTCCAGCCTGCCAAAAAAGGTATTCTCCTGATAACCCACTGATAAAGCTGATGCCTGCTCATGCACTCCACCAGCATTTACGTAGCTAAGCAGTGAATAGCTAGGGGGTGGTAAATAGGTTTTGTTCTGTAATTATCGGTTCTGTTTTTCAATACAGGCTATTACCAGTAAGTACTTAAGAAAAGAGTGCTCCAGCCTGCCAGCTGTAATACTCACACAAGTGTAACAATAGGAGATGCTGCTTGCAGTTTCAGCTTCATGTACTTGAAGTATTTACTCTGGAATGGAAGTTGCTGAAAACCCAGGACTCTAACAGTAACAAGAAGAGACTTGCCAATCTCAAGCTAGATTAAAAAGAGAAGCAGGATGGGGGTGAAAGTACTTCATATATTCTTTCTTGAGGGCTCTGTACCTATGTCCTGCTCTAGATGCTTGATTCTAAGATTTATCTCTCAGTGCTGCCTCCTCTCTGTGGAGAAGGAAATATTTCCTACCATATGACATTTTAGAAACATTTGAGTTTCCCTAAGACCTCATCACCTTGTCAATGAGATCCACCTCCAACTCATACATGTCAGACACACGCAGATAGGCTGTAACTGGTCCCAAGAATTCCAAACAGAGATCATAAATTTCCAGGCTTAAAAATCCAGGCATCAAAGGGATGACCTAAAAAGAAAGCAAAGAGGCAAGCCGCAACAACTGAAGAGCACTCACATTTAATAAACGTATCTGTTACAGAGAAGCTAAACATATGTAAGTGAGGTATTAATTCTGCTCAAAAGCCATTGCTCAAATCAACTGTGTTGACAGTTGGTAGGCAACTATGCTGATTTGATGTAAGAAAAGCTTCACTGGGTTCAGCCCACACAATTCATCACAAGATCCTTTCCTGTAACGAAGTGAGTAGTGCATTGTCCCGCATAATTTTAAATGTCCCTACAAATCGGGCTTCAAAACTATGCAGCCAGTCAGAAGTTCAAAGTGTTTCTTCTCTGACAGCAAGATTAAATTTCTCTCTCAAACCAAACCTGACAAAGGTTTGATTTCTTACCCAGCTGCTAACTTGTGCCCTGTGGGACATGAACGACAATTTCTAGCACAATTATTGCTAGAGGATATAGCAGCATAGAAAACTGTATGAAGAAATTTTGATAAGGAAACTATATCAACTGAAAATTTCAGTCCATCCAGGATATGGAAATCAGCTATGTTCCGAATGAGGAATAAAGAGTACCTACATATAATTAACATGGAATATTCGCAGTAAGTATCAGAATCTACCTTAATTTAATGCTCACTGAAGCAAATATCTGGCCTATATTACATAATTGCTTATGATAAAGTGTTCTGGTACACTAAAATGGAATATATATAACCAGCTGCAAGGACAAAAATGACTGAGACAGGTAAAAGATGAAAATCACTTATTTCTTCCTTTTCCCAGAGGTTGAACCTCTCTTTGAAATTCTGAAGCCAGATTTCTCCAAGGCAAACCATCCTGAATGTGATCACCTCAATGGCACTTTCCGCCTCCAGATACGTCACGTTTACTATTTCATCCCGACTGCTGTTGACCAGAAAGTATCCAGATCCTTCCACTAGACCAAACAGCTCCTGTCAACGAAAATAAAATCAAATGAAACGTGAAAGCCTTCAGTCCTCCACTATTTTTAAGTTTTGTTAAGGAAAGGGGAGATCACCACTGGCTTTGGCCTACAAAATCTGAAGTCATCACCATCTTTTATTAGGCATCAGCAGGAGTTCTGCTCAAGTAAGAACTGAATAAAAACTAGAATAAAAAAAACCTCAGCAACTGACTCCTAAATGATGACATCACCAAAAAATCCAGTCCCAGTGCAGGAGGTCATGACTCCTTCCTTCCCAGGTTAAAATGACAACCTAGTAAAGGCACACATCTGAAAATTGACGACGAAATGTCATTTCTGTCAAACAATAAGTACCACTTACCTTATTAAATTAGCTGTGGTCTGGTGGTCAGTATTTTCCATGCAGTAAGAAAACTACACTTCATTTTCCATTATTCATTCACTAAGTAGGACAGCATTGGGAATGCCTTGAAAATACTGAATAGAAACGTTTTCTAGGGCAATGAACTGTGATTCCTCGTTACTATTGTACTGTTTCTTCACTGGGATAGATAGCTTCATGCTGCATACTATGAAGTATAAATGTAGATCGGCTTTCTTAACGGTTTTCTGGAACAACCACCTGCTTTCCAGAAGCCCTGTCATCACAGCATACAAGCTGCATTTATTATCCAACAATACTTTGGATAATAAAGGAAAATAAAGAAGCTTATTGTTTGAGGAAACAAAGTGAAATGGGTTCATGAGTTTTATGAAAGAGCTGTTTGTTGCTTTCCAGAAATAGCAAGAAACATCTCTTGATAGTACAAGGCCACACAATTTATCAAAGAACGATGAGGTACAAAACAGCTTTGCTAATAGTGTTCTTACCTTCACAGCAGGATGATCATATATAGTGACATTATCCGGCACAACTGTCACATCTTCCACCAGTAAGAACTCCACAGAAGCAGAGATAAGTAAGTTAGACACTTCCTAAGTATGCAAACAAAATCAGAAAGAACTTACATTAGTATTCTTTCAGGTCACAAAAGCACCACTTTCTTCTTTTTCGTACACAGAAAAAAAAAATGATGACTGCAGAGATAACAAATGAGCATTTCTCTTCAATAGCTGCACACTCTGAAGTAGAACTCTCCTTGTGAAACTGCAAAGGTTGATATTTAGAACCAAAAATAAAAGGTTACTACATAGCCCTAGACTACTCAGCCTGTCAAAAGGCAGTAATACGCTAGAATGATCAGTCTAGAAGTAAACAGTACCTATTCTGCCAGTTAGAAAGGGTTTTCATTACTCACTTTTGGGCTACCTCCTGCTGCATACTTCACAAAGCTGACTCCAATCTGAACAGTTCCTTTAATTTGGTGCACTTCAAGAAGCTTATGTCCTACAAGCAACAGATGGGAGGGGGCACTGAATGTCCTGATGTAAACAGGGATAACTTCTATTGATTCCATTGGAATCCAGCACATAAAACTGAGCAGTACCATGCAGCCTGGTCTGTCCATTTCCACCATCTTTTGCCACCATCTTCATGGCTATAGGATCAGGAATGTGTGCAAGGGTTTCATTGGATGATTTCCACTCCAACACCAGAGAACTAAAGTTGTCAAACCTTCGCTGCTGTTGATCAAACACAGCCAACTCCAAAACTGTATTCCTCAAACTGGATATGGGGATCTACATCCAAAGTAACAGAACTTCTGTTAATAACTTAGTGCCTGACTTAAGAAGAAACACTTCCTCTTCCTAAAGAGGAGACAATCAAACTGTGATGGATAGGTTTCTATTTAACAGTGCATTGTTCCTTTCATCTCAACTACAGCTTTATCACCGCAAAATATTACAGGACTCAGGCTATGAGGATTCCTTTTTGGAGTTTTCCTATTCAGAAAGTCAATTACTGCCAAATTGCACAGAACAGAGAAAACCGTCAGCAAAAGGACTGGGCTGACTTCAAGTTATTTGTTCTGATGAAAGTTATTCCACTATTAGGTAACAACTTTTCCAGTAAAGAGCTCTGTACTACTAATTAATAATGCATAATATTTTTGAGTAAGCACAAGAAGTACCTTATACATACCGGGTTCCCCAGCATCCCCCAAATGAATGTAGGATTATTAGCTCATTTCAAGGCTTACCAGTTGTTTGCTGTGTTGTGGCAAGGGACAAGGTCGAATACCTGTAGCTACTTCATACACTGGAATCACAGACATACTTGCAGGACGAGCACAAACAAATGTCACCTGGACCACGTCTACGGCAGGACTAGGGTTCAGGACCCCTGGCTGGTTACCTACTCGGAACGTGAGTACCTTCAAGGATATGCAAGATGGTTACCCAGAAAATTCTTCCATTCTGGCTCCGCATAAAATTGGTATGTTGAACAGTGTCTCAAAATGGGATTAAACGGAAAGAACTGAAGTAAACACAGGCCAGTATCAGACTGTGAAAAAGATCTAGTCTGTATTCTTAGAAAACAGACTCAAAACCAGATGATCTGTGGAAGTGTCTGCAGGTACAGAGTGTATGGGAAAGTTCCATCACATCTCTCTAGGCTTACATGATACAATTACCAGATGAAATAGGGTCCATGCTTCTTTCTAAATACAATTCTGAGCAGAGCAGACAGTGGGGAATTATGAATCAACATGGGTAAAAAAAGAGTGAAACACACCTTTGCTTGGCTAATGCTAACACAAGCTATGTGCTCTCTAGTCAAGGGAAATGACATCTGTGAGACTAAACATGCAATTTTATCCACATTGTTTGCAGCTGCTTATTAAATTGCCAGATAGATTAGATGCTTCCTTTACCTGTTCCCCCAATTCCAGGCATACCACACGATAAACATACTGGTTCAGTTTCCTTTTTGCTGGAAGCCGGACTTGTATAACCTCAATTTTTTCCTCGTGCTCCACAGTTAGTTCCAAAAAGAAACGAGATGGTTCCAAAATCCACGGTCCTGGCCCACCTTCAAATATCATCTCCTTTGCTGACTGCCAGGTCACCAGAGCCACCTCTACTGGGTTTACAGCCTGATCACATGAACAGAAAATAGCTGAAATTTTTATTTTTAATACCATTTGCCAGTGAGACGCAGAAGTGAAGACAGACATAAAAAAGAACTATTAAAAGTGACTCTCCTTTAGAGTAAGACCTCGTTACTACTATGGCAATATAAAGGATGTTTAAGGTAGAATCGGATGACATGCACCTTAATTTACAACACTTTTTTATGCTGGAGCTGTATATGGAGCCATTCTCATACATGAGAAGTAAGCAAGAAACTATGCATTATTATAAAATATGATCATTTCTTCTTCTACATGCATTCTACATTCATTCACTCTAAGCTACCAGAAAAGTCTAATTTTAGCCAACACCTAGTAAAATGCTGACACAACAGCACAATTCAGATAGAAGAAATGAAGATCACCCCAAATACATCGCTGCTTTTTCACAACAATTAAATCAATGGTCAGATTGACTGTTAAACTGATTTACTTCTGTTAGTAGTCTGACAAAATGAGATATTCATGTTTTTGCAGGTGTCAGCTAATTCCCTGCTGCAAATTTGTTTCTCGGGAAGACGATTCAGGATTTAGCACTGTGCAATAAATACAGTCATTTGCAAACAACTTTATAATTCAAAAGGGAGGGGATGAGTTAGTGAATAGAGCACCTCCTCACCTTTAGAGGTTCATAAGCAGCAAACATGGCGCTTGTTTCAAAATACTGCTGGTGTACTGTAATACTTGCTGTCACTAATGTATGTCCCAAAGATTTTGCTTCTAACAAGAAGCTGGAGCAGAATGTCTGGCTGGGCTTCTGATTACCTACAAATTAAGAGCATCTTTGCAGCAGATCTTCTATCAGTGATTAGCTGAATTGTAATGGAATCTTTAACCTCACTCAGTTTTCTGAAAGGTTTCCCAGAATGTCCCATCTTTACAATAGCTGTGATCCCTTTAGCTGTTGGAAGAGTCAATTACAAAGTGCCACAACAGACACTTCAACCCAATGATTTTCACAGACTTTGTTAACAACTCATGAAATCTCTGCAAATTGTAATTGGGGGTGACTTCAGGGAAATGATTTAAAACATTACTATGCAAACAAGTATTCTAGAGCTAATCTATCATACCTTCTTCAGCAAGGACAAAGACTCCTTGCTTGTCCATGCTTATGTCCAAAAGTAAGAGGGAGCAGTCAGTAAAAGCAACGTTCTCCCTTGTTTCCCTGTCCGTGAAATACATCTTGAGAGGAGCTTCCAAGACTTGGCCAACCTCAATGTCTGCATGAAACGGCAGAAGTTCCATCTTTGTCAGCTGCTCCACATACACCTAGATTAGCAAAGTCCGGTGAAGCAGTCTATGAGAGCAGAAAGGGCTAGCACAATGGTGTCAGAACTATGCCATGGCCCTAAAACCTAAGGCTGGAGCAACAAATACCTCCAAAACAAAAATACATGAAAATAACTTGACAGTTTGTCTGTTTACAGATGCTTTTACAGTCATTGTACAATACTAATAAAATAATAATGGTGCTGTATTCAATAGCTAAATATTACTACTTTAAGAAACAGCTGGTACTCAACAAATAAAAAATACTAAGACAAGAGACTACTTCACTAACAGCAAAGTAAATGGAAATAATTCCACCTACACAGAAAGCTGCAATAGAAGTCACAGCAGAATCAAGCCCAATACTTCTAAGCAGGAGCCTAACAAACTTTGATCCTCAAGTAGAAATTTTCAATTTCTAAGCCTGGACAACACAGCATTCTTAACAATAATTTGCACAGAAAAAGACTTCCCTGTATTTCACCATAATGAAAGGGGTTCTGTACATCTCTGGCCTGAACCGTGCAATGCCCCTGGATCAAACCTCCAGTCACTATTCCTTTTATGGTGACTGTGACCACAGTCTGATTAGAAGAAATCCATGAGAAATTGCCACTGCCTCCTTCAACCTATAAAAACAGACAGAAAAGGTAAGCACTGTAAATTAAAAATAAACAGTGTCCTGGAAGCAGAAGGAGGATCACATGCTAGTATCAAATGAGCATTACTGATACGGTAAAAATGTTAAGTTTGCACTGTTTAGCTAGGGAATAACAGGAAAAAAAAAACAACCCCCAAAATCTGACAGCAGCACTACTGTACTTCAAAAATCTAATGAATTTAATGCTGTATAGGCAGGTGAACAGCAAGAGACATGGAAATATCTCTATTTACTACAAGTTTTTAACTAACATTTCTTCTGAAAGAGACCCTTATACCAAGAAGGCCTGCATGATTTTCCGAGCTGTAGTCTACTTTACCTGAACTTTGTATCGATACAAGACTTCTGTGGGATGGTGAGGAAACGCAAGGAAAGAAGGTGTCAGCTTGATGGGAAGGTAAATCTTCACCTCCTGTTCATGTCGGACTGGTACAGGTAAGTAAGCCTCAGACCCATCCTATAAACAAGGGAAAGAAAGCAAACAATCTTTCAAGCAAAGTGGCTTACCATGAAAAGGAGAGGCTCTCACTTTTAGCTGTTAGCAAAAGAGAGGTAATAGAATCGTATGGTTTATGCAAGCCTGAACAGGTTTGACGCTCTGTGAAGATCTGAATTGATCACTTGCCTCTTGAACTGTTCACAATTGCAGAAACTACAGTGGGTATTGTTTACAAAGACTTAATATAGGATAACCTGCCATGGCAGGATAAATACGGCGTAATTTGAATCATAGAGCAGTTAATTTCACACAGCTGTGAAGAGTAGTATGCTATGACCTGTGGTACAGAACAAACAAATTCTGGAAAAAAAAAATTACTACCACCTTGGCATCTTACCTGTAGAAGTACAGAAACCAGTTCAGCTTTTATCCCCGTGATGCCATCTTTTAAGACCTGAACTATATGGTAAGAACCATTATCAGAAGACATGAACTCTTCAAAATATTCCTTAGGAAACTGGTGAGTTATTCTCAGGTTCTGCAAATTGACAAAGATCAGTGAAAAGTATATCACCTTCCTAGAAAGGCCTCATCCACTTTCCACAAATACCCACAGAATTGTGTACTTCCTTAGAGATCTGTTAAACATTTTAGGAGATTGGTACGGGTGAAGCGTGTGTGTGCGTACATACATGTGCGCATGCACCTGTAAAACACCAGAGGAAACAGAGCATGAGTTAAAGGAAGGGCCTATACTAATGACCAAGAGCAGGACTGACAGCAGTCAAACTGGTCAATACTGAGAAATATATTACTTATACCAGGCCAGAAGACCCGCACTCAAGGCCATAGCACAGACAATCTGTCAGCAGAAGATATATTCTCAATGGGAATATATTCTGGACACCTATCTTATTAGGATTTCTGCATTCAGGTCAATTTTCTAAATAAAATTATCTATGAGGTAAATATTGCTACAGTCACCCTGATTTAAAGATATACTCTCATCCCCATCTGAATGAAAGAGAAACTAAGAGGAAGGGAACAACTTTCATGCGATCACACTGCGAGCTGACAGCACAGATTGTAGCTTCCAGTCTTGTACCGTGATCAGAGCATCACGCTTCCTTTCCACTTGTAAATACTACCCTGAATTTGAAGCTGATTTAAATATAAAGTCATAAAGGAAATTTGATTTATTTAAAACTGCAGTTTCTAAACAATGGTTATAGTTTATATTTGAAAACCTACTCTGTTCTACTACTGTCACGCTAAGGTGTCTAAAGGCTATACTATGTATTAGTGCTAAATATCTGTATTAGAAACTACTCTCAATAAACTTGGAAAGGACATGAGTATTGTATTCATTACACACCCTCAATGACAGGAACACAGTATGTGGCATTCTCTTTGGCAGCTGCTCTTGTTTTTAAATAAACACATACTTACATCAGATAAATAAACTTTAGTGCTGTCTTTATCATAAACTTCTACAGTGATCACATACTCTCGCTTCACTTCTAGAATCCACCGGTCTCCTGGAGAGACAGTGAAACCTGAAATAAAATAATCTGGTTTGCTTTCAAGAACTTTAAAACACCCTCAACAACAACCAATGGCGGTTCAATGTGTTTCATTAACAACTTTTAATATTGAAGTTCTTTTTTAATCCACAGCGTAAGTGAATCACATGCAACAGTACTGCAAATTTCTCTGCGAAGCTGCTCACTCCTATCCTAAATTGTTTTTAGAAAGACAAAGTTTGTTTTACATTTTGTTCTAGATGAGTAAGACTGCAAGTGATGATAATTTTTGTAATGGAGACGTGTTTCTGCTGCCAACAAATGGAGAATATTTTAGTGTAGAACAGAGAATGTCAGCTGTGAGGTAGCAACCACTTATGCTCACCCTGAAATTTCTCTGCATAAGAATTAGTGATCGAAGCAGAGAAGTTCTCATTATCCATCCTCCAAAGTATCCAATATCGTTTATAAACAATCCTTGAAATCAAAACAATCACTCCTCAACAAAAATAGACAGTTTAGGAAACAGCACAAAGAGGTGGCTTGTAAAGCAATCATGACGCATTTTTTTCCATAGCTCTGAGGCCCATTCTCTCTTGGTAATCTTTAATTTAGTTAATTACTCTGATTTAGAAAGCAGCCCATCAAACAGAGTTAAGCCAACTTCAATTTTCAAATCAATGCACTTGAAAAGACATGAAGTCTGCTTCTGCCATAAGATTTAGATGCCTGCTGCCAACATAATGAATGCAATTATTTCTTAAATAAGCAATATTTTCCTGATCAAAAAATGAAAAGTGAGGGTTTTGCAATCAAACTTTCATTTTTTCATTACCTAAAAATCCAGCTTCTACAACATAGATAGTGCAATTTGGAAGTCCAGACGCAGCTCGCATGTGAATATCTTTGTTCTTGTATAGGAAGTCTTTAAGGATTTCATTTTATTAAAAGAAAATACAGATGTCCTTAGTGAGCTATAAACCTCCAAACTGCTTAAATACAGAACAAGTATGGAAATCTGGGGCTTGATCCAATTTCCACTGACATCAAGGAGTGTCTTTCTGTTACTGTCAATGGGAACTACACTGTGTAACTAGCTAGAGGGGTCCTTGTCAACACAGAAGAACAAGAAACTGCACTACAAAGTGCTCTCTTGCTGAATGGCAACAGAAAAACAGTAATGAGGTTCCTGAAGCAGAATACTGAGCATATTGACATGCTTACCTGGAAGAAAGGTGCAGAATGAAAAAGGAAAAAAAAATATTTTTTAACCTAAGCAAATACCCTATGAGGTTAAAGAATTCAGAGAAATTAAAGATAGGACCTCACAAAAATCCCTTCTGCCTTTACAATCTCTCCAAAATGTGTCTTTTACTATGAATTGGGTTGGTCATGCCTGGGAATAAAAACGGCAACGTATCAGGACTAAAGACACAGTTCAAATTCTAGTCGAAAGGATACTTTTATGAACAAAGACAAGATTACTCTGTCCTAACTGTACTGCCCTCACGGTGGCTGTCTTCACCTCCAGGCTGGCCACTGGAAGAAGGTCAGACCCACCAGGTGCAACAACTTGATCACGAAGTTCAAGCTCGTAATGTTCAAGAGGCAATTCTACTTCTGCAAAAAGGTTATCTTAGAAATTACAGTAATTTTATAATCATCTATACTTCCCTATAAAACATTCTCTTTACAAAGGTACAAATTCAAGGATCTGACAATAATGACAGCAGACTAACAGTTTAGTAATGTAGTAAGTTGACAGGTCTTCTCTATGCTGGCAAGCATATATGTTAATTCAGCTCCCCAGGGCCTGCATGCTAGTTTTGGAAGCGTTAGAGTGCAACTTTAATTCATGACCACTTTGCCACCATAAGGAAGTCCTGACATTTCCCCTGTTTCCAATCATGTATCCCCAATTACACTCTTTAAAAGGCACTAGTGAGACTTGAATCATCAGGTATTTACTGTTTAATGGCACATTTTCACCATCTCTAAGGTAAACTTCTCTGCCAACTAAAACTGCAAGCTGTTAATATAATTTAGAAAAGACTGCTGAAGATATGGTGAAATACAGTGGAACTAAGACAAGAATTTACCTGTAATCTTTCCCTGTATGATTTTAGCTACTTGGTATTTAATATAAGCTCCAACCAAGAGGTAAATGTCATGAGAGGGTATCAAGAATACATTCTCTAGAACCAGAAGACGTACCAATGCAGCAGATACTTTCTAATGGAAAAGGAATAAAAGAAGTTTAGTACTAGTATTCCAGTTCTGCACAGAAATATATTTAGTGACACTTTTCCTACACCCTTACCTGCTAAATATTCTACATTTACCCCACGTTCCCTTGACAATTTGGAATTTCTTCAGTTACATGCTTACTTTTACTTTTCTATTGCTGTGTGAAAGATAACTAATAAGGAAAAACAGTGCTTATCATAGGCTCAACATTTAAGAGAAAAAAAAAACAGCAAAATTGATAATCCGAACAAACACTCCTGCTAAATGTGGTAATAAAAATATTTTTCCTCTATCCTGTTATTTATGGTAGTCTTAGCTGTGCCTGTAATGCAACAGGAAGAAAACTGATCCAGATATGCGACTTAAGTACCCTCTTAAACTTCACTTACTAGAAAGTGGATACCTGAACTTTAGGAATTGATACGTATTCTTTTGAACTGAAAAGAATCAGAATGGTGTTGTTACCTACAGCTACGAAAGGTAAAGCCAGAAAACATTAAATGCCATAAAAAGCGCATTTCACAAGCATGTGGCTAAAACTGCAGTTTACCTAAAACAGCAGTCTGGAAAGTTTTTTTATAAAGATGGAACTTCACAGTAATTATTCACCTTGTAAGTTGATTCCTGTATTCGGACTTTTATGACTGCTGCACCAGTTTTAATTCCTGACACCAGAATCCTGTCTCCTTGTTTTTCTGCTCTTTCCAGCTCAACAATGTAGTCTGGTGGAGAGTACTCAGCTTCTGAGTATCTTAAAATCCTGACAAGACCAAAGTAACCCTTGCTAGGTAGACAAAGATCTCCACAATCATTTCAGTATCATTAACATAGATAATGCAGATGGACAAGCATCCTGTGATACACCAATCAAGAAATAATAATCACAGAATTATGGAAAACATAGGTGGAAAAGATCTCTGGAGGTCTCTAGTCCAATCCCTGCTTCAAAGCAGGGCTAACATCAAAGGCAGATCAGGTTCCTCAGGACCTTCACCACCTGAGTTTTGAAAACCTCCAAGGATGGAGTTCCAGTGCTTAACCCAACCTCACTGCGATTTTTTTTTCTTTCTAATCCTTGAAATTTCCTTGCTGCAATTTGTCAACACTGCCTCTTGTCCTTTCATTGTGTACCTCCAGGAAGAGGATAACTTCATCTCCTCTACCACACAATGAAATTAGAACCCCCTTCCCCTTTTTCCAGGCTAAACCAACCCAATTCCCTGGTCACAGCCTCTCCTAATACGTCTTGTGCTCCAGATCTTTAACCATCTTTGTGAACCTCTGCTGGACACTCTCCCATTTATCAAACTCTCTCTTGCACTTTGGGGCCCCAAAAACGTGGCTTCCGTATTGCTCTACACCACCAGCTGATCACTGTCTCAGAACTATTGTGCTCCCTCATGACAAACAGGTTAGTCTATCACAAACTATTTTAAAATCTACAATACTTATTATTATATATACATTCAAACAGAAAGCCGCCTTTCAGCAAACTGCCCCTACTACTAATTTTATTCACAGAACTAATCATATAAGACTGAAACATAAGTTAATAGATAGTATTCCTACTCCTACTGGTGGTACAGTGATGAATCACATCTCATCTCTGTTCCAATTTACCCATCCATTTTCTACCCACTCTAGAAATATCCCAGGATGAAGATCAGTACTGAGTATTCATGAGTCATTTTTAATAGAGTTACCTTATTTTGTTTGAAAGCTCTAAACTTTCCATGTTATCATCCTTTGCAATACTCCACTCAAAAGTCATTCCTGACAAGCTACTGAATGTGTTTCCTGAAGACAAACAGGAAAATTAGCAGGGAGAGTGAAAGTCACTGTACATTCTGAGTAATGGATTCTTTCCAGCTGACACAGTAAAACTGACCATTGAGTAAGAGAAACTGATCAAGTGTCTCAACATTGCCTGGATTCCTAATATTCTGTCCAGTAATATCAACCATAAACATATAAATGGTATCACTAAGTATGAAGAAAGACAGTAAGAAGCATTTCTTCCTCAGGAACAAGAGTTAAACTTTGGAATTGTATCAAGAGAACTTGTCTCACAAGCAATACCTTCAACATCCAGAGCTCTCACAGCTAACTCCAGCGGAGAATCTTCCACATAGATCTCTCGAGTTCGGGAGATAATTTCAATACTATCTATCACATCAACAATGACATCACAACGAAGTAAGTGGCCTGTCACTATAACAATAGAATGAATAATCTTTAATTCAGTATCTGCAAGTTTATATTGGCTTCAAAAATTGTGAAAAGCTACTGTTGGGGGTGGGGAGCAAGAACAAAAAGGAAGCCCCCTGTCCCACAGGGCCAGAATAAGACCTTACCAGAAACTTGTGGTTTTTCAATAGAATAAGCCCGAGCTGAAACTCTGAGATACAGCTGCTGCAACCTCACATATTTTTCAATATTTAGAATAATTTAATAATTTCTTTCTAAGAATCTACGTGTACAGTCCTTGATTTCCATAAACAGTCTCACCTCCCAAATTACTTTCTGCTTTATGAATTTTTCCCTTTTCCACCTACCACGTTCCTCAGCTATCACAACGCTGCTTAGCTTTATGGCTTGTGAAGACTGAGCGGACAGCAACGCTTTTTGTGAACAAGTGGTACTATTTTCATAAATGGGCTCAACAGTGATTATATCATAATGCGTGGAGTACCTGAAAGAAAAAGGAAGATTTTTCCCCCCTCCACTCAGATCGATATCTATAAGCGCATTAAAAAAAAAAGTGTCAGATTGCCTAAAGAAATGCAGATTAATATTGCTCTCAAAACACACTATTTTTTTCATACTTATTCCTGTAACAACCTCTTTAAATATGCTACTCCGAGTGCACATTACAACAGCTCACATACCTAGTTACAAAGGTGCACCAGGCCAACAGCTTTTGATCCCCCCCATATCCATGTTTTGATGTTGATACAGAGCAGTGATAAGAGCCCGGAGAACAAACAAAACCCGCTCTGAGCACGTAAACTGGCCTCTCACAGCCAAGCATAAACAGATGGGACAACATTCCCTATCTCACCTGCTCCCCATCAGAGCACAGAAGCCCCTCTGGCAACAGTGCTTCCAAAGAGGCCAAGAACCTGAGCTCTTTCTGTCTCAGGACAGAACCCTTATGCTCCCCCAACATTTCCCTAGCCCAGGAGAACATGCCACTGTTCCCTCCCTCTTAAACCCTCCCTTAGCCCCTTCCTCCTCCAGTCCTGTTATCCACAGAGGGCTCCCAACTACTCAGTGCTCCCCATCTCCCATCCTGCTCCCTCAAGCACCGCTCTCACCAGGAGCAATAAAACCCTTAATCCCTTAGCACCCCCCCTCCTCACCAGGAATAACAGCCACCCTCAGCCTCTAGCACAAAGGGAACACGGAGCTCCCGACTGAAGGGCAACAACACTTTGGGCACGTTTAACTTAAAAGCGTGGGCGGCTGCCAGGAAGAGCAGGAGAAAGAAGAGGAGCGGAGACAGCCGAACCCGCCTCATGCTGACAGAGCAGGATCAAAATGGCGCCGGTCGCAGGACTCCGTTCCCGCCGTCCAGCACGCCGCAGCACTGCGCATGTGCAAAGGACTGCCGCGCAGGCGCAGTGCGGCCCGCCCGCCCCGCAGGCGCCCTGCCCCCCTCCCCGGTTACCGGTGAAGGAAGCGGAGGGAAATCCTGGCTCTGAGGGAAAACCGGGCGGACTCGCCCCCCCCCCCCCCCCGCCCCGCTCTTAGCTCCCGGTCCCCGGGAAGAAGCAGGCGAGCCCACCCCGTCAGTGAGAGACCGACACAGATACCCCCAGTCCCCAAGCGCTGCCCCCCGGGAAAGCACTGCAGCCAGACACCGGTGTGGAGGGATTGGTTTTATTTCAAAAGACAGTAAGACAATTTTTTTGTTTTCAAATTTAGTATCAAAACACTTTATATGGTTCTTTTCTCCAGATTGGCCCCTAAAACTGCTACAACCAAGCAGCATGCTTGAACCGTAAGCTACACGCGGCGAGCTTGGCACGTCTCCACACTCACGCCTCACGACAACTACACACCAACGCACTGCAGGATGGCTTGTACCTCATTAAGACACTAAGAGCACTCCCGGGGGGAGGGAAGGCCTCGGCTCCCCCCTCAGGGCAGGCAAAACTTCTCAAAGAAAACAAGACTTTTGTACTTAAGCTGTTAAGTTGAACCCAGCAATGAGTGATAAAGCTTGGTACATCAGCACTTAGTGAAGGCAAATTCAACCCCTGTGTAGCAACAGGTTAGAGGGGCCACGGCTTCTCTAAGCCTACAGGGAAAGGAAGTGGCCAACACTGGGGGGAGAGGGAGGGGAAACAGCCCCTGTGAAGAGTCAAATGTTCAGATAACAGACTTGGCTTTTTTAAAAAAAGTCTCCTCCTGCTCACATTGCTTCTGCACAACACAGCATTACCTTAAAGCTGAGAAACTGAACTGTGCTTTTGGCAAATAGCTCCTGGAGAGGAGTTCCAGCCCCAGCAGGCCATGTAGGATGAGGCAGGAAGGTTTCCCAGCTGGCTTCCATTCCTAGCCAGGCCACAGCTAGGAACCATCACACCCTCCTTCTTCCCCTGCCAAAGCAGGGCAGCCCAGAGCTGATTAACAGAAGGTTAATACCAAATTTTAAAGCTGAGAGCTTTGAAGTGTAGCTCATGAGCCTCAGTTATTTGGAATGTTTACAATGGTTGCTACAAAAAAAGGTAGTTACAAAATGTATACATCTCAAACATGCTCCCCAAACATTATTGCATTGTTTATTTCCCTTAATAATGCTGTTTCAAGCTCTGCCCAACCTGATGACCTTTAACCCTGAGGTGAAGTGGAAGATTAATGTTTGGTCAAGTTGGCAACAGAAGGTAAACCATAGTCCCCAAGGGTTAGAGGTCAGCAGTGGCTGGGCTGGCCCCCACTGGCATCACGTGGCAGAGGCAGTGGCAGGGATCCATTACATTTCGTTCAGGTCTAGCAGGGTCTGGTCCAGCATTCTTTGCGTGCAGAGATGCTCCTCTTTGGTGGATTTCAGTTTATCTAGGGGGAAGCAAGAGTTGCATAGTTACAAGTCAGCTTAAGACAACTAAGAAACCTTTGCCAAAGAAAGCTTGCACTAGCCCCTTCCCAGCACGCTGCCATAGCTAGGTTCTCAGCTTCTGGGTGCCTGGCTATTTGCAGCTAGAAGCTCTGGAGTTACCTGGCTCATCTGTAGCCCTCGTCTCCTGCGTTGCCGGTGCTCCCAAGTGGCAAGGTCATGATGTACCTTTAGCTAGTGCTCTAGGCAGTAGTTTGCATGCAGGTGCCTCAGACTGCAGCTAGCTTTCCCCAGGGCTTCCACGCTTCCAGACAGCAGACCCCAGTGGCCCCGCAAGCCACCCAAGAGCAACTCAGGTAAAATACACATAGAAGTCACCCCCCAGGATTGCAACTGGTTTTGCCCCTGTTTCCCCTAGCACAGGATAGAGATGCCAAGCTGGTCACCAAGACCACACTACCTAGCAGCAGGGAGCAGACAACCATGCCTCAAGGACAGTAGGGAAGAGGCTTTTTTCAGTGAATGGCAGACAGCGAGCAAGTAGGAGCAAGGGTGCTGCAACTCTGCCCAAGACTACAGGGAACTTGCACAGTCAGTTCTCACATGTTCCTTAAGCCAGGAGGAGAGCTCAGACCAGCAACTAGCACTCTAGGTAGGCTTTACTCCAAGGGACAGCCCACCCTTATCTGTGAAGAAATCCACACGCTGGGACACTGGACAGACAGGCTGTGGAAAGATATCCTTTAGGTACAGACAGTTTCTCCAAGATAGCTCCCCACCGCCCCCCTCCTGAGGGAAATGCTGAGGGTCTGACCAGCAGCTGTCTCACAGTTCAGAAGTGATGCACTAAGCCCAGAGCGAAAAGCAGCCTTCCTAGGGCACTAGCAACAGCAGCATTTAAAGACTCCCTGGAGGCATGCAAGAGACAGCTTTATGCCATGTATTTTGCGACTGGCTTTCAAGATGTCCATTAGCTTTCCCATTGCATTCTGGGACTCTGCATCTGCAGTGGGGGTCAGGCCCCAGGAACAACCTTTTCCCTCAAACCTTCTAGGTTAGAGCTCAACTGTATGAAAGTACTACAGGTTTGCAGTGTCTTACGGACCACAAGGTCAGTGATTTATTGTTAGAAGCCATCACTCCATGCAGCAGGAAATCCTACAGTCATTCAGCTAACATAGCACTTGAGAGGTATCTAACAGACATAGGCCTCACTCCACCCCACCCCTCCGCTGGTGAGCACCGTTCTGGTTCTGTGGAGGAGCCAGGCAGGTCCCACTGTACTAGCAAACACGACTGTTCAGAAAACAGCCATGTCCTAGGGTTACTTCACCAAGAATAGAGGTTACCTTTTTATAAAAAGCTTTTAAATAAAGTACATTAGAGGATCAACTTCAACTGCCCCATTAAATAGCAGTAACTGCATAAAATTTGCAAGTCTGCCAGTCTTAAGAGTGATCAGATTTCACTGTGGTCCACAGCATTGGTGGTCGCAATAAGCTTGTTTAATGGCATTAGTGGGCCCCCTTCTCAGTCACACAGATCATGCAGCGTTAACTTCAGCTCGTTAGAGAGCAGGCGATTTTTCTCAAGCTGGCTGTACAGGCGCTCTGCAGCAGCAACAGGAGGATTAGGGGAAACAAGAGGAAAAGAGAAAGAGAGAGAAAGGGAAGGTTAGTAGAGTACCAAGATGAGCACATAAATAACCTGTCTCTAACACATGCCTCTGAGGATCAAGTCTAGGTTATTACATAGATGAAGACAGGGAGAACAAAGGTTTGTCTTACTCTAACTTGCTTTTCTGCTCAGGAAGATCACAGTGGAAGCCAAGTGCAGGCAGAAATGGAAGTGTTGCCAAGGGCTTATGAAGGCAGAGGAAGGAAGAGAAGAACACCAGAGAAGGAGCCTGCAGGCTGGACTGCACTGTACCCAGGTAAGGAGAGAGCAAGGATGTGCTTTAAGCCTGTGCAGTGTTTTGCAGAAGGAAGTAGTCCAGATATGGCTGGACCAAAACTACCTTCCAGGATGAGCAATACCACACAGCAGTGGAACTGAGGGGGTTACAGCAATAGGACAGGGACCCAGAGGGCTCTAAGGACAGCAGACCTGACAGTGACAGCACCTCATACCTGACTTGGAGGATACACCTCCAAGACATGACTTTGTGCCACACTAACAGCTCACCACTTCAACTGAGGGACTGAAGGCAGCATCTACTTTGGATGCCAGACAGAGGAAGTTCTGTGGTAGCCATATAATAGGAATCTGAGCTCCAGAACAACCAGATGGGCAGGGTACAGGCTGCTACTGCATCCAACATCCTTCACCCCACACCTGGTACCTGTCCTTACAGGAGCTTGCCTCTCAGGGCACTAGCAGCCATGCTCCTCCCATGGCTAGTACCTAAGCACATGTGTTTTTAATCAGCAGCCCCAAGAGGGAACCAGTCTGAGTCTGATCTTCTCCCAGGACAGGTCACCTCTCAGGGCTGGACAGCCATACACCTGCCACGTGCTCTGTCAGCCACAGCCAGCCAGAACACCCTGGAGAACCAACAGCCACCCTGCTCCAGCTATGCCTCAGCCTGCAGGGTAGAGGGCAGTAATACCAACTGTCCCTTCTTTAAAGCCACTGAGGGACCAAACAGCAGCAAGAGAAGCTGACAGCTGCTGCCCACTACAATCTAACTGGGAAGCAGAAGGAAGTTGTGGTATGGGAGACAAACATCCCATGCTGGCCTATGCCTGTGTCCACCTTGCATATATGCTACTACTGCAAGGACTGGCTCTCTTGCCTCCATGCTGGCTTTAAGCAGGGAGGCTGGGTCCCCTGATGTCAGTCTCCAGCCCCAGGTGACCAGGGCCAGTCCTAGATCTCTAGGATGACAATGAAACTGTGATTAGTAGAAGCATGAGTGACTAGGCTGGTGCAACAGCTGATAGCCTTCAACCAAGTGCCCCATGTTACTGCTTGTGGACATGAACCTGATGATTCACCCACAGAGCAGATTGACTTAAGTAATTGGCATGACCCTTCCTACACCTCAGGAATAGCCTCTCAGTACTGAGCATTTGCTCAGACCTGCTGGGACTGGCTCCAGTATCTGGCCTTCTCCCTTCCCCACCCAACCTGCAGGGCAGCCTCAGAGGTCACGTTTGCATCTCGGGGAGCTCCAAGACCCACACCTCCTGGTCAGTTTATCTGCATCTGCTGCGCTCCCGAGTCAACAGCCCCGCTCCTGGTAACCAGCCTATACAAGCCTAGCAATCCAGTCAGACCAGAAGCCTTTCAAAACCTCCCAGGGCACAAGTTGCATCACCTACACATCCATTCACCACCCAGTACGGAGTTCTATCAAGACTAGCATTGAGAGGGCTTGCCAAAGCCCAGCCTTTGATAACATCACTTGCAACACCGCTGTGCAGCAGTACAGCCACCTGCTCCACACTCCATGCAAGCTGGTAATAAACCCTCGATTGACGAGACCTCCCAATGAGGAGGGAGGCTGTTTCACAAGGGCAGGGAGTGTGGTGCCGCATCCCTCCCAGGAAGAGCTGGCAACCAAATGCCAGGCTGGAAGCCTCCATTCCTCTTGGTATTTGAGATGGAAGCCCTGCCCCCTCACACAGGGGCTAGACCCCCTAGTTAAGCTGCAGGTTTAGTTACTGAAGAGCTGCAGATTCTTGCTCTTTGGTCACATGGCACAGAGCTATTTCCTATGCCCCAGGAAAGCCAGACCACCATCTGCCAGAGCTTTCCGAACTGTTACCCTTTGAAACCCCTTGCAAGAGTAAAGAGTACTTCATCCTTCCCTGCTCAAATCTGCAATAGTGTCCAGCAGAAAGGGGACAGCCCTGATACAGAAGACAGCGAGAACAGGCTGAGGCAGTTCAGTGTGCTTGGACTATGCTTACTGCTAGTGCCATTGGTGTGGGAGAACTGAATGCAAACAAACCTGAGGTTCAGGAAACCACTGGGGGTGTCCCATTTCACCAAAACTCGGCTCATGAAGGGCTCTTCGGGCCCTGTGGCAGACAAACCAATCCAGGAAGGAAAAAAGTATTTGACAAGCCACCATGAGGCAGCACATACAGTTATGTCAGGCTGATCAGTGCTTATGGTACCAAAACAAGTAGACTCAAATCAGCAGTGAAATGTGTCAGGTGTTTGCAGCCTGCCACTAGCTGCAGTGCTCGGTGTAGTGCTCCATGCCATGCTCCCCAGAAGGAACCTGCCACCCTCAGCCCCTGCGCAGGGAGCCGGAGGAGTCTGCCAGGCTGGTATTCCCTGGCACCAATGCCCTCAGTTCTGCTGTGGTGCAATTCTCATTCCAGAAGCAAGGGCCTCACACAGGCACAGGCTACTGCAGCATCTAGCACTCAGCCAAGCCTGTCTGACTAGAATTCAGCAAGGATTTGCTTGGTATTTACTAGCTTTCACATCTTGCCAGTGACCTAGCGACTATCAGGTGTGGTAACTTCCCACTGCAAGCCAGCATTTGGCAACTGATACCAGTGAATGCTACAGAGCAGTCAAGTGTGAGGAGTGTCTTTAGCCAGACTGAAGCAGACACAGCTTGAAGACTTTCTGCTACAAACCCAAGCATCCTATTTGATCCTACAGAGCATGCTGTGCATTGAGGCACTGTTTGCAGAGCTGCAGTTCACATGTGAGCCAATAAGACACCCAAAGGGTAAAAGTTTCAGTGCATTAATGAAGTCTATGTATTCCACCAACACCAATAAAGATTACACTGATTGGAAGGCAACATTGAAACAGTTACTCTAAAGCAGCAAATGGTCACTAGAAATCCATTTCTCAACAGCACCAGCCGTTCCATTCAATTTATACAAGAGTTGTTTTTCTTAAAAAAAAAAAAGTGACATCATGCTCAAGCAAGAGGCAAGAGAAATACAAAAGGAGCTTTATGGCTCTACACAAGATATGCAGATGAGAACACAACATACTCCCAGCTACACCCAGACATTGAAAGGGCAGCCCCTTAGAGCACAGCAGTGTCTGGCACATCAGGTCAAACAGAGAGAGCTTTGTTTAGAAGCAAGTGCAGTGTAACTGGGGGGCTGCTACTGCTGTCAAGTTTCAGCATCCTTGCAGCATTTGTTCAGTGATGCCCTGCACACAGTAACTGGAAAAAGGTACTGGAATTCAGAGTGAGATGACGAGAGCATGAATGCAGGCTGCAGATGCAGAACAAGCCATCAAGCAGAGAGGCAAATCCAAAGTGGAGTTTGGAATCACAAGACTTATCTGTGTGAAACAGAAGGAGACACTAATTTTAAGAGGCGCCTAAGTGGTTTGTGCACAGCAAACCGTTCAGGGAGCTTTCAGATGCTAGCGTTAAGGCTCTTCCTCTACAACAAGTACCTGGTGTTTCCTTGGTTAGTGGTAAGGACTGTGCAGAGCAGCTGTTAGCAGAATCCACAGCAAATCTGAACAAAAAGCTAAGTAGCGAAGTTGCAGAAACACACAAGTTCAGCTACTTCCACAGATCACTTCATGATCCACTCCATCTCAAGTCTGTTACAGCGATTCCTGAGGAATCCACTTGAGCACTATCCACAGCCTCTTCCAAGAGGAATCCTGAGACCATGGTCCATTGCTCTAGCAGGCAACTAAGCAGCATTACCTTAGGAAGCCTTTTCCAGTGGGACTGGGAATTGCATTCCTTAGCACAGATCAGTGAGTTCAGGTCAGAACTCTTTAAGGCCAGCACAGCACTCAGAATTACACATGCAGATCACAAGGACCTAGAGTTAGAATACAGCATGCTGCAAGGAAGTCTCCACAATCCTAGAGGCAGAGATCTGTAGAAGTAACCTAGACACAGCGCCATTGATTCACTGGCTATGGAAATCACAGCAAACCAAGCAAGCTCTGGCGGTCTAGCCTGCTGAAGCAAGAGGCAAACACCAGCCAGCTCATATTTACATGGAAGTCATGTCATTCAGGGCGTGGTCCAGTTCCTCACTAATTGCTTTGTACTTCAGTTTCTGGGCATAGAGCTCATCTAGAAGAGGTTTAGGAGGAGAACAAAAGGGAAACAATGAGGGCAGGCAGAGGTCTTCCAATACCCTGGGGCAGGAAAAGCAGTATGGGATTCATGAACAGAAGAAAATGAAGTCAGATGTGGAGACGTTACAACTCTATTAGTTCCTGAGCAATGAATGAGAGGGTTTTGACAGCTTGAGGACAGGCTGACCAGCAAGTGCCTTCCAGATTACAAGCCAGCTCTAAGGTGAACTAAACCAAGATCTCAAACCACATTAGCTTATGAGAACAAGCTGCTCTGCTAGGTCAGCAGGAACCACTGACAGATGGAGTACCAGGGAAGGGCCACTCCACTTGTCAGGGAGATGATCTGATTACTAAACCAAGGAAGGCACAGATCAATTAAGTCCTTTGTTCTCACCTTCAGTTTCAATACAAAACCTGTATGGGAGAAGTCAGTTAAGTAATAGTCCCTGGCATCAGAGGGAATTCCCATTATGTACATACACAGCTAGGCAGGATAAGCTGAACAGACAAGCCACACCTGTGTTCTCCATCAGATAATGGAGCCAACTAGCAGATCACCTGCCTTCAGTGGAGGAGGCAGTCTTGAAACTCATACTGATGCACTCCTTCAGGATTGCGTAGAGCTGGCAAAGACTTCTCCCAGCACTGACTGCCTAGGCTACAGCACAGCTGTTAATGTTGTTAACAGTTTCACAGGGCCCAGAGAACTTTGTCAGTTGTCATAAACTAGGTCACTTCAGCAGCAAGCCTGTAGACTGGAGCCAACTCACCCAATCAGTGTTTCAAGGGTAGCGTGCAGGACTTGCAGTTTTTGCAGTTTCCAATAAAGGCTTGCCCTCGATCATGAATTGGCTCAGACTGCTGCTTGGCTGCAGTTCTGGAACAGCTCAGCTGACACCATTGCTATTTCTAGATAAAACTCCTGAGCAACTCCAGATGGGACAATGCAGCTTTGAATCTCCAAGACCTGGCACTAAAAGACCACTGAGACACATGCTGTGGTCAAGGCAGGGGGCCACTAAGGTTTTTGTCTTGTCAGCACCAGCACTCCATCTACAGCTGTCTACAGAAGAATCAGCTGCAGCCCCAGATCTAGAACAGGTAGCTGGAACCTTCTCTTCCCATCCTTTGGGGAGAGGATTCTGTGAAGTCAGGCATCAGGAGTGTTTCTTAGGTACTGTGAAACCAGGAACAGGAGGAAAGAAACCCATCCTTGGCAAAAGCAGACACCACACTGTATGGATGGGGCTTCAAGTGGTTTCATCTTGAATCAGGACTGATGCTGGGCAGTCTGGATCTTCATGGGGGCTGGCGCATGACTCACCAACTACTGTCTCCAGCTGACTTGCAGTAATACTGTCTGCAGCAGCCAGCCACATGCATGCAGTTCTGCACAGAATTATGTTATTGAAGCCAGTTCCTGTTGAGTTCAGGTGGCTTTTCCTACTCTACTCCTTAACTTTGGTTAAACTGAAGTATAGTAATCCAGTTACATTCCTGAGGACATTACAGCCAAGATCTACCATCCATGCTGTCTGTTACTATGAGTCAGATATGGCAAGATGTTCAGATCAAGAACTTTGTCTCCTGGCTGTGCTGTGGCAGGCCTCATTTTAAGAGCAGATACATTGGGCACAGTTCTTGAGCCTAGAGGCTCCAACCTCACCTTGCAGGCTGTTTGGCTATGCTCCAAGTGCAGAGCAGTGTCTCCACTCTCCAGCTATCTGGGAGACAGCCTTCCTCAGCTCCCCACTCCTCACATGTTCTTTGGCTTCCCCATCCCCAGAATGTACCTTCCAAATCATCAATGGTCTTCTCCAGCTTGGCTACAGATCGTTCAGCAAATTCGGCACGAGTCTCCGCCTGCCAGACAGGAGTGAGTCAGTCAGTGCAACAGCTTTCACATGCCGCAAAGGACTAGAAAAGCATCAGCCTGAGGATGTGGCATCTCCCATCCTCCATGTCTCTCCCCAAGGAAATTGAGGACTGAATCTCCATGGGGCCAGCCCACATGGGCTATCCTGACACAGTCACTCACCTCTTTGAGTTTATCAGTCAGGATCTTGATCTCTTCTTCATATTTATCCTCTTTTTGGGAGTACTGTGGAAAAGGAGAGCATCAGCAAACAGCAGCCCTCAGCAACCCCAGATATCTCCCACTCCAGAGATCTTGCAGCTACAAGGGGAGACAAACTCCTTGCTGCACATACACACCCACAGGAACTTCCAACTGATGGTTATTCACACCCCTACCCTAGTCCAACAGAACTGGGTCAGGCAGCAAGTCCCAAACCATATACACAACATACAGAGTTGGGCACAGATCATTCACATCCAAGCAGCATACACATCTTGGGCTGCTCACATCTGCCTCAAGGCAGGGAAGGGCAGACTTCCTGCACTCCCAGCTTCTGGAAGTCAACATTAGCTCTGCACTGAAGTCCGTTAGTTCTTCTGGGAGCCACAGGCCTGGGAGAACAAGCACTGCTCTCCACACTTGCTTAAGGCTGCAGTTGCATCATTTCCATCCCCATGGGTGCTTTGCATTCATACTCTCTTCTAGCAAAACAGAAAGGTTTCTGGCCCTTTGAAAAGCAGCCCTACCTTCTCAGCCTGAGCCTCAAGAGACTTGAGATTGTTGGTGACATTCTTCAGCTCTTCCTCCAGCTCGGAACATTTACTGTGGATTTTTGTAAAGAAAGGGAGGGAAAAAAGAAGAAAAGAAGTGGGAAGGAAAGACAGGAGAGATGAGAAGTGAATCCATGTGTAGGGAAGACCTAAGTATTTTAGGGGACAAAATGATCAGACTGGATGAGACCTTGCTTCAAGGCACTTCTGCAGGAAGCAAGTTCCCTCACAGCCTCCAAGTTCACTTCAAATAATCTACTGGCATGAACACAGGGCACTGAACTGAGCAGCTGAGATGTGGACACATTTGTGCAGGACCTAGAGTCTTCAAGTAAAAGTTGCATGTTTAGTTTGCTGTAAGGGGGAAGTTGTTCTGATGGATAGCTGGACAGCTGCCATCCATTCAGACAGAAGTATTCATGATCAGAGAGGACAGAGCATTCCAGGAGAGAGAAAGAGACACAATTAAGCTGAAGGAAGGAGTGTAACAAGATGACCACAAGAGCTTTGGTTTAATGGTTTGAGAAGGGAAAGGTTAGTACCTTTTCTTCGGCAACAGACAGACACTTCAAGTTCTGGTCCATCACTCTGATCTGCTCCTGCAGCTCCCGGCAACGACTGTTAGTGACGGTCACATGATGGCACAAGCCAGGTGGGGGCAAGGGTCAAAAAGGACCACAAATAACACAATAAAGCAGAGCAAAAAAAGGGGGGGGAAGGGGAAAAACAAAAACATCACAGTCATGACATGCATGTCTGGACAGGAAGCACAGCGCTGTTGCTGCATATGCACTTTGTTAGACAAGGCCCAGAAGACTGAGAAAGGCCCTGACCAACTCCCTTAAGGATCAGTTGAAGCATCCAGACAAGTGAAAGGAGTCCAGACAATGCAGTTTGTGTCTCTGCTCTGAGCAGAGGAAGTTTAGCTTGCTGCTCAGCAGTGCAAAAGTCTCTAGTGGTTACTGCAATTTTTTTTTTTTTTTTTTTTTTTAAAAGGCCGGAGACCAGCCTCAGCCACAGATCTGCCTTTGGACATTCCACATGCAGCTCCAGCTCCCTGCTCAGGAGGCCTTTGCAGTTTTAGGACAAGCACTGTGCACTCAGGTGCCCCACAGCAGTGTGCAATGAGCTAGTGACCATACAAAGCAGTGCTAGTGAATACCGAGTGGAGAAGGATCCTTTGACCTTTACTGCCCAAGAAGTCGCTCCATGCAGAAAGGCAGAACATCTCCACTACAAGGCAAATCACACTGATTTGATGTGCAAACTCTGTTCTCAGTGGACTTAATCCTGTTCAGAGCAGATTATTTCCAACTCTTTCATCTGAAGATCTAAACCCACTCCATACTTCAGGCCTTGTGTAACAAGGTTAGAAATGCTCTGTTAGTGTTAGTTTCCGTGCAGAGGTACACACGCAAGTTGTATGCGAGCAGATATACTCACGACTCCGCGAGCTCGGCTCTCTCTTCAGTACGCTCCAGATCTCCTTCTATAATCACCAGTTTCCGAGCGACCTGAAAGGGAGAGTCAGAGTTAACAGGAAGGTATTTTGTACTCACAGGCTGTGCAAGGTAGTAAAGGAAACGCTCGCTGCAGTCACCAGAGTCTCTTGGCAAGGGGTAACACTGGTGTAGCTCCGCCGAGAGCCAGGCTCTCCCCCACCCACCACCGTGTTTGCTAAGGAAAGCACCGTCTACAGGAAGAGGAGCCGCCTCTCCTGGCCAAGGCCAGCTGTACTGGAGCATCCAAGAGCCTCACCTCCTCATACTTCCTGTCTGCCTCCTCAGCGATGTGCTTGGCTTCCTTGAGCTGGATCTCCTGCAGTTCCATCTTCTCCTCATCCTTCAGAGCTCTGTTTTCAATGACTTTCATGCCTCTGCCCAAAAGAGAGTGCAGTGAGGGGAGATGTATAAACCAATCCTGTACAAGCCAGCAGGAGTGTAAGGCATTTCAGAGCATTAACAGTGCTCCCACTGGAACAATGTTGCTTCCCCAAAAGTTGCAAAACCTCTGAGTGCAAAGGATAACACAGCAAGACAGACTGCTGGGCTGATGCAAACAGAGCAACCTTAATTGCTCAGAATTAACTCTTTCCTGGAGCATTATTCCAGCAGCTCACTGGACTTCTCGAACAAGGGAAACAGGGTGCTGCTGAGCAGGGCAAGTCAGGCTCTCTTAGGGGACTCTATGCAGTTGAGCTGAGCACTTTCCAGGCTGAAATATAGGAAGAGCCAAGTTTGTCATTATGGCAGGACATCAGCTGGGTCAGGCTGCTCACTACAGCATGTGCATTGATGAAGCACATCAGCCAACTGGAAGCACTTTGATGGGACCACTCCCCTCTGAATCACAATCCCAGGTTAGCAAGGGCCATCTGCCAGGATGGAGGCTTCTGGCAGAAGCAGCAGGAAGAAAAGCTTCCCCCACTCCCAGCAGTCATCTTTATCCAATAAGTGACTTCCCAAAACCCGCTCCTTTCTCTTCCCTCAGAGGTGGGGATGCAGGGCAGCCCATGGCACTTGCTTGCTACTTGCCTCAGGTTCTAAGGACACTCACTTAAGGCCACAGCATTGTTTTAGGGGCTCTGCATAAGCAGCTACTGACTCCCACATCCAGTCTTGATGTGGCATTTACTTCCCACCCTCCAGGAAGCCCAAAAGCTTGATAGCACAGGACCCTCAGTCAGGAACATGTTTGGATGTTTCACCAAGTGAGAGCAGCAACCCCTGCTCACCTTTCACTTTCATCTGCAGCCTTCTCTGCCTCTTCCAGCTTTTGCAGAGCTGTGGCAAGACGCTCCTGAGCTCGATCCAACTCCTCCTCTACCAGCTGGATACGGCGATTCAAAGAGGCCACTTCTGCTTCAGCCTAGAGGGAGCAGATCAGAGTGACTCAGTCTGTAGCAGGTTCAGCAGCTAGCGCAGGGCAGCTGAGGTCTGCCTTCAGGTCAGTGGCAGCATACTGGAAGCCAAACCAAAGACAAGGTGCTTTATCCACTTTCTTACACCGAGACAGCACTCCCCATATGCTTGCGCGTTAAGCCTTGCAAGATTTAACATACAGCTTAGCAAGCATAGCAGTCATTCTGCAGGTTTCTCACATGTCAGCTTGAGCTGACTTGACAGTTCAGCATAAGTCATCTACTTAGTGTTTATGGCTCGATGCGTCTTCCTCCGCAGCTGCTGTAACCCTGCCAGGCCATCCATCACGGTCTTATTTATCCACGACACCAGAGCTCCATGGCAGCCTGCGATTTACCTTAAGGTCAGTTTGTCCATGTGATCTGGACATGAGTGTTGCTTGAAACAAGTTCTCTTAGCAGCAAAGTGAGAAAGATTAAAAGCTCCAGGTTCAGAGGTCTGCCAAGCTGCGTCCCAGCGCTGACAGATCAGGCTTTCTACAGAGCTGCCCCAGGTCTGGGGCAGCAACATGGTTCAGCCGATGGCTATTTGTGGCTTGAGTCACTGGCACTGTGG
Source organism: Dromaius novaehollandiae (assembly GCF_036370855.1). Taxonomy (NCBI): domain Eukaryota; kingdom Metazoa; phylum Chordata; class Aves; order Casuariiformes; family Dromaiidae; genus Dromaius; species Dromaius novaehollandiae. Next base: position 609,455 of record NC_088126.1, on the reverse strand, counting down.
GCACTAAGGCTAACTGTGCTCTAGGTTTCCTTCCTCCCAGCAATTCACTAACAACCCAGAGAAAAGAGTCTGATCCAATCTTGAGATAAGCTAGGCAGGCTGTTCCCCAGCAAGAGCCACTTGGAGACAGCCACCTCACTTCAGCCTTGCTACCCAGGAGTCAGTGAAACTGCCGAGAGCCTGTGGGCGCTGCATTTGCTGCCAGGCAGTACCCAGAAGCAGGACCACAGGAATAACCGAGGCTTTAGAGAAATCAGCAGAGATCAGATGCTATTGCGCACATGCAATCAGCCACAGTGTCATCCACCCTTGACCAGAACTGGAGGGAAGCCTGGAAGCTCTGGAGACACTAAAGCCCCATCAGAGCCATCCCCGAGGAACATGGCATCCCGTTCTTCAGCAGCATTTCTGAGCCATTACAGAGATGTCATGGGGCTACAGCCATTTCAGGACAGCATTGTGATCTACTACAGAGACACTAGTGCACATGCCAGGCATATATGAAATATCCCAGCTACTTGTAACAAAGCAGCCTGCGAGGACATGCTGCTTCTAAACAAGCCAGCTGATGCCCAGGGAGGGAGGAGCAGAGCTATGAAAGAGGCTAGTGTTAGAATAGGGTTTAACTCAAATCAAGTTCAGCTCCCGGGGCAGCTGCCCGAGCTCTTTGCTCCCAGGCCAGCTCATGACCACCACTGTGTGGTGCCCTGGCCGGCAGCAAGGTGATCGGCACCTCCCAACAGCAGGTTTCAAAACACAGGTTGCAAGAAGGGAACTTGCTCTGAGAGAGGAGCTCCATGCTGGCACACCCTGCTCCTCACCATGGAAACCTGCAGCACTTTGATGCTCCAAGCCAGCACTACAGCGTGCTGCCACAGCCCCAGCCCTGCGGAGCAGCCAGCACATTCCTCCAGAGGAGGAAGTGGTCTGCTAGAAGAGGAACAAAATGATATGTTAAACAGAACTGGAAAGGAGACTGTTTGACACACATGCGTACAGCCTATTAAAGAGGCAAGAGGCTGTCGAGGCAGTGAGCCTCCCCCATCTCCCAAGGGGTCAGGGCACACCAGGCCTGTTTCCTGACCTCCAGAACCTCATCACTTAACCCTGACTTCCTGTAGTCAGAGCTTGACCCACCCAAGAAAACTCCCTTGCTGCTAAGGAACCGCCTCTCCCCCGTTAAGGGGGTCTGCAGAAGGACCCTTATCCTTTATTTCTGCTTTTCTTCACTGGATACAACTGAAGCTGGCAGGCTTCCCTTGAACTTCCAGGCAGCCCCACTGCTGAACAGCACATTCCCATTCCTCCATGCTTCCCACAGACTCAGGAAGACAACCCTGAGTCAGAGAGCTACAAAGGGCCCTGGAAGCCATGGGCAGAGCTTGTCATGGCATTTGTGGTTCCCCATCACTTCCCCAGGCCAAGGAGATCCGCTAAAAAGGAAATCCCTCAGGAGTCAGTAGCACACGAGGGCCAGGCCACACATTCTGGGGTGCGCACAAGATGCCACTACACTGCAGGCACAAATTCTCTCCATGTAACAGGGCTCCAGCAAGCTGGTGTGGAAGCATGCATGTTCCCATGACAACACTGCTATTGCAAGAGAATTCCTTATGTGGCTGCAAATAAAGAGCAGAACTAAGGTTTGGGAGTGGCCTCATTTTACTGCACAGTAGAATCTTCTACTATCAGACTTAATAGCAAAGCCAGATCTGTCCCAGGAACCCCACAGAAGCAGTGACACACTGCTCCTTATGGACATCATCCACACCACACATTTAGACTTGAGCATTCTGGCTTTAAAAGCCTCAGCCTTGTGATTTGAACAAAATTAGCAGTAAAGTCACTATGCAAATTTGCAAAGAGCTTCACTCAGATCTGAGCAATCCAAAGATCTGTCCACCCTCAATCTTCCCCTGCAAAGAGCACCAGCATCTGCCTGCCTCACTGGCCTGCTGTGCAGGAGTTGCCTCAGTCTCTTGGCCTGGAGGAACTGCAAGAGCAGGGTGCTTGCCAGTTTAGATTTTGATGTGGTTGCTCCTTCCTTCCCTTCGAGCAATTCCAGCCCAGTCGCTGTCTGCTCCCCTTCCCCCACACTTTCACAACAAGGACGCCAGTATTCGAGGCATTCTGCACGGAACAGCGGAGATCCCCGCTCATTAGCCAGTGTCTTAGCAGGATACAGAGTCTGAGAGTTTTCCACTGAGCTCCTGCACTGGCAGCATCACAAGTGAGATCACTTCCATTTTATCAGCACATGCCAAGGCTACTTACACCTTTGTGCTTGCAACACTGGGCCAGACAAGATGGCTGGGTTCCTCCCCTTCCTCTTGAGCAGCTCAGAATGAGCAAGCAGCCAGGAAACCTGACCAGAGACCGAGAGCCCTCCTCAGCTCCTCCCAGCACCCTCGGGTCCCTGCACAAGCCAGTTTCAGTTTGAAGCTGGCTTGTGAGACAAGTAACAAAGAAAAAAGACATCCACCAGCTCCCTCCAGTTCCTTTTGCCTTTCAGCTGGCAGCTCCTCAGCGCCTGCCGGGCTGGAGGCAGCTGTTTTGCCCAAGGTGTGCCACAGCTCAGACACAGACCCGCGAGACCTTACTGCCCCTCCCCAAGCCTGTTGCAGGGAAAACAGTAAGTGAAACCCAGAGTAGTTCCGCAGCAGCAAACAGCCAGCGGCTTTTGTACTCTTGCAAACACCGTGGCCTAGATGTCAGCCCCCTCTTCCAGCCATATCAACACCAGCTTTCAGATTCAGGGACCTCAGCGAGAACAAACAAGCTGTCCTGCAGGTAAGTCACCGTACAGAAATTCACTGTGCCGCTAGCTCAGAGGGGCTAAACCTTTCCTAAACAGCAGACACCATCTCAAGTAGCTCATCCTCCAGATAGCTGTGTGCTGAGGTAATGCTGGTATTTACAAAGAGCCAGGCTAAGCTTACACAGATGTTCAAAGAGGCCCAGATCTCAAAGTGCTGCTGCCCCAACCTGGCTTTCCAGAACAGTTATGCCACACACCTGACCACGAGCCGCTAGCTGCTGCCCCTGCCCAAAGGGGCTCCCTCAACTCCTGCAGACCCCAGCTCACTGTAGCAGTAAAACAGACGGCCCAGCACCAGGAGCGAGAAGTCAGCGCCCCAGGTGAGACCTCGGGCTGGCAGGGTGCAAAGCGTTCTGCAAGACAGGAGATCCGCAAACAGCCAGAAAACCAGGCACAGGGTACCTCCGCACGCCTGCTCAGAGGGCCAGGGACACGGAGCCTCAGCAGTGGGCAATTCTTCGGAAAAACACCAAACCTTCCCAACAGGCAGATTTTGAACGGGACACAAGGCCCATTTTTATCCCGGCCAGGGGCCCAGCAGCCCCACCGCCCCAGAACACAGGGAATCAGCACCGAGACCCGTAGCCTGGGGATCCTGGGCGCTGCCCTCAGCTAAGAGCACAAACCTCTGCGACGCGGCAGCCCCAGGTGACAACCGCAGGTCGCCAAGAGCCACCCAACACCTCGGCAGCCAAACCTCCCCTCGGCCGGCGCCGCCCTTCCGCGCCGGTCCCGGTCCCCCCCTTGGCCGTTTGCTCCCGCGGGCCCAACGCCGGGGCCCGCAGCCACGAAGCGGCACCGGAAACCGGGATCCCCCCCCGGGGGCTCCGCCACAAACCGGGCGCCCGGCGCTGCCTCACGAGCAGCATCCGCCGGGGCACCGGGAGGAGCAGAGCGGGGCCGCCCCGGCTCCGAGGGCCGCGCCGGGCTCCGGTAACGCAGCCCTCCGGACCCGCAGCGGCGGGAGGGGCGGGGATGCCCCCCGCCGGGGGGAGGGTCCCGGTGCGCCGGTACCTGCTCGCGGTTGCGGCGCTCGGCCTCCACCTCGCGCTGCAGGCGGTCGGCGCGCTCCTCGGCGTCGTCCGCCTGCTGCTGCAGCACCTGGATCTTGCGCTTCACCGCCTCGATGGTGGTGGCCCCCGCCATGGCTCCCGCGCCGCCGCCGCTCCGCTGCGCGCCGCCGCCCGGCCCCGCCCTGAAATACCGGAACCCGCCGCCCCGGCCCCGCCACCGGGGAAGTGACGTCACTTCCGCCGCGCGCCCCACCCGCCATCCCCCCCCCCCCCCCCCAACGGCCCGCCGCGGGGCCCGGATGTGCCCCGCCCCGCCCCGCGTCGCCATGGCGACCGGGCGCATCCAGCCCCGGCGCGGGGCCGCGGGGGACCGGAACCGCCCACGGGGGACACGGCACCGCCCCACGGGAGACACGGCACCGCCCCACGGGGGGCCAGGACCCAGCACTGCCCCACGGGGCCAGAACCGCCCCACGGGAGACACGGCACTGCCCCACGGGGGACACGGCACCGCCCCACGGGGGACACGGCACTGCCCCACGGGGCCAGAACCGCCCCACGGGAGACACGGCACTGCCCCACGGGGGACACGGCACCGCCCCACGGGGGACACGGCACTGCCCCACGGGGGACCGGGACATGGCACTGCTTCACCGGGGACACAGCACTGCCCCACGGGGGGCCGGAACCGCCCCACGGGAGACACGGCACTGCCCCACAGGGGACACAGCACTGCCCTACAAGGGACACGGCACCGCCCCACGGGGGACACAGCACTGCCCCACGGGGGACCGGGACATGGCACTGCTTCACCGGGGACATGGCACTGCCCCACGGGGGGCCAGGATCCAGCACTGCCCCACAGGTGCCTGGGACACGGCACTGCCCTATGGGGGACACAGCACTTTCCCACGGGGGACACGGAACTGCCCCACCGGCGACACGGTGCTGCCCCACAGGTGGCTGGGACATGGCACTGCCCTATGGGGGACACAGCACTGCCCCACAGGGGACATGGCACTGCCCCACGGGCAACTGGTACACGGCACCGCCCCATGGGGGACACGGAACTGCCCCACCGGAGACATGGTGCTGCCCCACGGGGGACACGGCACTGCCCCACAGGGGCCAGGCACTGCCCCACGGGGGGCCAGGACCCAGCACTGCCCCACGGGGGACACGGCACTGCCCCACAGGCACTGGGCACTGCCCCACAGGGATCGGCACTGCCCTGTCTAAGACCTGGACCTGGCCTTGCCCCACGGGAGACCTGGCCTTGCCCCACGGGGGAGCCGGCACGGCCCCACACCCAGCGCCCCGCACCCAGCACCCTGCCCCACGCGGCGCTGCCCTCCCGTCCCGTCCTGTCCCATCCCGTCCCATCCCTGGGCCCCGCAGGCCTTATACGGGCAGCAGCGGCGAGCGCGGCGGGGCGGCGTTCCCGCTCCTGCTCCCACTCCCGTTCCCGCTCCCATTCCCGCTCCCGTTCCCGCTGCCGGGGCCAAGCCCGCGCCCCGCTGTTACTTTACACCGTGCCAATAAAACCAGCGAGCTCCGTGGGGGAGACGCGGTGCCCTCGAGCCTCTGCGGGAGGAGAGGGGCAGCCCGGGCGGGAGCCGACCCCGGCGTGGGGACGACACCGGGGGGGGGGGGGACGGGGACGAGTCGGGAAATGGGTCTTCGCCCGGGAGCCGGGAAAAGGGGCCTGGCGAGACGCGCAGGGAGCAGGACCGCGGGGCCGCACGGCAGCTCCGCCGCGGGTGCCCAAGCCAGGCGGGGGCCGAGCGCGAGCCGGCGTCGACGGCGGCGGGGATGAAGCCGGCCCGGAGGACGGCTGCAGCGCGGGGAAGGGCTCCCGAGAGCCGGCGCCGGGAAGGGGGGACGCCGCGAGGCAGCTTCCTCCTCTGCCGCGGCGCCGGCGCCCGTACGTACGTCGGCCGCCTTCTTCTCCGCCAGCTCCAGCTTCTCCTGGGCATCCTTCAGCGCCTCCGAGTACTTGTCCAGCTCGTCCTCCGTCCCCTTCAGCTTCTTCTGCATGGCGGCCAGCTCATCCTCCAGCTGCGAGGGCAGAGGCGTCACCGCGGCGGACGGGCCACCGCGCCGCCGGCTCTGCCCCGGGCCCCCGCCGCCCCCCGCCGACCTGCTTGCTCCGCTCCTCCGCCTGCTTCTGCTCGGCCTCCGCCTGCTCGGCCCGGTCCAGGGCGTTCTCCTTGTCCAGCTTCAGCATCTGCATCTTCTTCTTGATGGCCTCCATGGTGGCGGCGGCGCGGGTGGCGCGGGGCTCCCCGACGGCCCGTTTATCAGCGCGCCGCGGCCCGGCGGCGCGGGGGGGCCGCTTTGCCTTTCTTGGGCCGAGCCGCCTCCCGCCGCTCCCAAAATGTCTCTGCTCGGGACCTATTGTCCGGGCGCGGGGGGGCCCGGCCGGCCGCGGCCTTATTTGGGCTCCGGCGGGACAGCTGGGGGGTTATAAAAAGCAGCGGCGGGGCTGCGAGCGGGGGGTCCCGCATTGTCCCCGGCGCCCGCCCCCTCCCCGGGCACCGCGGGGCCGGGACGCCTGGGCCCCCGCCCCGGCACCCCTCGGGGCTCCGCTTGGCCGGGCCGGGGGCTGCGTCGGGCACCAGACCCCCACTATGACCGGCGTGGGGCTGGCACCGGCGTGGGGCTGCCCCGTGGGGGCTGGCACAGGGAACGGTGGCCTGACTTTCACCCGTGCCCGGGGGCGGCGGGCGAGGGCCGAGTGCGGGGCTATTTTCGGAGCGGGGGCTTAGCGGCGGCCCCGGGCCCTGGCAGCGGCCCGGCTCGGCGGGGGCAGCGGGGAGGGGGGGCCACGGCGTTCCCGGGAGCCGGGGCGGGGGGCACCGGGCCGGAGGAGCGAATCCGCCGGTGTGCCGTGGGATCCGCGGGGCTGCCGCAGCGCCTCGGCACGTGCCGCGGAGCCGGGGGATTAGCGGCCTCCTCGGGCTGAACCCAAGGCGCTGCCGGGGCCGGCGGCCGGACGGGCGGGAGCCGGGCGGGATCTTCCCGGGCGAGACCCGGTGCTCCCACCCGGGGAGCCTTGGCGGCGGATTTGGGGAGCCGAGCGGGGCTGGATCCAGCCTTCCCCGGGGGCTTGGGGGGGCAGAATGGACCCCGTCGTGCCCCCCCCCCCCCGCTGTGCCCCCTCCCTCCGGGAGCCGTAAATAGCCCGCGGCGCCGGGCAGCGCGATGCCGGCGGTGGGCACGGGGCCACGCGCCTCCGCGGCCGGGCTCATTCCAGGCGCGAGCCGCGAGGGACAGGTGGCCAGCGCCGACCCCGCGGCCATCCCAGCCACGCACTGGGTGCCGGGGCCGCGGGCCGGCGGCTGCGGGGGGGCACCGGCAGTGTCTCGCCGGTGGGCGCTGCACGGCCCTGCCGCTGTAAGAATATGTTTGATATTTAGTTGGTTTTCCAATAAAACAACCTAATATCAAACATATCAGACAGAGGCGGGGCAGGCGGAGGCGGCAGGTCCTGGGGCCGCAGCTCCCTGCAAGAGAAAGAGAAGGGGAGGCTGAGTGCGGGCGCCGGCCGCAGCGCTGGGACCCCTCCCGCCGCTCGGTGCCCCATCCCCGTCCCGTGCCACGTCCCCGTGCAGCGAGCCGTGGGCATCGCCCCGGGCTGGCTCCCGCCTGCAGCACCCCGCGCGCCGGCGCCCCGGACGCCCCGGCCTTGGCATCCGGAGCCAGTCTGGGCAGCTGCACCGGCTGTGGGGGCTCCCGGCACATCGGCTCTGGGGATCCTCCGGGATCTGGTGCAAACCCTCGGGACCGGGCTTCACCTCTGGGCAGGAGGCGACCAGGGAGCAGGGCAGTGCCAGCACAGGGCCCTGGCGCGCTGCAGCGTGGCACGGCACAGCATGGCATGGCTCGGCATGGCGCTGCATGGCACGGCATGGCACGGCATGGCACGGCATTGCATGGCATGGCATGGCATGGCACGGCACGGCATTGCACGGCACCCCATGGCACGGCACGGCATTGCATGGCGAGGCACCCCATGGCATGGCATGGCACGGCACGGCATTGCATGGCGAGGCACGGCATGGCAGGCAGTGCTGCCGCCCTGTCCCTGCGTGTCCGGGGCGCCACGTCGGGCGCTGCCTTACCTGGGCGGGCTCGGGGCGCTCCTCATCGGCTCTGGATCGGGCGCCGCGCGAGCCGCCGTTTATAACCGCGCTCCGCTGCAGCCGGCGGGGGGGACGCGGCCGGCGAGCGCCCCGACCCCGCGCACGTGGCCTCGTTCCCATTAATTACCACCCATCAATGTCCCCCTGCCCCCTCCGCAGACCCCCGCGCCCTTGGCGCTGAGCGCGGCCGGTCGATACGGGTCGATGGCCCCGCGCCGCCTGCTCCCGTCATTAGCGGGGCCGTCGATAGCGGGGCCACGGGGGAGCCGTCGCCGTCCCCATCGCATCCCGGCTCCGCGCCGCCGCCGCGCGCGACCCTGCCCAAGGACGAGCCGTGGGGCCGAGCCCCGCGTCCCCTCACCACCGGCGCCCGGGAGCCGCCGGGACGGCCCGGGAGAGGGGGCCGCGCCGGGGCACCGCCGGAGCCCGGCCGGGCCGTGGGGAGGGCGGCCGCGGGCGCACGTGGCCGCGGAGCCGGGGGCGCGCGTGCGGCCGGCGGCTGACGTGATGCGACCCGACAGACGGGCTAATGAAGGGCGCCCGTCGGGGGGAGCCGCCCCGCGGCCCCCCGGCCCTGTCAATAAGCTGAGCGGGGGCCGGCGCTGATGGGCCCTGGGGCCGGGAGACGCCAAGGTCGGGCGGGCGGCGGGGACGGGGGGCCGCGGGGCGGGCGGCACCGCGCTCCTCCGGCCGGGAGCCCGGCACCCCGACGCGGCGGCCGTGCTGCCATCTCCTGGCGCGGCCGGGCCGCCGGGCAGGATCCGGCGCGCAGGATGGGACCGCGGCGACGGGGACCGCGGCGACGGGCACCGCGCTGGGCCGCCCCGGCCCCGCACACAGCGGACACGGCCCCCGTCCGGCTCAGCTCGCTTTATTCTCCGCCGGGGGGTCCCGCGCCGCCGCTCACAGCCGCTCCACGTAGAAGGCCTCGCCGAGCCGCCGCAGCTCCTGCTGCTGCTGCAGGCGCTCGCGCTGGAGGAGCCGGCGCAGGGCGGCTCGCCGGACCTGCCGGGGTGCCGTGAGCCGGCACGGGGCGAAGCCCGGGCGCCCGCCGCCGCCCCACGCCGGGAGACGGCGGCTCTGCCCGGCCCTGCCCGCCCCGTGCCCGGCCTCACCGCCACGCGCGCCTTGCCGGCGAGGTGCAGCTCCGCCGCCGCGCTCTCCCGCAGCGCCCCGAGGGTCCTGGCCCGGATCCCGGCCTCCCACCGCGGCTGCTCCCAGCTGCGGGCACACGGAGGGGCACGGCCAGGTGCCGCGGGGCCGCCGGCGCCTGCCCGAGGGATCCGGCCCCGAGCGAAGCGGGTCCGACCCCGCGGCGACCCCCTTTGCCGACTACCTTTCCAGCACGTTTGCGCTGCCGCCGTCCTTCTCCCGCACCTGCAACTGGAGCAGCGCAGGTTGGGCGGCCCCGGCACCGCCCGGCTCCGGCCCAGCGGCCACAACCGGCCCCGACCCCAGCTCGGTCCCTGCCAGCTCCGGCGTCGCCCCCAGCCCCGTCCCACCTCCTCCTGCGGCAGCGAGGGCGCCCGCCCGCTCAGCCCTGCCATGGCCGCTGCCGCCCCTCCGCGCGGCCGTTACCGGGCGTCCCCGTCACCCGGGTGTCCCCGTCACCACGGCAGCCACGCGCTCCGCTTGCTGCAGGGAGACAAAGCCGAGGCTGGGCTGGAGCCACAGGCCAGGCCACGTCTCCTCGCCTCCCCGGCGGGGAGGAGCAGCCAGCCCGGCTCGGAAGGGTCCTTCCGGCAGGTCCACAGCACACGTCCACCTCAGGGGAACTCATTTTATTAAACAGCAATTAAAAAGAGTGCAGAGGCCCAGGCGAGGGGCGCCGCGCCCTGCCTGGCGCAGCACGCGACCGGCGAGCAGCGGGTGCTGCCTCCGGCCCTGCAGGACGCAGACTTCAAGCCGGGGGCCGCGAGCTTTTGCCCAGAGCCGGGCTGCCCCTGCCGTCACCAGCGGCCCCGTCCTCCCGGGCTCGGGGGTGCCTGGCAAACCAGGCGCTGGTGAGAGTGGGGAAACACCCCCGCGGCAGGGCGGACAGGACGTGTCGAGCTGGTATTTGTCTGCCCCAGACGTCCCCAAGTGCCCAGGCGCGGAAGGGAGGAGAAACCGCAGCCCGAAGAGGCAGCTCATCCACGGCCACTGAGAACTGGCCACCAAACTATTTACACGCAGTTCGGGCGCCCTGGCCCACAGCCCCGACGCAGAGGCAGGCTGCGAGCCGAGAGCAGCAGGCAGCGACGACGCCACGCTCCTGCGGCCACTGGGAAAGCAAGAACATTCACCCTTCGGAAAGAACAGGCGAGCGGCTCCCGAGGGAGCCCGGGACCCACACAGGTGAGATGGACGGACAGAATCAGCCCCCGCCGGCCGTCGGGGCAGAGAGGACAGGCGGAGGAGAGCGCTGGCTGCGATCCATGTCTTTTATAAATAAGCTAAAGCTATTCAAAGTCTATTCACAGGGCCAGGGCTCCAAGAAGTTGCCGGCCTCAAGGACAGAACAAGCCTGAAACGTGTCCCCGAGCCTGACGCAGAGGCGGCCCAGGCAGGCCGATGCCCTCCGGGTTCAGCAGGCAGGCACACTGCTTCGGAAAGGCCTCCAGGCGAGGGACGGGCTCCACCAGCCGAGACGGAGCCTCCGCTGAGCTATTATATCCGACATCGTGCAACAGAGAGACCCAAGAGCGCAGCCGCTTCCTCCCAACGCTGCCCGCACACTGAGCTGCGGCCGAAACCCGCCCGGGGCACGAGCTGCACCCATCGAGGGGCTCTGCTGGCGGCAGGTCCCCGCGGCAGCGCTCCTGCGCGCCTCACAGGGTGCTCTCCAGCGTGTTGTAGTTGTCCTTGAAGCTCTTCAGCTCCAGGAAGTGTTTGGCACGTTTGCTCTTCTGGCTGGAAGGCAGGTAGGTGACCTGGATGGTGGCTGGGTTGGAAACTTCGGGGGAGAGAGTGAGGTCCTTCGCTGCCGACTGGTGCTGCCGCTGGCTGCCGCCTCCCCGCGCCTTGGTCCTGCGGAGAGATGGGCACTGTCAAAGCGGGGGGAGGAGGTGCCGCCCTCCCAGAGGAGCTGCTCCACCATCGGGGCGTCTGTCCCGCGGGAGGCAGATCTGCCCCCAGCAGATGGTTCTTACTGCACTTCTGAAAGCCGAGACTGGCGTTTCTGTGGGTTCTAGGCCTGGAGAGGCCATTTGAAGCCCCCGGCTCAAAGCAGCCAGCAGAAGTGGGAACGCAGACTGCGGCCAAGCTGGTAACCAGCCCCAAAGATACACAAACAGACGGGCTGCTAAGGGTAAGCAGAGCTGGAGAGACAGACTGGCCTGAGCAGAGGCAGCCCACTTCCCAGAGCCCCTCTTTGCCCACACCTCCCGCAGCCCCCAAAACCAACCTCCCACACCAGCTACGTACGGCCCAGCAGCAACACTTACATGTTTGCCAACTCGTTCAGAGCATCCTGGTACTTCAGATATTCTGGTTTCCCAAAGACCTAGACACAAGCAGAAAAGAAACTCTAGAAACCCGGGTCTGGGTTACACTGCAATCTCAGTCCTGCCATGAGGCTGGAGAGCAGCGCCCGGCGCTGCTGCGGAGACCGGGCAACGGCAGGGCTGGCGCTTACCCCAGTGCCGTAACGGGCACTCTCGTACCCATCCAGCAAGGTGTCAATCAAGGTTTTGCGGATGCCTTTGAAGGAAGCGCTGGAATTCCGCAGTTCCAGCAGGTAGGCACAGAAATTCTTTCCTATTAAAGACTTCGGGTATCTGCCCTCTGCATGAAATGGTATTTCTGGAAAATAAAAAGGCACAACAGAACCAGCTGAAGCACAGTTTAAAGTGCCTCTGTTCACCCCACAGATCAAGCGCCACGACTGACTAAATAACTCCCTGCCATTTCTGGGGTCTCAATTTGCCTGAGCCTAGATGGAGAGACAAACCCAACCCATGTGAATGAGTTCACGTTGTTTCTAAACCGGCTTTGCTGACTGCTCGCTATGTGTTAGCAAAGCCAACCCTCGGGCAGCAGGGCCAACTCCTAGATGGGCTAAGTGACTGCTGTTCTCGGAAGAGGACTTTGTGCTATCACAAGACTGTTGGTCAACACGCTGAACCCTTATTTTATATGCGCACGGTTTTTCTCTCCACCCTTTCCTCCCAATGCCCGCACTCTGCTGCCTTACCAGATGTTCTAATTGCGTCCAGTGCCTTCATTCTGTACAGGTAGTTATAGCAGCCTGGAAGAGAAAACGCACAAACTGAAAGCTCTGCACAACCTGGCAAGAGGGACAGTCACACCAGGCTGCTGCTGCAAAGGGGGTTAGATGTCCGGGAGCAGGGGCAGAGTGCAGAGAGACCATCTCGTATTAACCAGCCAAACACGATTTTGCAACGTGACAGCCAACACTGCACAGCAGTGCGGCTCAGCACTAGGGGAACGACCACAGTCACTTAAGCGACACCTGAGTCTGCTACAGGGGAAGAAGCACTGGACGGACGGTCTCTCTGGTGTCCTCTGACTCAGCTGTGCGTTCAGCAGGAGAGGGAACACAGGCTACCTTGTGTCTCCAGCTGCAGAAGTCTGCTGTCATCCTCAGCTAGCAGCCGGGGCTCATACTTGATGTCCTGCACCCTCGACAGCCGAATGTCAATCTCTTCCTTTAAGTCCTGTACAAACCAAGAAACCACCGTCACTGAATTTACAGAGCGCTTGCTTTTCTACAGGCTCACAAGGGTGATAATAGCCAAGTCCCGGGGGCTCTCTAGAGTCAATCAGAGGGAAACCCGTTCCCTCTCAACCACCTGCACCCCATGGTGGAAGCACCCCATTTCGGAGCAGACCCCCCTGCACCAGCCGGCACGGACAGGTCTGTGGGCACAGGCGAGGGGAGATGTCCCCACCGGCGGGGCGGCGCGCACCGACCTTGGGCGCGTGCTGTCCGACGGGCACGTGGGGGCCGCGGCGGGACTTCATGGCGAAGCGCATGATCTGGCGTTTCACGAAGATGAAGAGCAGCACGAAGACCTGGGGCAGCACAGCGGGAGCGGGCGGTCAGACGCCGAGCTGCACCCACGGGGGCCCCGCAGGCACCTGGGACCCACGAGGGGCTCACGGCCAGCCCGGGTCCAGCCCCACAGCTGCCCTGGTCCCAGCCCCATAGACACCCTGGACCTGGTAACCAAAAAAAAACCCCACAGCCACCCCTAATCCAGCAACTACAGGGGCCCCAGCCCACTGGGGCCCCACGGACACCCGGGCCAGCCCCACGGACACCCCAAGACTGGCACCATGGGGACTCTTACACCCCTCCCAGCCCCATGGATGGCCTGATCCCAGGCCCACGGGGGCCCAGCCCCACAACTACCCAAGTCCAGGCACATGGGACGACCAAGGCCCGGCCCCACAGGACCCCACGGCCCACAGGACCCCACGGCCTGCGCCAGCCCCACAGCCGCCCCGAGGCTGATGCCATGGGGGCTCTTACACCCGCCCCCGGCCCCACAGATGGCCTGAGCCCAGCCCCACGCGGGACCCTACGGACACCCTCGCTCAGCCCCACGACTCCCTGAGTGCGGGCACGTGGGGGCCCTACGGACACCCCGGGCCCGGCCCCACGGGAGCCCCACGGACGCCCCGGGCCAGGCCTCGGGGGGCGCCGCGCCGCGGCCGTGGCCGTGGCCGTGGCCGTGGCCGGGCCCGGCGCGGCGGCGCTCACCAGGCTGCCGTAGGCCATCACCAGCACCACGTTGACCCCCGAGAGCCAGTTGCTGCCGGACCCCGCCATGCCCGGCCCGGCCCGGGGCCCCACAACATGGCGGCCGCCGAAGCCGCCCCGCGCCCCCGCCACGTGACGTGGGGGGGCGGCCTCGCGCCTGCGCGCGGCGCGGAGGCGGCGGGAGGGGAGGGGGAGCGAGCGAGCGGGGGCCGCACCCACGTGACGTGCCGCGCCGCGTCACGCGCGCGGGCCGCCAGGAGGGCGCTCGCCCTTCTCTCGCGAGCTCGTGCGGGAGCCGGGAGGGGGGGTCACGTGGCCGCGGCGGGGTGAAGCCGGCGCGGCCCCGCCCCCCGTCCCGCATCACGTGATGGGGGCGGGCGCCGCTGGGTAGTTGTCAGTGTGGTGGAGACTCAGGTAAAGTTGGCTGCGCGGAGGCGGCGGCGGCTCCGGTAATTGCGCGCGGCCCCTTTAAATCCCGCCCCCTCCCCCCCGCCGCCGCCGGGCTCCCCTCAGCCCGCCCGGCGCCGCCGGCCCGCGGCCGAGCCCGGCCTCCGCCCCGCCGCCGCCGAGCCGCGGCCGCCGCCGGGCCCCGCCGCCGCCGCCGGGCGCCGCGCGGCGGGAGGCTGCGGCGCGGCCTAGTGGGCCGGGCCGAAGCCGGGGGCTGGCGTAGCGCGCGCGGCCGCCGCAGGTGAGGGGCGCGCGGGGCGGGCGGCGCGGCGGGCCCGGGAGGCGGGGACGCGGCGCGGGGGGCAGGGAGGGAATGGCGGCCGCGGCCATGAGGGCGGAAGCGGCCCGGCCGCCCCGGGGAGCGGGCCCGGGCCCGGCGGCGGGGGAGCCCCGCCGGCCCCGGGCCCCGCGGCGCCCCCGGCTCATCGTCCCGCCCGCCGCGGGGCCGCGCCGTGCCCACGGCGGCCGCTACGACGCGGGCTGCCCCGCCGCCTCCCGTCCCGCCGCCGTATTGTTCTCCGGCTCCTCCGGCCTCGCGCGGCGAGCGCGGAAACTTCCCCGCGCCCGGGGCCCTTCGGCCCCGCCGGACCCGGCTGCCCGGGGCCGAGCTTCCCCGCGGCCGGGCCGGGGCTTTGTGCTGCCCCGGAGCCGGCAGCCGCTGCGGGCCCGGCCTGGCCTCTGCCCTGCCCTCCCCTCCCGGGCGGCGCCGGTTGCGGGGGGGCTGTAAACACCGGCGACCCGGGAATCGCCCTGGCTTGGCGGCTCCGTTCCCCCGAGATCCTGTGGGTTTCACTTGCGTCCACGCCGGTTTGAGCCACTTTCCCATTGTATATTTGTGTGTTCCAGACTCTAGAGCTGTCCGGTGAGACTTCCTTAATAAAACAACATGCTTTGATGCTAAACTCCGCTTCCATAATGCCTTATCTTGGAGCATTCAAAAAAACCCTAACCAACCAAACCAAAAAAAGCTCGTATTCCACATATGTGTGAGTTGCTTGGTTTGCAGCTGCCGTGCGTTTGCTCCTGGGCAAAACTTGTAACGCTGATATAAACCACCCCGCTGTATCGGGCTCTTTCTGGTGCTTGATGGCTGCTCTGAATGGTTTGTCCTCTCTAGTCCTTCCACTTAAAACCCGAGAGCCTTTTGCAAATGTGGATTGAGCTTTGGTGGAGGGGTATGGAAATGCCACTTTTCTGTTTTAACAGATAAAGGAAACTGAGGCTGGGACATGCTGTGACTTGCGTGGCATCACCCGGCAAGTCTAACAGACCTGGAAATAGTAAATGTGATTAACCGATTATTGTTCTAAAATTGTAACTTACCTGAAATTTCTAATAAAACTAACAGTTTTGTTATGTTTCTGTATTACCTCTTTTTCTAAAGACTCAACGTGACGCTTAACATTTTGTGTAGACAAGAATCTTTTCTACCTAGGAAGTGAAAAGCAAATAGTGATTTAGTATGAAAAGGCAAAGCGGTATCTATAAAGTATGTTAAACTTACTTGCAGCTTCTTTGAAGAAAAGGTCTTGTAACCTGTAGCTGTGAAATTTCTTGTTTTCCCTAAATTGTGTACAAATACCTTGCTTTACTGTTGTCTTGAAATGTAAAAGTCAGCCTGGTGTAATGTTATTTCTCTAGTAATTCGCTTTGGCTCTCTAGAATTGCTCTTTTTATTATGTCTCTCTCTGTATGTTTGTTTGTTTTTTTAAAGGATACATGTAAAACAGTTTTGATAAACACTTGTTTGAACCAGCTGTTAAAATCAGATTATCTTTCCTTCTGTGTAGTGGCAGTTCAGGTGTCAGAATAATCAGCAAATATTTACATTTAAATATTGCCTGTGGGCTGTACTACAGCAAGCTGTATGGTTAAGGAATAAATTAGCAGTAGACAAGTCCTTTTCCCTCAAAGGAACTTGTGGGGCGTTGCGTGGACACGCGCACTTACCTGAAGGTCTTGGTAGGATCGGGGCCTGACTGATATGTATGTTAGGAGATGCCTATTGTATTTTTACATTTAAAAAAGAAAAAAAAAACTTAATCGTCACTAAAATGCAGCTGGGGCAGGAGCAGAATGTGGCAGCTGTTGAACAATGCCCAGCTACTGCACAAAGGTTTAGGACAGCAGACTAATAGAACTATATCCTATTGAAACTGCAGATTAAGTTACTGCAAACATGCAGTATTGCTTCCCTCTGGGCCTGCAATTCTGCTGCCAAATTGGTTTAATATGACAACTTGTTTGTATGTGAAATACTTAGAACTGGAAGAGAGGCAGCAGTGGGGAGCACGGATAAGTACCACGGGGAAGAATCCCGGATCAAGTGTGGGAGGGTTTGCTGCGTATCCTAAGAGGCTTTTTGTTTTCTGACTTTGGTGAACATTAAGGTTTGGTACTCTTCATTAAATCTATTCTTTGTTACATGCACCTCAAATGCTCTCCTTGAATGGAAGGTAGCACGCGTTGCTTTCTAATGAGCAAAGATTTCGAGTTGTATAAGCAGAAAACTGTATTTTTAAATTGCCACGAGGCATGGGTGGCCCCAAAGGGTGAACTTTTGAGGTTTTGTGCGAAGCTATAGGAGCAATTGCATTTGAAAATTTGAATACAAGTGAACAATAGATGCTGATGCAAGCTGGAACAGCAAAATAGTGTTGTGTGTATCAAATCACAGTGCAGAGGTGATGTTAGGGTCTAAAGGAAAGGTTTCTGAACCTTCGTTGATCTCTCTGCTTATGGACTTTGAAAAGAAAGATTCCCTAATTTTGACAGTGCTTTTTGCTAATGCTGCTTTTCAGCCTTTCTCACGTTCTTCCTGCTGTGCACTGGATCTTGCTTTGTGCTACAATATTGATATTTATAAGCAAAGTTTCAGATCATATCCTGCTAATTGGGTGGTCTTGCTCAGGTTTCCCCCCACTCTTAAAATCTGCCTGTGTCTCCTCCATCTACCCAAGGAATTGTGTGCAGCACTAGCAACTGGAGTAGAACCTGTTGCTTTGGAGGAAGGTGTTTGTTAGTCCTATTAACAAAATCATAAAATGTTACGTTTGTAGTTACTTAGTTTTCAGAGACTCATAAATACAAAGTCCTGCCTAGTGCCTTAGAACATACCTGGTGTTCCTTATTCTTGAGAGATTGTAGGGAGGGTAAGATTATTCGCTGTCAATCCCATTTTAACTATCGGCGTTGGAATTTCTGTGTCCTAAACTCTTATTAGGATTTTTTTGCATCAAACAGTTACATAGCAATATTACTAGCTGTTATTTCTTGTTGAAATCTACATCATTTTTGTAGCATTTCTCTTCCACTCAGTTTGGAGTATTCTAGAGTAAATTTAATATTTCTAGATCCGGTTAATAATTGAAATAAGCAGAAACGTATCTTTCCATGTGGACAGTAGAGCACTGTATCTCACAACATCTCAAAAACCAGTAACTCTATTGCTAGAATGTCTTTGCTTCCCCTATCCTACTTTGAAGGTGAAGGAAGTAGGAAAGGAGGGAGAAAAGCAGTTAGAAATTCAGTTGATAGGTTTGAGGCTTTGAGATGTTTTACTTTCCAAGTGAAGTTTTTTGGGGACTTTTTGAAGTGTTCCCTGCTAGAGCTCATCGCTGTAGCCTCTTAAGGCCCCTTTCGTGGCAAATTCATGCCAGCTCATACACTTGCTTGTGTTTTTAGCAGTGAATCATTAAACCTTTAAGACAAAGTACTTCTGCTCTTAGGTCCTGATTGCTGACATCTGGGCGCAGGTTGTGTAGGTGAGGTGGGGGAGATGAGGCGATAATGTTTTGTTTGGAATACTCCACTTTCGAGTTTGTATGTTAGTAATGGAGAAAATTCAAAAGGGACAGGTGGCCTCTTTATCCTGGATGCATGTGGAAATCTTATGTTGGCCTGCAGTGGTTTGGGGGAAGCCAAGGGGAGGGTGGGGACAGTGATGGCTTTACTTGCTGTCTCACCCACTCGATTGTTCAGTCTTGGTGCTGCCTTTTGTTTTCAGTTTCTAACAGCCTGTTCTCTTCTCCCCTGACCCACCACAGAGTTCTACCTTGTAAATACTCTTATTTGTATATACTGTAAATGATGACATCGGTGGGCACTAACCGAGCCCGGGGGAACTGGGAGCAGACACAGACACAGAGCCAGACACAGCACAAGCAGCGGCCGCAGGTAAGGGGAGCATCCATGGAAACCAGCTAGCTTGGAGGTGGAGACCTGGCACTCCTACCTGGCCCAAGCGCTGGTGGCTACGAGCTGGGCTTGGCCTAACGAACTCCTAGAACCACTTCCTGCGTGCTGCAGGGTGCTGCTCTTGGAGGCAGGTTAACTGGGCTGCCACTGACGCAGTGGGATTTCTGCATCAGTGCCTCCAAGCGGGAGCTGGTGCTGAATTTTTTTTACTTCTGTCTGACCATTCCCTGTTCATTTTAATAAATGCAAGCAGCTGAGAAGCTGCGTGCAGAGTTTGCTGTGACATTCCGATAGTGTTAAGGTCTGCCTCAAAATGGAAAAATAGTCTAGGTTATTTTGGCTCTCCCGTTACAGAGAGGCTGTCCAATAGTATTTCACTTCTAGATGTCCCCAACTTGCTCTTCTTTTGTCTGAATTTCTTTCTGAAGATTTCCTCTTTCTGGCCCATATTTGCGCCTCTTTCTTCATCGTATTGATTCTTTTCCAGTGTTTTTGGAGAAGCTGTATGACCTTTGGAGGAGGGTTAGTTTGAAATGCACTGCTCTAACCATACTTTTTTTTTTTTTGTATTCAATCTCCTTAGGCCACTGCAGAACAGATTCGACTTGCACAGATGATTTCGGACCACAATGATGCTGACTTTGAGGAGAAGGTGAAACAAGTGAGTATGGAAAGTGGGGGTGAACCCTGCTGGGAAGGCAAGATCAGTGGCAAAAGTACAGTTAATGGTGGGAGGGAAAGAGGCTGCTATCTGTTTCCTGTATTTCCTGGGGCAGGCCTAATTTCCAGGGGCTGGAGGGTCTACTGGCACTCTGAAACAAGGAGGTTGTAGGTCAGGCTGTGGTAAAACACAGTAACTCAGAAATTCCTACCCTCAGTTCTGCGGATTAACTCTTCATTCTAGGGCATAATTAAGCTGGGGCAGGTGAGGAGACTGCCAAACCCTGGCATTTCTTTGTGGGATTTCTGCTTTGGGATTAAATTTGGTAGCCTCTTAAGAGATCTGTAGAGATTTGGTGCTTTGTTGGTTTGGAATGCGTTGACGGTATTGTCATCTTCTCTACAGCTGATTGACATCACAGGCAAGAACCAAGATGAGTGTGTGATTGCTCTGCATGATTGCAACGGGGATGTTAACAGAGCCATCAACGTGCTGCTGGAGGGCAATCCGGACACGGTAGGATTGGGTCCTATAAATCTGGTGAGGCCTAGTTCAGTGTAACTGCCTATTTGGAGACAAGACCTACAATAATGTCTAGACAATGAGAGCCAAAAGGACTTGCTAGTTACACAAGTAGCATGTAAAGTGTGATTATGTCCTGGTTTCTTAATGTTGGTATTTGTAGCGTTGCACAAAAATATGAACAAAGCCAACAGGCCCAAAGGAATAGAGGGGAAAATACAATAAATCATTTACTTCTATTCCTTTTGAATCCCAGCACTTTGACACGGTACAGAGGATCTGTTTTGCAGTAACTGCCCATGTGCAAGCTTTCACACTGCTGTAAGTGTGAAGTAACTAACCTCTTTTCCTATGAGGGCTAACTGACCTCGATTGACTTGTATGTGTTCTAGGGCAGGTATGTGTGCACATCCGTGGCTCTTGCCTGTTAATGTTGGAGTAATGCAGTTGTGTGTCTCTGGCCCTGGATGTTCATTCGCATCGGGTGCTCAGCGGTGCGCTGACTGGCTTGTGTGCCATTGCCCAGGCCGTGTTTTTGTGGGCCCTTTTGCCCCTCATGTGCCTCTAGTGTTTTCTCCTGAGTTAGACTTGACTGCTGTCATTCATACAAGTGCCTTTCTTAGGCAAGCTAAAAGCTCTCGCTTAGGAGAAACCTTCCATGTGGCGTATGGGGTATCTTTCTTTTTTTTGATGAAGGCAGTGGGGAGACAAATTCTGTTACAACCTAGCAAAAAGCTTGGGTAGAACTGGCTATCAGATCCTTCTAAACTGTGCCGCTGATCAAACTGGTCTCCCCAGCACGTTGAGATTGGCTGACCCCAACTGCACTCTGTAGAGCTGCTGCTCTAAATATCACTTCAGAATATGTGTCAACTCTTCCCTGTCCCCCCCTAACCCCCCAGTTATTAGCTATGAACTTTGAGCTGTCCAGCTCTTCTGTCTGTATTCTGTGTAATGTAGCTCCTTCCCATCTTCAGGCTCTGCTGTGCTTTGTTGTGCTTTGGCACAAACTAAGTTCTGCGCAGTCTGTATAGGGGTTGCTGCCTTGCCTTCAGAGAGCCACATGTGTTTATGGAGCAGCCCTTTCCATTCATAACTGAACCAAACACCTGGTTACTTGTAAAATCCTTTTGGAAAACTGAATGATATGAGTGTGCATTGCTTGGGCAGCGATCTGCTGTGACACTATTTTCCTCAACATCCCTTGTAACCAAGAGCTTCTGGTTTACCTGACAAACCCCTGCTATCCTAGCAATTACATTTCCTAGATGAACACGTTGCTCATGAAAATAGCATTTACGATAGCGTGCAACAAACAGAGCTGCAGTAGCAGCATCTCCTTTATTCAAGCAGTTGAAACACCCAGCAGCATGAGATGCAGTTACTGCAGAAGATTTGTAGAGACAGAAACGGTGTTGGCAGAGTAAAGCCCTCCCAGTGCCTGCCACTTCTTCAGTCCGCAGTGCCATGGGGGCCTGCAGGTTGGTACCTGCAGCACTGAGTGCAGTCAGCATCTGCACTGTAATTGGCCAAAGGTCCTGGAGCTGCTCCTGGTGTGGATTCAACTCATACAGCAATTCTGTGAAAACCGATGGTGTGATAAGAAACAGACTCGTTAATGGCTCAAATACCCCTGTGCTAGTGGCAACAACTAACCTGCTGAGCTAGTTACTTGTAATTTACCATATTTCAAACAATAAAGGAGCTGCCATGATCTTAGTGTTGAGTTAGATTTGGCTCAACATTACAGTATTCAAAGTAAATATTTTCCTAAATTTCCTTCTGAGCCAGATGCCTATGGAGAGAGACTCCAGAAGCCTTTGGTTTGAAAGGCTGTTTGTGCCTGAAAGGTTTTTTTTGTTACTGTCTCTGCATGTTGCCATCCAAAACCAGCTGTTTACTTGTCTGCAAGTTATGTTTTCAGGTGTTTGTCAATGACTTGTGACTATTTTTAATTGTTCGAACAGTATGTAGCATTGGTTTGGTAAAAATGTGAAACCACTGCGGACTGTCATAAAACAAAACTGATGTGGGCCCACAGCAGTAAGCTGGAGAAGCGTTTAATTTTTACAGTTGAACTTGGGATGACCTGAACTTGCCCGTTGGATAAATTGAGATAATTTTCTCCGTGTGATCAGCATATTCAAGGAACGGGTTCTGCCCCATAGAACAGTGGTTTTCAAACTGGTAAACATGCCCCTGTGATACCCAAGTTGCTTCAAAATGGTGCACTGCTATGGTGGCTGACCTATCGCATGTACCTTTTGCATACGTGTGTAGCCCAGGGAAACTGGTGCTGTCGCACCTGCTGCCAGTGGCTCATCTTACTCAAACTAAGCTTGGGATTCCTACCCTGAAATTGAAGTCTAAACGGATACTGCTTTTAGGGTTCTTTTGCCCAAAAGTGGAGAATTCCCTTTTTTCACTTGCAGTCCAAATATATATATATTTATGTTGTTTTTTAGCAATCCTCTAATCCTCTCTTCTCTGGCATGTAGCACAGGTGCTTCCTTGAAATACTATGGTAGTGGACTGGAAGTAATCCCTGGAGCCTTTTCAAAAGATCCTTCTACTTTTGAGAGAATAGCTTATCCTTAAATGTTGACTGCAGAACACCATGGGCCATTTACCTGGGTTGTTTTGAGAGCTCCCCCAAAACAGGGACCAATGTGAAATAGCAGTTTTATTTCTACTGCATGGGGTAAAGCTATCCACACCTCGAACAATGAGTATGATGTCTGCTCTAATCTCAGAGGTTAAGTAGATCATTGCAGAAGTGGAATGACCCATCTCTTCTCCTTCAAACTGCCTGCAGGTCAGCTGTAAGAAAGCTGTCCTTGAAGGAAGAAATTATAGTAGGTGTGTGCAGGCAGAAAGGTTTTTCTAATAAAATCAGGCTGGAAATGGTTTTTCTGGAGTCCCTCATTATATTCTCTGTAGAATGTTTAAGTATGTATGTCTTGCATCTAGTATTGATCAAACTGTGATTAACTACTTTCCCTTTTGCCAATCTTCAGCATTCCTGGGAAATGGTCGGGAAGAAGAAGGGTGTCTCAGGACAGAAGGACAGTGGACAGACAGAACCCAGTGAAGAAAGCAAAGAAAACCGGGAGAGGGATCGGGATTTCAGCAGACGACGTGGTGGGCCACCAAGGCGGGGGCGAGGTGCCAGCCGTGGAAGAGAGTGTATGGACCTGCCCTTTAATAGCAACTCTAACTGTCATGATGCATACCAAGGCACTTAATGCACTGCACAAAAACTAGCAGTAAAGCTCCTAGGGCAGACATGTTTTAAGGAGAATCACCCTTGTGTGTGTATGTAGAGGCCCATTTGATGCTTTCCTATGGGTGATGCACTCAATAGCACCAGCTCAAACAAAATAAGTTACAGAAATGTCTGGCAGCGTGATCTCCTGCATAACCACTGTATTTTAGAGTCCAAGGTCTGGCCTTGTATCCACCTTAAAGCAGGATGAATCCTGAAATTGTCTTTGCATCATTCTGTCTTTCAGTTCGGGGCCAGGAGAATGGACTGGATGGTGGTAAGAGTGGAGGATCTTCTGGAAGAGGCACAGAAAGAGGAAGACGAGGACGTGGCCGAGGCCGAGGTACACCCAGGGTTTGAGGTCAGAGGGGTGGCAGGAGAAAGGTTGGTGTACTTCTCTCCGGGAATTTTAAAAGCCTCTTTTATGAGAGGGATTGCCAAACTGAAAATCAGTACTTGTTTTTTCCGTTCTTCTCCTCATACTTAGTGCGCTACATGTTTCTTCCATGTTTTGGGCAGGGTAGAAACAGTAACTGGTTCCTACATCCAACCCCTGGAGTTGAACTGAATGTTGTTTTGTTTTACAAAGAGAGGAGATTAAAAACTAAGGTGGCTATCTGGCAGGTGGGCAGATTGCCTGTTAGCAACAGAATACGTATCCTCCTAGTCCCTGGACTCGTGTGTCCCAGCACCATTACTGTGCAGAACACTTGGTTTGGCTTTTAAATACTCAGGAATTCATTTTTCCATGAAACCTGTGCTGCTCAGGAATTGTTGCTGAGGACACACACTACAGAAATCAGAACCCCAGGTCCAATATTTATGCTTTGTGACAGTTGGAAACCTAATCTGAGTCTGGAATCATGCAAAACTAATTATGCTGCCAGCCAGCTGAGGTAATTCACATGCCTATAAAGATGATGCTGGAAATCTCATCAGCTCAGGAAGATCCTTGACACTTTCATATTCTGGGCATCAGAGCTCCATATGTTGTTCTAATGTTTCTTTTCCCAGTGACACAGAGCCAACAGAGGTGCTCAGTGGTCCATATGTATATATTTTACAGGTGGCTCTGGAAGGCGGGGAGGAAGATTTTCTGCCCAAGGCATGGGGTAAGTTTCACTGACACAAAACACAGCCCCAAAAAAAAAAAATCAAATCTTCCTGCATGGATAATATTGTTTGCTTTGAGTGACATGTGACTTCAGTCATCTGATTCTGTGTCTTTTGTTTGGTTTTGGTTTTTGTTAATACAAAAGCTGCATCATGCTAATTTAGATTTGGAATGGCTAGCGTAGAACCATCCCTCTACTGAAGGAGGACTGTCTCTTCTGGGAGTCTTCTAGCTATATCATGGTCTGAATGAAATCAGTTGTTTTTAAAATGCTTGGGAAGAAAAATTTAAAAATGCGCTTCCCCATATTTGTTACAGAACTTTCAACCCAGCTGACTATGCTGAGCCAGCCAGCACGGATGAGAACTATGGGAATAGCAACAACAACACGTGGAACAACACTGGCAGCTTTGAGCCGGACGATGGCACAAGTAAGTGATCTTCGTGCTCTTGTTTACTGTTTTGTATTTAGACACAAATTGATTTCTTTTCCCTTCAGTCTTATAAGGAGGTTAATGGGCAGTGGTCCTTTGGCTCAGGGCTGGTGGAATGGGTTGTTGGTTCAGAGCTGGAATCCAGTGGCCTGGCTTCTTTGCATCCAGAGGTGCCTTTTTATTGAGGAGTACCCAGGCTATATTTGAGTTTATTGTAAGATTAATTCGAGATTACACTTTTAACTGTAAAGGCTGCATCATATGATCTGTTATGGTAACTGTATGGGAAATTTGGAGGTGGATGATTGCGGTGTGAACTTGTGCAGGCTGTTGCTCAACAGAGGCACAGGAACACTTGCCTCCAGTTTGCTTTCCAGCAGAAACCATGCTGCTTCTTTGGAAGAAGAGGCTTTTTTATAAACTGTAGTGTGACTAACACCTGCAGGTTTTCCTGATATTCAGTGTATCCTTCTGAGAATGTTTTTGAGTTTAGATGTTGTCTTGACCTTGACTGGGGTACTGGTAGCGTTCTCCTTCCTTTCATGGTGGTCTTGCTCAAACTGCTTTGAGATGAGACCTAGCTACAGAAAGCTAGCTGAAAAGAAATCAGTTTATTGCTTCCCTGTTTGTACCAAAACCTCTTGTTCACTGGGCTATGAACACTAATCTGCCCTTGCACATTTTCTTGCACTGGAAAAATGATATATTGGGGGGGGGTTTGTTGTTTAAGTATGCACACAGTTATACAAGTGAACTCAAGATTTTTGCAGTGCAATAATTGGGCAGTGTGTCATGGGACAATCTCTAATCAAAAGTTTTTAGTTGTGTATTTTTAAGTGTTTGGGTGGGGTTTTTCCTTTTTTTCTTTCTCCCTGGGGTAGTCTTGCATCACCATTTCTACATGCCTGTTTTCTTGAGCGTTCAAGTACCAAGTTTTGGTTATAAGAAGCATTCACAACTGTACATTAATGTTGCAATAAGCCATTTCCCTATTTCTTGTATACGATGACAAACTTTGATTGCTTTGGAAGAAGAGAGAAATAAAGTACTGTGCCCACTTGTCCTTACTTAGTTTGTAAATCTGTGAAGCGACAATAACCTAGCAGATGAATTTTTACATCTAACTTGCAAATACTTCTAAGCAATAATCCCTTTTACTGTGCACTGTCAGTGTAGGCTTTATTCTTCAGAAAATGGAGAGCTTATTGATGACTTTGAGAAATGGAGCCATTTAAATACCGGACGACTGGTGTAGACATATGTTAGTTGAGGGCCGTGGGTGCATTTGTGTCTCTGGAGGAAAAAGGGATGGGAATGCATGACCTCTATATACTGTAAGTTTATAACTGTCCGTTCTGCACAGGCTTATGTATGTGAGTGTTTTGCGGAAACATAAAGCAGCTTAAGTACTGGTTGGGGTGAAATGAAGGTTTTTCTTTTCTGATGAAACTATATAAATTAGCTCTAGTGCTACAATGCACCCATAAAGTTTATCGTGAAACTACACTGTTCACATGTGTCATGCATGGTCATTTTGTTTCCATTTTAGTAGCCTCAAACATCTCTTTAACAATATCCACAGGTACAATGTGACTGATATACATAGGGGCAATGAAACTCGCTTTCACTTCTTAAGTCACAATTTCACTGGTTGTCTGTCTTGTCTTTTTTTTTTTTGTTTCAGGACTTGATTTCATTGGGGGTGAGGGGTCAAATTATCCCCGAAAATTTGACACTGCTCCTGGTACGATATATCCAGGTGCACTAACTGCCCCGGATACCTTTACTTTATAGCTTTTTTAAAAAAACAAAAAGAAATATCTGTGGATATGTCGTTCTTTTCTCTCTTAATTTGTTTGTTTTAATGAATATTCATTGTTTGTTCTGACTATGCTTCTACTAATGCTGACACCTTGAATATATCTTGGGAGAAGTTAACCCATATATTTGTAGATCGTGTAAATTTTGACTTCAGCCACTGCTTATCAGCACCCATAGCAGCCCTGTGTCCACAGCATCGATGACAGAGTATCCTACCCAAGGGGAGGAAGCATTAGGCAGCTCAGTCATATTCTGCTCGC
The DNA here is from genome assembly GCF_036370855.1 of Dromaius novaehollandiae. NCBI lineage: Eukaryota > Metazoa > Chordata > Aves > Casuariiformes > Dromaiidae > Dromaius > Dromaius novaehollandiae. Next base: position 583,051 of record NC_088126.1, on the reverse strand, counting down.
CTCACGTTCAGAAAGTTATGACTTGCCTTTGTCCCGGTGCTGTTTTCTTGATAGCGTGGTGTGGTGTCTGCAGCAATCACTTCACTGGCCTCTGCAGCATGTTTCTGCAGTGGGTTCAAAACACTGCTGCAGGGGTAACCGGTCTTGCTAAACTACCTCAGCACTTCACCTCTGCTTACAGCTATCTCTGGGCGAGCAATGCATTTAGTAGCTGCTTTGGCATGCTGTTACTGCACAGCTTTTCTTCATCGGAACAGATCTGCCCTGCAATTGATATTTTAAGATAACCAGGATGCTTGGTGGCAAAGCTGTTCTGTGCCTTACACCTTTTTTTTTTTTTCCTGCTCTTATATATTTATGCCTTTGAAGCCAGGAGAACCCATGAGATGATCCCGTCTGCCTTACTAAGCCTACAAAACTCCTTCAGAATCCATAACAAGGCCAAAAGCTTGATTGACTAATGTCTTCTCCAGAAGGGCCTTTAGCAGCACTGATATCCAGATTTCAGATAGATGGGGAACCTGCTGCTTTGCTCTTGAAACTCAAGAATGAATGAGGACTGTTGAGGTTGTAGAGTGTTTTGCAGGGTGAGGGTCCTGAAGGCACTTCAGTGCAGACCTGCTTTGAGTGTGTGTTGTTTTGGAGCATCTCCATGTTCTTACCTCTAGGTTAATCTTTAACTCTCACAGGCAGCACAAGGCCATCTGCTAGAGTTCTGCCATTGTGCTTTTGCCACACTTGTGGTTTTGATTGGTTTTGTGTTCTTTTGAGGATGCCGAGCTGTTTTTTGGGTCTGTCACCCTTTCAGGCATGGGCAATGAGCATGTATGCATTCATTCAAGGTAGCTGCTGACTACCTGATGGGTTGAGGGAGGAGCAAACTGATTTTATGGCGATTGCTCTCCTCTCCCACTAAAAGGAAGAAATTGTATAGACAGAAAAAAAACCCCTTACCATGGGATTTCCTTCATCAGCAGTGTTTGCAGCAAGTACAGTTCACCACAGTCTGTCAAGCAGCTAGCTGCTTTTCGTTGTGGCACGTTGTGTATTTAAGTTACTTTACTCCTCTGTTACTAGATAACAGAATTGAAATTCTGCCTAAAAAATGGATATATCCTCTACCAATTTTTTTTTTTCTGATTTGAGGAGCTTTAAGAAATCTGCTGTTCTCTGAAGGGCTTCCTTACCACAGAGAGGAGGGATTGCCATTCTGAAAAAAACACTTCTAAAATTGTCAAAGTGTCAGAGTGCTGCTTGCATTATGGGTCTCCCCTTCAGAAGAGCTTGAGGGAGAGAGAGGTACTTGGTATCTTTCAAAAAACGAAACGCAGTGCTGGTTAGAAAGCTGTCCGTTCCCTTTCTGGAGAATGCCTGCTGTACCACTGCTCACTGCAGATCTTGGTTTTTCCACTCGTCTCTCCATGTGCAAGGAGCGCAAGCCAGGCTGAGTAGGTGCCCAGTACTCAAGTAGACTTAGCAGGAGATGTTCTGACATACAGGGAAAGCCCCGTTAATGGCTCTTCTTCATCTTCAGGATTTACTTCTGCTTTCCTTGCTGCTTTGCTTCGCTTATTTCCGCAAACCTACTTAAATGAGCAAAACTAAAATGGAGTCTTGTGCCCACGTTCCTCGGTGCACAGACTCTCCTGCAGGAAACCCTCCTGGCTTCCAGCTCTCCTCTGCCAGTCGCAGCTGACTGAAGTGCCTCCAGCTCCCACTTCCTCCCTCTGGGTAGGGGACTGAGCTAGTAAGATCTTTCTGGTCCGTGAGAATCTGGAAAGGAGCCTTCCTGTTACTGCTGTGGGGGCACAAACAAATGTAAGAAATGGTGAAACCCAGCTTTTAAAACTCCAGATGTGTTGTGTGTTGGATGGATCTTACTCTTCCCGATGCTTCTTCCTGGGGAGGAAAGAGTAGTGTGCCTCAAGGTTCCCAGGACCGAAGGAAGTTGTTGTATTAACATTTGTATTTCTAAATTGAATTTTAAAAATCCAGGAAAGGTTCTTAGGTTAATTCAACTTGTCAGGCAAAAACATGCATTTGGTGAACTAAATCCCTCACTTCTAGATACGCAGTTGCTTGGATGTTTCAGCCTCATAGTTAAAGTGCCTATGGGAAGTTCGGCTGTATTCTTCCCCCCAAAATCTCAGAGTCTGATTGTGTCTTTTAAAGAAGAGTCCAAAATGTTCTCATTCCACACACAGTACGTTTTTATGCAGTGAAAGGCTTTCAGCTGATAAAGGGGCTGATGCCAACTTGTCCTATCCTTGTAAATGTCTACAGAATTAACCCTGTTGGCTGTGTTGGCTTTTGTTTTTTGGTTTGTATGGGCTGAAGATGACTGGCACAAAACAGCGGGCTGTTTTTGTGCTGTGAATTCTTTGGATGTAAAATTCCTGCTCTCTTCCCACACCAAATTTTAAGTTGTCCAATGGACTTGAAGTCAATGTGTAAAATTCAAAGTACTGAGGTTAAATTGGGATGTAAGTGAGAGACTGAACTGGTCAAAGAAGACACAGTCAGGCAAAAAAACCTTTTTTTTAAGTAAACTTTGCTATCTTACAAGTTGCACTATGGTAGAATGTGGCTGAAAATCTTGTGCTTTTCTCTCTGTTATTTTAAGCTATGGACTTTGTGCATGTCTGAAACTGGGCACAAATTCATGGATCAGTTGGTCCTATACATTTTCCTTTTGGATTCTGCTTTACGCAGGAGTTTTTGATGCAGTGAGGTTTCAACTTTTTTGAAAAAAATATGAAGCATGCAAATGGTTCAGTTATTCCTGGGTTTTATATAAGCTTATTTAGGTAAAACAGGGCTTTATGCTAAACTTAACCTGTAGTGCCCTTTGAAGCAAACTCATGTGCCTGCCAGGTTTACCCATGGGGTGACACAAGACTGTGTGACACTCCTGCACAAGAGCTGGCCTCTGGAGCAGGCCTTGTCAGGAGGCCCACGAAGGAGGTGCTCTGCCAGGGCTGCTGGGGTGACACTAACTGCTTGTGGGTGCAGAAACGTGCAGCTACTGCGATAAGAGGGGAAATCGGGCAAAACTGATGCCTCCAGGCAAGGAGGCTGGGGAAGATGCCAGGGCTTCCTTGCTGAGCTCAGCTTTCCTGTTTGGTGCTGGGTATGTGCTTCGCCCTCGTTGCTAGCCCAGCGGTCCCCTTGTTTCAACTTAGCCTGCCTGAGCAAGGCTGAGGGGATCTTGGGTTGGGGGCTACTGCTTTAACTTGTCTGGTTGGCAAATAAAAATCCACTCAGCTGCTTGCAAAGCTCCCCAGTGCTTCCCTGACTTTCATTAAAAAGTAGAGCTTTGATACACAGATAACTTCTCTATCTGTTGTTATCCTTGTAGGTGCATGGAGGGCAGCGACAGAAGAATGGGGAACGGAGGACTGGAATGAAGATGTAAGTACTCTAAACGGCTCCTCCTCGGCATGTCTGCCGGCAGGGTGGTATCCTGTGTGTATGCACACAGCTGGAAGAGATGCACAAAGCCTGTCCTCTGCAAGCCATGGGCATAGCCCAAGCCAGGCTCCCAGTTCTGGGAACTAAGATGAATGACTTGGAGTAGGATAAATATTGGTGCTTCTAAAATGCATGGGTGGTAGAACTTGTCATAGGAGCCTAAGATGGGAAGGGACTTCCTGGGGCATTGAGTCTGGTCCTCTCTTATTTCCTGCAACCGCATTATTAATTGTCGCTCCTCCAGCTGAGTGGCATTTTGTAAAAGTTTGCCTTTGATCCACAGTGCACACAGTGGAGGAGGCAACAGTGGCTTGGTGCATGTCACAGGCCTCTGCTGCCGAACATTTGGATCGAACAGAAGCTGTGCTTTACCTTCCGACTTATTCTTTGGCTTGCTTCACTGCTTTCTATTCTCTACCTGTAATCTTTCAGGGGAGAATGAGGCACTGTTATCACCTGCTTTAGTGCTGGTGTGTCCATTTCTTCTGAGCTGGGCCTCAGTCCCACTGTTTAAATTGAGAGAATTTCTGTTCTTGCAGTTGGGAGCAGGATTGGGGGTTTCTATTATTATTATTATTATTATTGTTATTAGTTTTGCATGCTCGTTTTGGCTAGGCCTACGAAACTGGCACAAAGGGAAAGCTTTCTTGCTCTCCAGGCACTGTCTGAAGGAAATGGTCCTGCTGCGTTTGGAGACACAAGCAGCTTCTGTGTCTGTCCAAGTCAGGTCTGCTTGAAGAAAGTCTTGATAGCCCTTCTTGCCTTCGGTGTGTGTAATATGCTCTCAGAGATTCCTCAAGGCTGTGGGGTTTTTTTTGTTGTTTTGTTTTTACTATTGCGATATAGTTGCTTGGCAGCTCCTTAGTCTGGAATGAAAGCTGTTCATATTCAATTGATTTCTTGGTTAAATCACAGGTGGCTTTTAAATCTCCCCTTCGTTCCTTTTGAGAAGCATTATTTTCCCCTCCACAGTTTAAGTAGATCTGTTGGTTTCCAGTCAAATCACTTAGGGGATACCAGGATCATTGGAAACTCAGATATCAGTCTGAAGCTTTTTTCTTTGACTTCTCCAGCAATGTTTTCACCTACCTATGGAGTGGGTTTTGCAGATCAGTGCTGCGTACCCTGAATTTGGAGCATCTGATCTGGAGTATCTGTAAGGCCCCAGCAGCCCTGGTGGATTTGTGAACCACTAAAAATTAGTAGGAGGGGTGTTTTTTGAAAAAGCCTGGCAGATGATTTGTGCACTTGGCAGAGAAGAAACAAATAAAAGCTGATTCTTATGAGAGCCAAACTGATTCTTGTGGGAGTAGTTAAACCTGAACACTTTGTTTCTTGAGTCTTTCTGTGGCTGTTGTATCAAATACCTGTGTGCTTTAGTTGGCATCCCAACACCCTGTTCTTTTGGATTCTTTTTCCCTCTTGTCTTCCAGCTTTCTGAGACTAAGATCTTCACTGCCTCCAACGTGTCTTCAGTGCCTCTGCCTGCAGAGAATGTGACAATCACAGCTGGACAAAGGTGATAGCCCATGGTGATACTGCTTATCTGGCAAAAGTGACACAAAAATCCCAGAGTAATTCACCATCCCATACTAACCCTTGTGAATTAGGTAAAATGCAGCAGTTGTGAATAAGCCAATACAGATTTAAATAGAAATGCTGAATTAGGAGTTCCTGGGTCCCAATCCTGGATCTGAGTTTTATTCTAGGCTCTGCCACTGGTTTTTCAGATTTCTTTGTGAAGCAAGTTTGGGGCATGTTTCTGTGTTTAAAGTATGCTTTCTGTGAATGTAAATGTTGGTCTCTGCTCTTCTGAGGTTGCTAGTGGCAGTTGTGAAATAGCATTCCACAGATTCATTGGGGTATGTAAGGCAGAAGGCATGAACTGGGAGGCCGGAGGTAGAATACTGCTGTAGTGAAAGTGAGGAATGTGTCAGCTCCTATGTTAACCTCAGTGGATTCATCCTCTTTCTTTATCCAGAATTGATCTTGCAGTACTGCTGGGAAAGACACCCTCTTCTATGGAGAGTGAGTCGTCAAACCTGGAGTCTTCCCAGGCTCCTTCCCTGGCCCAGCCGCTGGTGTTCAGCAATTCCAAGCAGAGTGCTATATCCCAGCCTGCCTCTGGTAACACCTTCTCTCACCACAGCATGGTAAGGAAAACAGTGTTCTCTGCCAGCGTGACGGTTTTTTAAGTGTTGGTTTCTGTTACGTTCTTGATCCACGTTTGGACAATATATGAAATGTGGTTCTGACACCTGCTCTACTTGTGGCATAGTCCTCCACTTGAATGATTTGTGAGTCTGGAACTCATTAATTAGAAATAATTGAGATAATTCCTCCCCTCTTGTCCTCGTCAGACTTGTGATATATGCTTCTTTCCTGCTTGGAGGAGAACAAAAGCTTTTGCAGTCCAGAGGCTTGCAAATATTGTAGTTTCTGAGAAGTGGAACTGGTTAGGAGTTTGGTATGAGATAAAATGCTAGCAGCTCTGTACTGAAGGATGAAGAGAAGAGATATTGAATCTGCAGCAGAGATGTGCACAGCACTGGACAGATGCTTCTTTGTATAACTTCAGCAAAAGAAATAAAAATTGTGTGCTTAATGATGACATAGTTCAGGAAGGGTTTTCAAAACCATCTTAATTACTGAAAAGCCGAGTTCTACTGGTGTTTGTCTTTTTCAGTGAGATGGGATGTGTGTGAATAGTTTAGTACCTCTTTAAAGATCCTGTGTGTTAACTTTCTTGGTGAATGTCTATGGCACTGTACAATATGTGGATTAGGCAACAAAGTGTACCTGTGCTCGTGCCTGATAAAGGCTGAGAGAGAAGTATGAAGTTTCTTTGCTAGTGGTGTCTGTGCGCATGGAACTCAAGACTTAAACTGAGGCATCCAGTGAGAAGAAGCACGTTACAGTACATTTCAGCATATATTAAAAGTCATATATCTGTCCTTGGAACTAAGTTCCAAGCCAAGGGAGACACTGACTTTGCTCTTTCATTGCTGAAATTGCAGGTGAGCATGCTGGGGAAAGGATTTGGAGATGTTGGGGAGGCCAAAGGCAGCAGTACCACAGGTTCTCAGTTCCTGGAGCAGTTCAAGACAGCCCAGGCTCTGGCTCAGCTGGCTGCTCAGCACACCCAGCCTGGCGGGAGCACCACTGCCTCCTCCTGGGACATGGGATCCACTACGCAGACCTCGTCTCTTGTGCAGTATGGTAAGGAAAAGCAGTGTGGCTTCCCAACTGGGAAAGCGTTCTCCCAGATCTGCAGAAACATGCTGCAGTCGGCAGTGTGAGGGATTCAAAAGGAGGGCCAGATCTTAAAGCCATTTCACTAAGTGCTCCTCAAGTTCACGAGCAAGCTAACTTTGCTGGAGAAACTAAAAGAATCGCAGGTACGAGTTTGTGGAAAGCATTTCCTGACTAGAGTAGAATGTAATATTGTATCAGAATCTGTCCTTGTTCCTTTTATACTTAAAGCAGTCAAATTCAGTCTGTCTCTTAGTCATTCCAGCCAACTTCTGGGCCAGGTTTCTAATGCTCCCAAGTCCCGCGCAGTGGGCAGAGCTACTTTTTGGTGTAAATCTGTATGACAGGGAAGAGGTCTGAAAATGGGTGCCTCCAGAGAATAGTTCCTCAATTCAGACACTTATGAGTCTCATCTCACTGCTGACCTGATGTCTCTTGTAAAGGAATGTTATTCTGGTGACTGTTAAATGCCAAGAAGTAACTCTACCTCTGAACTAGCATGAGGGAATAAGCAGCGATTATTGAGAGGCTTCTGCTTTTCAGATGAAACTCTGAGTCCTAGTGTGGTCGAGTACTGATGCCATTTCTTTCAGCTTCTGCATTTTATTTCTTGCTATAGGGAGATGGCTCTGGTTCAAATCTAAGCTGAAGAAAAATTGAGCCCTGTCCTAGTAACAGTCAGTGTTGGCAGCTCCTGATCTTTTCAGACAAGGAGCCACAGAGGAGAGCTGGAGAGCATAGGAGTTGTTTGTAGTAAGCTGTGGTATTGAGTAGGCTTCGGCAAAGGAAGAGGGTGGTGTGGGGTGCTGAGAGTGGGCAGCCCTGAGTGGTGGTGTAAGTACTGGGTATCCCGGGAGCTACAAGGAAAAGATCAGGCAATGAAATGCAGTGGTGGTGGTAGAGAAAGGGAAGGAAGCAGTGTCAGGCCTTGCAGGAGTCAGGCATGCGGTGCCTCCGCACAAGAGACTTTGAAGTCGAGTCTTCATAGGAGGATAAAGGACTTCTGCTGTCCAAGCTCACTTTGTCCTGTAAAGATGGTAGAAAGAGCTGACAGGAGAAGGGATTAAAAGGCTCACATTGGCAGTTAGAGCACAAGGTTGGGAGTGGGGATGCTGGAGTTCTCTACTCTGCGGAACCATCAGTTTGCTTCAGCAGGACACACTAATGTGCTAAATGATGCATGCAGTCTGGGAATTCTGTTTCACAAGATCTGATTTGTAACAGGCACTTGATCACTTCTTGATATTGAGAAATTTTAGAACTTGCTTAAACTTTAAGGGGAAAAAAATCCTGATAATTTGACTCTCTCCTCTGGTAGATCTCAAGAACCCAACAGACTCTTCTGTGCATAGTCCCTTCACCAAGCGTCAGGCCTTTACATCAACTTCCACCATGATAGAAGTGTTTATGCAGGAGAAACAGCCTGTGGTGACCGCCTCCACGACAGTGCCGGCGCCCCCTTCTTCACCGCTGCCCAGCAAAACCAATCCTGTTCCCCAGATGTCCCCAGGGTCCTCAGACAACCAGTCGTCCAGTCCCCAGCCAGCGCAGCAGAAGCTGAAGCAGCAAAAGAAAAAAGCATCATTAACATCAAAGGTGCAGATTGGGGAAGGAGGCATTGCATTGTGTGTTAGAGCTGCAGCAAACTCCCTTTGAGCTGGTGAGGGAGAGGCTGGGCTTGGCTTTTCTGATATTAGCATCGATTTTTGTGGGGGTGATAGAGAAAAGCTTGTGTTCCTGGACTGAACAGAGGCAAGCAGAATAGTTCAGAAGATGCAAGCCTGTAACTACCATTATGTGGGAAATGAGGATGGATGCTAAAATTATTTTTGAGAAGCTCAGGCTGTTTGAGGACTTTCTGCGCTTCTCTGCAGTGGAGCGAGGTGCATGTTCCAGCCTGACATCAAAGAGCCTACCTGTTTCTGTGCTAAATTCTCTGCCTGATTTGGTCTGCCCTTGTTTGACGTGGGTTTTTTCTTCTGTGCTCATCCTGAGGAGAGACTGACCTTTTGCGTTTTCCCTCCCTTGCAGATTCCTGCACTTGCAGTGGAAATGCCTGGCTCAGCAGATATCTCAGGGCTAAACCTGCAGTTTGGGGCATTACAGTTTGGTTCGGAGCCTGTTCTTTCGGAGTACGAATCGACGCCCACAACAAGCGCCGCTGTTAGCCAATCTCAAAGCAGCCTGTACACCAGCACTGCGAGGTGAGGACCAGGAGTGAAGAAGAGAACTGGGACACGCATCTGTTGCGGACAGAGGCTGATTCCGCATGCCTTGGACTGTGAGGGAGCAGTGTAACTGAGATGGGCTTGTTCTTCAGCCTGTCTCTGATCTGGTAAAATGTGAGGCGAGGAAGTGAGATATGAGGTAGAGAGAGATTCCCTGTTAGCAGGTAAATGAGACTGCCATGATTAATCCAAGCAATAGCTTTGGAAGGTAGCTTGTTCGTCGGGCTTTCGTTAGGCATACCAGTAGACCCTTTCTGACTGTGCCTGTGGTCATAAAGGGGGGACAGTGTATGCAACAGCAAAGCGTAAGTTGCCAGCAGACTCGTTCAGGCAGATCTGTGACTGACTGGCCTGTGGTACTTGTACAGAAAGCAAATGTTTCCTGATGCAGTTAAACTGTTTTGCTGAAATACTGAATCCCCAGCACAACTGCTTCATGATGAACAGGTTCTGGGTGTTTTGTCCTACTCTTTGCCTAGCAAACCAGAACACAGTGAAGTAGATGTATCTAAGGTGAGGGTGTCTTGCCAAAGCAAAGTTTTCCTGTCTTCTGTTGGACTGCCCTCAATATCTGGCTAGTCCTTTGAGTGCTGGGAACCAAGTGGCGACAGCTTGTGTAACTTCACCTAGAACATAGCACTTTGTGGTGCAAGGCTGCAGGCAGATGCTAGTGTTCTCCTGTAGTTGGGCTAGCTCTTTTCTGGGTGTGTTTTGTGCTTGGTTTAGTTGGCTGCTTTGGTGCCTCTGTTGATGCTTGGGGCTCTTTATTTTGAATGTTTGAAATGTTGACCCAGACTGTAAGGTCTCCAGCTTGCAGCAGGGCTGCTTTGGGAAGAGTGAAAACTCCTTTTTTTCCTTTGCAGCGAATCTTCGTCCACAATTTCGTCCAATCAAAGCCAGGAGTCTGGTTACCAGAGCGGCACAATACAGACAGCAACATTTACCTCCCAGAACAGCGCTCAGGGACCACTGTATGAACAGAGATCCACACAGACAAGGCGATATCCAAATTCCATCTCTTCCTCACCCCAGAAAGATCTCACCCAGGCCAAGGTAGGAAAATGGCTTTCCTCATCCTTTGTGCTGACTAAGTGTAGTGTGTGAAACAGTGCCTTGGAAGGAGTGAGGAAAATAGGGGTGTTTTAGCTAGTGTTTCTGTGATCCTCCAGCCTCACCAAGTGGCTTGTGGGCTCTTGTGACAGCTTTCCTTCAGCTGATAGCAGAGCTATTTGATATTTACTTGCCAGGGCCTGGGCCAGCTGTGATCCCCCGGCCAGACCGTGTGGCGTTGAGTTAAATGTAAACAGTGGTTAAGTTGACTGCAGGCGATGTTTCATGTAATGTGTAATTAACCTGCTGCAGAGTGACATTCAGGCCAAGGATTTAGTTTCGTCTTAGGGATTTGAGCCTTGCGTACTTGACAAGTGTTCAGTGCTGGGAATAGTTACAGTAACATCAGTTTTGACTAATAAACTTGGGTGCAGGATTTTGAGCCAGTCTGACTACCAGCAGCAGTGAGACCTCTTGCACCTTTTTCCAGTGCGTGCTAGGGGGCCAGCTGTGGCACTGGACTAGTTGAGCTTGGGACCAGTCCTGATGCCATGTGATACTTGTTGATAGCATGCCTTTTTCATGATTTGGGAGGGGGTGTGGAACGGATCTGACAAGTGTGCCTCTGAAAATGAGCAGCTGCAATGTCCAATCTTTTCTTTTTTTTCCTTCCTTAGAATGGTTTCAGTTCTGTACAGCCCACGCCATTACAAAACACGCAGGCCGTTGAAGGTGAGCCTCTGTGAGGGCGGTCGGTATCCTGAGTCTCTTGTACTCCTTGTACTCTTTACTTTGGGTGAAAAGCTTCATCTGTGCTAATAGCAAGTCCTTTCCCTGCTGGTCTGATTGCTGCCACTAACATTATTTACTTACCTTGAAATGTTCAGCTTTCTGCTGATAGATCCGTGAGATCCATGATGAGTTGTTTTAATATCATCTCCCTGATGACAATTTACTCTCTCTCTCTCTCTCTCTCTTTTTTTTTTTTTTTTTTTTAAATCTGAAAGGCGTCTCATTCACAGATCTTGAAGCTTTTTGCAAAGTCAATGGCCCTGTGGTATTGGTGGGTGTAAACTGAGGTGTAGAGTGTAGTGGCACAGTCACAGCTGTGGAACTGGTTGGCAGCAGTGAGGGAAGCTCCAGGTCTCCCAGCAACTCCAGCTGGGCCTTTGCTGCTCTGTGCCCCTGAACTGTCCTTCAAGAGCTGCCAGTACTTGCCCCTAATACAAAGACTTTGTTTACAGGTGCTACAGGTCCCGCAGTGAAATCTGATTCCCCCTCTGCTCCCAGTATCACACCTCTAAATGATGGGGTATCTGCATCATCCTTGCTGACAACAGCCAGCCAACACTCATCAGCTCTGAGCAGCCTGAGCCACAGTGAGGAACTCCCCAGTACAACCACCGCCCAACTCAGCAGGTGAGCTTGGCAGATGCGTTTCTACAGAAGCAGATGCCGGGCTCTGCCTGTTTGCCTCTGCAGTCTCCCTTCCCAGGTGGCAGCAGGCCTGGTGCTATCCATGCAAAATTTTGCACCTTGAATTGATGGTGTTTTTTCCTTCTTCCACAGTACGTTACCCACTCAACAGAACAGTCTGTCCTCATCTACATCCTCTGGGCGAACGTCAACTTCAACTCTTCTGGTGGGTCTGGGCGTGCTCTAGCACTGTGTACCCCCATGCTTTTGCTCAGCTCGGAGAGGTCTGATGTTCCTTGCCTTGGACGTGCAGCTGGCAAGGGTCTGCAACATGCAGTAGTGACAGGAATTGCCTGGTTGCTGGTTAGTGAGTGCGTTCTGTCATGCTGAAGAGTGTCGCCTGTCCTAGTGGTGTCACAGAGGACTCTTCAAAATACGGTGTACGCACCTCCACCTTGAGGCTTTCTGACATGCAGCCTGTTTCAGACCTAATAGTAGCTTCTTTCTAGTTTGTAGCTGTTGAGAGAAAAGTGCCACAGAAGAGGCAGAGTTGCAACCAGGTATCAAGTCAGACTGGAGTATGGAGTCCAGTGCTATTGGCCTCGGCAGCAGGATGACTCTCCCCGCTGCAAATGCCTGTTCAGTCCTGCTTCTCCCAGCAGACAGACATGTTGGGACAAAGCAGCATGAGTGGCTTGGAAGCGTTAGGGGTTGGCTGCTATCAGGAGTTTGGACTTAAGCCAGATGCAAAGCAGGCTTCTTTGTAGCCTGCAGCAGCTGAGTTCATAGCAGGCTCTCAGGAATGTCCAGGTGCAGACAGAGCCGTGTTCTTGCAGAGCTTGTGCTGCTCAAGCCCAGTCAGTTACATCTGCCTGATCTAACTCTCTTCTCCTCCTTCCCTAGCACACAAGTGTGGAGAGTGAAGCAAGCCTGCATTCTTCTGCTAGCACTTTCTCCACCTCCTCCAGCACGGTATCAGCCGCTCCGCCAGTGGTGAGCGTTTCATCCAGTCTCAGCAGCGTCAGCAGCCTGGGCCTCAGCCTCAGCAGTAACTCCACGGTGACGGCCTCAACTCGCAGCTCAGTTGCAACAACATCAGGTACTTTCCTGGCTACTGCTAAACGGGAGGAGGGTGTGGGGGCTCAAAGAAACAGCTTCTGCTGTTTGTTTCACTGTGCAACTTTTCCTTTCCTTCAGGAAAAGCCCCTCCCAATCTCCCTCCTGGAGTCCCACCGTTGTTGCCTAATCCATACATCATGGCTCCAGGGTTACTACATGCCTATCCGGTGAGTGGGGCGACCGCTGGCTCTTTGCAGCGGTATGGCATGCCGCTAGATCCTCCTAGCTCTGTCTCTAGCTGGGAGGGAGGGGTGGAGCATGCCAGAGAAACCAAAGTTGGCACCAGATGCAGTCGAGCAGATTTAGCATGGTTGACCTTGTAATATAAATGTTTTAACAATAGCCCAGTGGGGCTGCCCTGGGTGGGAAGAGTGCGGGTGTCCTGTCTGCCATAGAACAGGAGCAGGAGAAATCCACTCGCCCATGGGGATAAATGTCTGTAATGCTGCTCACCACAGAGCAGGTATTATCTGACTGTTTTATGTGACCTTCCCAACCTTCTGGGGAGCAAAAGCCCTTGGTCAGAGTATGGCTCATGAAAGCATGGAGCTGCATCAGCAGCATAGTATGATAATGGCCAAACAGTCAGAACAAGGGAGGTGACTGCCTCGAAGTCTTGAGCTGCATTGCAGTTTTTTCCTGAAGATAAAGACAGAGCTTTCAATGTTGCAATAATTTCTGGAGGGAAGATTATCAAGTGTCATTGCTTTAAGCAGTATGAAGCCGTGGTGCTAAGCATTGGTGCTCACCACTCATCTGGATGGCTCAGGAAAAAACCCTTCACACTGTCAGTCTTGCAGTTGTGAATGCTGGCTGCCCGCACTTGAATAATTGCGTAGCCTCTGATCGCTTGCTTCTGGCTTTATCTAACGACGCGATTGGAACATTCACAGTCTGTGTTCCTAACCGCACCTCCCGCTCCTTTTCTAGCCACAGGTGTATGGATACGATGACTTGCAAATGCTCCAGACGAGATTCCCATTGGTGAGTACTGAAGATGAACACAGATACTAGCTGCTAGGACTAGTGGAAGCAGTGTCTGTGCTGCATGCTTTGGGTGTTTAGACGTGTCAGGCTGTGAAGTAGTCCTGAAGAGCTGGCAAAATGGGATGCTAAAAGGATGCACCTCTTTGGCAATAGTGATGAGTTAATCAGTTGCCCCTTTGCACTTGGGAATTAATAGCACTAGTTGTTCAGGCAGCAGTATTGATGGTGGAGCTAGGGAACGTATGAGCTAATGTAGGCAAAGTTGTGTTGTCTGACAGTGCTGCGAGGAGTTCTTGCAGATACTTGCCTCTGATGCTTGAAAGAGGCAGTGACTAAACACTCTTCTGAGAATTGTTTTTTATTTAGGAGTATGACGCATGTGCCCTGTGTTGTGATGTGCTGGGGAAAGTCCAGGCAGTTAAGGACTGCATACCAGTAGACCTTATCTGGTTCTTCTGATAGCCAGACGAGGGGGATGGTGCATGCAACAAAAAGCCGGAGCTGCTGCAAGCTGTCATCAGCCTTGATGTGACTGATTAGACTGCAATACTCCAACATATCTAGTGGTCGCATCCCAGAAAACCTTCTTTTCCAAAAGATGCATCTTGACGTGTGGATAGAGCTTATGGAATTTCTTCTTATGTTTTTATCCTTCAGGATTACTACAGCATCCCATTCCCTACACCCACCACCCCGCTGACTGGAAGAGATGGCAGCCTGAGCAGCAATCCATACTCTGGTAGGGGAAAAGGATCGATCTGATTATATATCAAATCAAGTGTTCTTCCTGAACATGTGGCTGCTTATTAGTTTCCTTTGCAGTTGTCTGCTGGAATTACGTCTGCACTGGCTTTCTGTACTTGCTTTAGTCTGTAGCACTTTTCTCAGAAGCAAGTTCTTGACTTCTCTTGGATCCATCTGGTCATGTCTAGGCATGTTAGCAGAAAGATATGGACAAGTAGGAGTTACTGCAGCAGCCGGAAAGGGACTGAGGAAGGCCTGGAAGAATGCATGAGGCAGAAGACTGGAACTGCTTTTCAGGTCCTGGTGAGACAGGAGTTAAGCAGAGCGCACTGCTCTGCCAGGCGCTTTGAGTAAAAATGTGAAGCAAGGTAAAATCTGTGCTGACTAACTGGATAAATGAAGTTTTTAAAACTGTGCAGCAGTCTTAGTTAAAGCAAGCAGGATGTTTAGAATCTTTGTCAAATTTAAAACAAATGCCCAGTGGGTGACTGGTTTTTCATTGACCTTGGTTGGTGCCTTCTAGCTGCTGATTCACAGTGAAGCACTGAAACCTGTGAGTAGCAGTTGCCCTGAGCTTTCCTGCGCTTCAGGGATTGTTGCAGTTTGTGGTTTGCTCCGTTTCCAACATTGCTTCTTCCCTGTTTCAGCAAGAACTTGATAGCGTGAAAGCGCTTTTGCCCAGCATGTTGAGGTTGAAACGGCAAGCTCAGGATGGTGGACTGTTGCATACATAATGTGCCAAATTAACTTTGGTGATAATTAATGTTTGTAGCTGTTCTGGACTTGCCTGTGAGCTGGAGCAGCATTGAGAAATTCACTGCCTTACTGTGCGAGCCCTGAATAGGGAGAGAGTTTGAATGAGAGAGCCAAGCAGGTGCTCATAAAGAAGGGCAAGTGGAGGCTTCCCCAAGCCCTCGTGCAGTGCCCAGACTGCTAGCTGGGAAGAGAGGAAGTGATGTTTGAGTATTCTCTGAGGGCTGCTGGGCCTCCGCAGCGCATTTGATTCGGTGCCACGATGCGAGGAAGAGGGAGGTGTGAGCAGCCCTGTAAGAAAGAGGCCATTCATGTATCTTTAGCTGGAAGATATTTGACTCTTATCTTCAATGAGGAGCTGTTTGCTGGTAGGACAGGGCCCCCAGGCTGCTGCCTCTGGTCTGGTTCTGGAGCGCGTTGTTTTTAGGGTGGTTGTTGATGCACTGAGATGGCTTAGGGAGAGCTCTAACATCTGGGCCCTGTTCTTGTGCAGGCCGCCAGTGGCAGGGTTTATCTCGTGGGGTGACATCAGGCCGCACAGCACCGCGGCTTAGCTGCTGTGACTTTCCTTTCTTCTCCAGAGTCGTCTGCTCTCTGTCCGTCAGTGGTGCAAGGGATATACAGAATGGGGAAGCAGCTAACAGCTTAGCTTTATGTAATCTACCTGGCACTTGCGTGCAGGGATCCGAGGACAAAGATTGCAAGTACGGCAGTCCTTAGTAGCTGGGGGAGGGGTGGATCGAAAGCTGTGTCACTTCTAGATTGAGACAGAACAAGGGCAAGTAGTTGATGTGTACGTTCTTCAGTCTGCCTTCTCATTTATTGCAGGTGACTTAACAAAGTTTGGTCGAGGTGATGCCTCTTCGCCTGCTCCTGCAACAACGTTGGCCCAGCCTCAGCAGAGCCAGACACAGACTCACCACACAACGCAGCAGACGTTCCTGAACCCAGCGCTGCCTCCTGGCTACAGTTACACCAGTCTGCCGTACTACACAGGGGTACCAGGGCTCCCTAGCACCTTCCAGTATGGGCCCGCCGTGTTCCCTGTGAGTGTCCCGGAGGCCGGGCTGGGGATCTGGGCCAAGAGAGCAGTGCAGCAAGAGCTCTGCTCACTCTGCTCCTCTCCATCCGTTAGGTTGCTCCTACCTCTTCCAAGCAGCATGGTGTGAATGTCAGCGTCAACGCATCAGCAACCCCTTTCCAGCAGCCCAGCGGCTATGGCTCTCACGGATACAGCACCGGTAAGAGGCCTAGCGGAGCGTGTTTCTCATCGGCAGAGTTGCTACTGGCAGTGGCAGGGCTCGTTCAGCCTCGCTGACAGGATGAGGGGATTGTTCTCTTAGTGTCTCCAGCAGCATCCAGAATGGATTGCAAGGGAAAATGGCCTTGATGCAACTCGCATGTCACTTGATTCTCCTTGAAAAGGCCCAGGCTTGTCCTGTGTTAGCAGGTCTGATGTAGATTTGAGGAGTACAGAGCGTTTCGCACCCTCCTCTGAGAGCCACAGTTGGATGGCTGAGGCCTTGGACATCTGTGTCACATCAGAGTTTAGAACAAGAAATTGCCACATAATTGCATCTCTTACTGCCTGTATGTAATCAATAGATAAAAAAACAAAAAACAAAACATTCCATATTTGAGTCTGGGAACTTATTTGACTACTGTCTGGCTTGTTTGGCAGATTGCGTGTTGAAAAGAAAGTTGTGAACCTGACGCTTCTCTTGGTGCTGGGATTCATTGGTTAATTTTTCTGCTGATTTTATAAAGGGCCTACCTTTAGGTCCCGCTTCCAGCCTTTAGGTTCCTATCATGCCTTTTTTCACTGCACTGGAGCCTTTTGGGATGTTTTTCTCTTCACAAAGATACTTCACTCTGTAATAAGTTACCTTAATCATCTTCCCGGGAAACCAAACACTGAGTCTTTCAAATCTCTCTCATCGCAGCACTTTCCAGCCCTCAAATGATTGCTGAGGCTTTCCTCTGTACCGCCACCCTCTAGAAACTGTGGGCCTCAGGAACGTGGGCTGTGTGCCAGCATTGCTGGCTGTTGCACCAGCCATGCCAGCCTGCAGAGTTGAGTCACCTTTACGTGGAATTCCCTGACTTGCGGCCAAGGAGCTCTTTAGCCCTTCTTGCCACCACATCAAGCTGGGAGTTCGTGTTATTGTCTACCTGGTACATCGTCTTGGCTGCTCTCAGAGTTGCTGCTTTCTCTGTTTTTCAAGAACGTGTGTTTCTGTGGGTGGCAACAGGCACATGCATTTGTTTCTGTGGGCATTCAGCAAAGTGCTGTTGTCCAGATGGGGAGAACCTCCACACTTACAGGCACATTGTGACTTGGCCTTTCCCAGACTCTGCTCTCTTGGAAGATGACTGTCTCCAAACCTTACTTCTCTGCTAGGCCACTAGAGCTCTTTGCTGCCTGTGGTGCTGGTGAAACTGGCAGTAGCTCCTGCTGAACTGGTGGCTGTTGCCTATTTCCTCATAGTTCCTTCCATATATCCTCCTCCCCAGGTGTATCTGTGACATCCAGTAATACAGGAGTGCCAGACATCTCGGGCTCTGTCTACTCCAAAACTCAGGTTAGTCTCCTGCGTGCTCTCTGGGAAGGCGTAGCTTTGCCGGGGAGCGGAACCCCGGCTCTAATGCAGTCTCCATGGGTGGTGAGGCTTATTCTCCCTGTCTGGCTGCTCCAAGGGAAGATGGAGTGAAATGTATGGCCTTTCCCAACTCGGAGTAATTCTGAACCCGTGCAGGGTGGGGAGGGTCGTGCGCAGCCATTGCTTCCCCTCCCTGCCCCACGCAGGCTCCCCTGCCCTGTCCGTGGCTGGTGCCATGACTTGTAGTGCCGGGAAGGGGCAGGCCCTGCCTGAAAGAGGCAGAGGAGCACAGCCCGGGTGCTCAGCCCTTACTCTGCCCTTGGTCTCTCCTTCTCAGCAATCCTTCGAGAAGCAGGGATTTCACACTGGAACCCCGGCAGCCTCCTTCAACTTGCCTTCGGCGCTAGGCAGCGGCGGCCCCATCAACCCTGCGACGGCTGCGGCGTACCCTCCCACCCCGTTCATGCACATCCTGACCCCGCATCAGCAGCCCCACTCGCAGATCCTCCACCACCACCTGCAGCAGGACGGGCAGGTAAGCGACCCCCTCCCTCCCCAGGCCCTCGCTGGGTGTTTCCTAGGGCTCTCGCTCCCCTGGCCCCCTTCTCCCTCCCTCCCTCACGCCCCGCAGCGGACACGTGCAGACACGCGGTGACACGCACATGCTCACACCTGCACATACACACAGGGCCTGTAAGAGCGAGAGGTGAGGAAGGGCCGGGGTGCACTCAGCCGGGGGGTACTCCGCACGGCCCCGTTGCTGCCGGGCCGTACCAGGTACGGTCGGGTAGTGCCCCTCCACGCAGACATACCTGGTACGTCCTGACCTCCCCGCTCCTCGGAATGGCGGCTTCGCAGGCCAGCAGTAAAGGGGTTGCTCGCCACCAGCCACAACCCCGCCGTAGCTTTCAGGTCTAACCGTGGATTTCTATTGTCATAGTTTGTCCCTTTATTTTACATATCCTGGTACTGCAACAGCTTCCATATTTGCAGATGATACTGTGCTGCCAACGCCAGCAGGAAGACCAGGTAATGAACCTCTCTGATAATGCATTGCACTTGCCCTGGGGTCTCTCCCCGCCCCTAAGGCCCCCCAGGCTCACGTAGCCCCTTCCTTCTCTCCCTGTGGTCCTGCCAGGCGAGGAGAGAGGCCCTCAGTCAGTATGTGCACCACACACACCTGCGCGCACAGACACACACCCCCGTGCTCAACCCCTTCCCCCTCTCCCCCTCTCCCTGCCGCGCCGCGCGGTGCAGCGCAGCCCCCGCAGAGCTGCCGGGGCCCTGCCGCCCGCGGCGCTGGATGCGGCGCTGGCCTGGAGGAAGGCGCAGAGCGGCTCATGTGGCGGGGGAGGCTCCGTGGCTGCTGGGGCGGCCGACGGCGTTGCGCGAGGGTCACCCGCCGGCCGCGCCGGGCGCTCGGTGCAGGAGGCAGCCCGGGCCGTGCAGCCGCGGGCCCCGGGGAGCTTGCGCTGGGCCGAGGCGGGTCAGCAGAGCGCTGAGGAGCCGCAGCCCCGAGCGCCCGGGGGTCTGCGGGCCCCTCCGGCTGGAGCTCGAGCCGCCCAAGGCACTGTGCCGGTGTCGCCCTGCGGCGCAGGCCGGGGCTGGGACCCCGGGACCGAGGCGCACGCTTCCCTCGCGATAACCGTCTGCTTCCCCTTCTTGCCTCCTCCCCGCAGAGCGGCTCCGGGCAGCGCAGCCAAGGCAGCTCCATTCCCCAGAAATCCCAGGCCAACAAGTCTGCCTACAACAGCTACAGCTGGGGCGCCAACTGAGGCCCGAGCGGCCCCTCGCCCACCACTCGCTTCCGGAAGAGAAATCCCACCGAACCCGACGCCGAAGGATCCCCGGGGAGGAGAGCGCCCTGCCGCGGGGCAGCGCCCAGGCCCCGCAGCCCCCGGGGCAGGGCAGGGCAGGGCGGGCCGGCAGGTGCCTCTGCGTTGTCTGTTTTCAGCCACCTTTCCTGTTGTATGTAATATAGAATTTGTATTTTTTTCTTTTTTTTTTTCTCTCTCTGCATTCAGATTCTGCACCGTTTGCCGTAGGGGCCTTTTTTGGTTTTTACTCCTTTCTCCCTTCTCCCCTGCCCCCTCCCCACACCTCCTGCTGCCCTAGAACCTCTTGGATCCAAAGGAGTGGAAGCTGCGAGTCGCCTACAGCAAACCCCCTTATTATTAGGAATAAGAACAGTAATTGATATGAACAGCATTGTAAGATGAATTAGTTGAAGTGTTTTTTTGTACCGTGTTCTAAATTTAATGGATAAATGTGTCTTGTATATAAAAACAAAAACCCCACGCCGTCCTGTAGTTCTCTCATTTCCTCACCCACACTCCGCTGCTCTCTGCCACCAGCCCCGAGGAGCCACGGAGGGCACCCCCTTATTTTATGTTCTCCATCTGCGCCCCTCCCTGCGGGCCCCGAGTGCAGGTCCTGCCCCCACCCCCTTGCACGCTGTAAGTATCTTCTGCTTTTGGTTTATTTTTTGGTCTTTTTTTCTATGCAGTCCAGATCTTGTATTTTTCAGTTCAAACTGGTCACTTCAAATGAAGCCCCCGTGTGGGTTATTTACTAAAGAGAATAAAGATCACAAAGTGATGTGTGTATTTTTTAATACCTACCTTCTGAGCCTTGTTCAGTATTTTTGGCGCAGGGTGCGGGGAGCCCTGGGCAGCGGGAGGTCGGTTCCCTGGAGGCCGGCGGAGCCTCCAGCTTTTTTTTTTCTTGCAGGTTTTGTTTTTTTCTCCCCCTCCTCAGCAGCTCCTTCTCCCCTGCAGCCCTGGCTCCTGGCCTGGCCCTGCAGCACTCGCACCACGGGGCTGCATTGCTGCTTGTTTCTGTTGTCCCCCTGTGTCCCCACGTTGGCAGCGGCTCCTCGCGCGGGGCTGCGTCCCCCCCGCGGGCGTGGGGTGGAAGCTCTTGGCACCTTGCTCGGAGGCAAGGATGCGCTGGGGGGGATCTTTGTGGGGCTGGGCCCCGCCATGTCCCTGGCTGTGGGGCGGGCGAGGGGAAGCCGGGGCGCAGCAGGAAGCCGTGTGGGTGCAGGGCTGGCGGCGTGCGGAGCCGTGGGGCAGAGCTGCCTTCCGGCCCCGCGGCACTCGCTCCTGCTCGCTGCCCTCAAAAAAGCGCGGGAGCTGCTGCGGAAGGGCGGCCATGGGGCCTGAGCGGGGCTGCGCTGGCAGGTAAGGGGGCAGGGGCGGGGGGCTGCGGGGGTCCCCGGCCTCGGGGGTGCAGCGGGTGCAGCACTGACCCCCCCGCCCCGTGCTCTGGCCCCGCAGGAGGGAGATGCTCAGCCCTGCCGGAGCATCCCGGGATGGACGGACCCAGCCCGGGGACCCGGAGGGCCGGGCCGGGGGCTCGGCACGTGGGCGCCTGGCTCCCGCGAGGACGGAGCAGAGCACGGGCGGCCCCGGGGGCGGCGCGGCCCTGGCCGGGGGGGTCCCCCTGCGGCCCTTCTCCGTGCGACCCCTGCGAGAGCGGCTGGCCCAGCCGCCCTGCGCCGCCCCCCGCGTCGACCTGCGCGAGCGCATCCGGCTCTTCGAGGCCGCCCCCCCGGCCGGCCCGCGGCCCCGGGCTCCCCCGGGAGAGGCCGAGAAGACGCAGCCCCGAGGGGGGGCCCGGCCGGCTGCCGGGGACAGGCCTCCGCCGCCCTCGAGGCTGCCGGCCCGGGGGGACCCGGCTCCGGCGCAGCCTCCCCCCTGGCCCGTCCCCGCGACGCCGCGCTGCTCCGTGCGGGAGCAGGTCCGAGCCCTGGAGCTGCGCTGCGCCCTGAATCCAGCCCCGGGGACCCCGCCGGGACCCGGCTCGCAGCAGCGCGGCGGGAGGGAGCCGCAGCCACAGCCCGTCTCAGCCGCCCAACCGCGCCCGGACCCGCGGGGCTGCGGGCAGCCCCTGCCCCGGCGGGAGCTGGATGGACGCGCACGGGGCCGGAGGACGATGTGGGCCGGAGCCCGCTGGCTGCCGGGGGCGGCGGGGGCAGGACGGGGGGCTCCGGGGCTGCCCTCGGCTCTGGGCTCGCAGCCGGGCTGGGCAGAGACTCCCTGGCTCCCCGCAAACTGCCCTGCCCCGGTGCCCACGCGGAGCGTCGCGCTGGGGTGGGCCCGGAGCCCCAGGGACGGACATGAGCCCCGGGAACGGCGCGAGCCCCGGGGACGGACATGAGCCCCGGGAAGGGCCTGGACACCAGGGACGGGCCTGAACCCCGGGGACGGACATGAGCCCCGGGATGCGCCTGAGCCCCGGGGACGGACATGAGCCCCGCGGGCGGCTCGGAGCCGCAGGAAGGGCCTGGGCCGGCCCGAGCCCGGCCCGCGGGGCTCCGTCCGTCCGCCCCTCGCTGAGGGCCGCGCTGGTACCGCCCGGGCCCCGGCGCCTCGCGACACTCGGCGGCGCTTTGCGGCGGCCGCGGCCCGCCCTACGGCAGCCGGGAGGCGGTGGCGGGTCACGGCGGCGGCGGCGCTTTCCGGCAGGAGCAGGATGAGCTTTTACGACGTGTTCCGCGGCTTCTTCGGGTTCCCGGGGGCGCGCAGGTACCGGCCGGTGCTCCCCGCGGGCCGGACCCGCCCGGTGCCTCGGGCCGGGCCCTCTCGGTGTCCCCAGGCCTCCCCGGTGCCCCGGGCCGGGCCCTCTCGGCGTCCCCAGGCCTCCCCGGTGCCCCGGGCCGGGCCCTCTCGGCGTCCCCAGGCCTCCCCGGTGCCCCGGGCCGGGCCCTCTCGGTGTCCCCAGGCCTCCCCGGTGCCCTGGGCCGGGCCCTCTCGGTGTCCCCTCGTCTCCGGCAGCCCCCGGGCCCCTGAGCCCGGCCCTCGCAGCGCCCTGACCACCCCCCCGGCCCCGTGTCCTGGCGCCCCCCCCCCCCGGTGCCTCCCCCCGGCGGGCTCAGCGCTGCGGTCCCGCAGGCCCCGGGACCCGCTCTTCGGCGGCGACGCGGCGTGGGACGAGGAGGACGAGGAGGAGGACGGCGACGGCTGGGCCCCGCCGCGGCCCCCTGAGCACTTCGGCTTCGGCGGCTTCGAGGAGCTGCTGCGCGACGTGGGCGAGCTCCTGGGCGCCTTCGGGGGCGCCTGGGCCGGGCCCCCCCAGCCCTTCGGTGGGCACGGGGCTGCCGCGGCCGGGGCTCCGGGGAGGGGGCGGGGGGGGCAACGGAGCCCCTGGGGCCGGCAGCGCTGTGGGGCGCCCGGCCCTGACCCCCCCGCCCCCCCCCAGGGCCCCCCCTGCCCAGCCCCAGCGAGGACGAGGACGGCGCAGGGCGGCCGCTGCGGGACTCCATGCTGAAGGACCCGGACGGTCCGGTGCCCCCGGAAGGCCCCGGCGCCCGCCGGCGGCCCTGGAGCCCCTTCGCAGCGGTGGGTGAGGGCTGCGCTGCCTCGCGTGGCCGTCGCGGCCCTTCCCATCGCGCGGCGGAGCTGGCGCGTGCCCCGCTGCCCCCGGGCCGTGCTCTGCCGCATCCTCACCGGCATCTGGCTTCACCTTGCAGCTGGAAGACCCCCCGCCGGCTCCCCCCGGCCTCAAGGAGGACCAAGGTCGGTGGTCGCTCGGCCGGGGGCAGCGCTCGCCCCGGGTGCTGCCGGTGCAGCTTCCCCGGTGCAGCCGCCCGCGCTGCCGCGGCGCGTCCCGGCTGGGGCGTCCCCCGCACCCCGCTCTCACGGGCTCACGTCTCCCCCGCAGACTTGGACTCCCAGGTCTCCTCCGCGGGGCTGGGGACCATCCTGCGACCGACCGAGCCAAAGCCCCGCTCCTATTTCCAGAGCGTCTCCGTCACCAAAGTGACCCTCCCTGACGGGGTGAGTGTCCCCTGCGCTGCTGTGGGTGAAGGGGGGGCCGCGGGTGCCGTGGCCCGCCGTCCCCCATGGCCTCCCCGCGCGGCACCCCGGGTCACGGGCTCGGCGGTGACGCAGCCGGTGCTCCGCGCGCAGGCGGTGGAGGAGCGCCGGACCGTGCAGGACAGCCAGGGCCGCCGGGAGACGACGGTGACGCGCCGCAGGGGCGACCAGGCCTTCATCGCCACCACCAAGGAGGACGGGCAGAGCAGGGACTACCGGGAGGAGGTGGTCAACATGGACGACCGTGAGTGCCGGGCGGGGGTGCAGGTGGCGGGGGGGGGGCGCGGGCCGGGCGCCGCTGAGCGAGCCCTCGCCGCCCCCAGGGGAGCTGGCGCAGTTCGCGGGTGCCTGGCAGCAGCACGACGAGCTCCGCACTCCCGGCCCGAGCGACTCTTCATCCGCGCTGGGCCGCCTCTTCCGGCGCTGGTTCTCCAGCTGGTAGCTGCCGAGCGCCGCCGGGAGCCTCCGTACGTACGGGGGGGGCGGGTGGCCCCTCTCTGCCCCGCGGGCTGCTCTGTCGGGGGGAGCCTGGGGCTTCCCGGGGGCAGCGGGGACGGGCCTGGGGGGCGGCTGCAGGCCACCCGGGCTGTGTCCCCCAAAGCTCGGGGGGATGCGGCCCCTCCTCACGGCCCCTTTTTTCTTGCAGGTGTGTCCGAGGCCGCTGGGACCCGGCGCCTGGACCGGGGCTGCCTCCCGGGGTGCCGCTGAGCCGCTGCCACCCCCGGGGGCTGAGTGTGTGCGTGTGCGCGTGCGTGTGTGTGCAGAGCAATAAAGTCTATTTATGCTAACGGCTGCCTGCGAGGCTCCTTCGGGCGCTGCCGGGGGCCGCGCTTCTCTCCCCGAGGTGGATTCGGGGCGCGGGCGGCTGCAGGGCTCGTCGGCCCTGGCCTCGCGCCGGCACCGCTTTCCTCTTCTGTTTCGTTACCTCCCGTGGCTCGGTGCTGATGCCTCCCCTGGGCTGCTCTCGCCGGCCCGGCCCGGGAGCCCGTCCAAGGCCGCTTCATTAGCGCTCCCGCGTCGCCGCTGCGCTTGGGCAGGGATGCGGCAGGCCGGGGCTGCCGGAGGGGAAACTCCTGCGCGGAGCGACGGGGGCTGCGCCTGCTCACCTGCGCGAGCCCTGGCCCTTCCCTGGCCGCTCGTGTTCGACCGTGGCCGGCTCCGGTCCCGCTGGGGGTCCTTCCCCGGTCCTGCCACCGTAGCCCCCCGCCGCGGGGTGGGAGCCGGGGCCCAGCCGTGCCGTGGCTGCTCGTCGGACTCTGGTCCCCGGCCCCGCGCGGCACCTCCCCGGGGCGGCACGTGGCCCGATTGGACAAAGTCTGCGCGTTCTCACCCCCCCCAGCCCGGGCTCATACCAACGCCACCGCACTGGGAAGGCGCCTCCGCCGCCTCCGCGCCCCGCCGGCCCCATGGTCTCCGCTACCTTCTTGAAGAGGGCCCAGGCCCTGCTCCGCATCCGCAACCAGCTGGCGCGGGAGTGCCTGGCCGAGCTGCTGGCCGTCTTCGTGCTCATCGTGAGCAGGGCGCGCGGGGGCGAAGGGCGGCAGCGGGCAGGGATCCAAGGCCTCGGGGACCCCGCCGGGCTCCAGCAGCCCCCAGCTGCTGCCCCATCCCTCGTCCATCCCTGGGGGGCGGGAGGGGGTCGCCCCGCGCCGGCGGAGGCCCCGGCTGGGCGCGGGCTGCACTGGGCGCCCCGTGTGACTGGGTGGTCCCCCGGGCTCCCCCTTGGACCCTTTTCCTGCAGCGTGATAAGGGAATGGGTGCTGCTGCGCGGCACTGAGGGAGCGGAGCCGGGAAGATGTGCGCTTTGACACTCCCTGCCGTGATCCTCCCCGAATCAGGCAAAGGTCAGGGCTCGCGAGCCGTGTCTGAAGCACTGAGGGCCGGATCCCACGTGGGTGGATGCTGGCACCTGCCAGCAGCACATCTTCCCCTGGCTTCACGCCCCAAAAGCAGTATATTCATAACTGATAAAATTTGTACCTAGTCATCAAAAACCAGGAGTGAGACCAGCTGTTCTGCACATTGCCCAGTAAACACATCCCCACGCGCTCCCCATCCTCAGCGAGAGTGAGAGCCCAGGGTGCCTGCGAGCCCTGTGCTCAACCGGACCCAAGCAGTACCATAGAGACTGCGCAGGAAGAGGCACCAGAGTGGTCAAGCCTTTGCCGTGGCTTGTTCCCCTCCCGGGCAGCAGCATTGCGAGGGGGCGGAGGGCACCGTGGGGAGCCGGGGCGGGCAAGCGCCTGCCCAGAGCCGTCCCCCTCTCGTGCAGCTCATCACCCTGAGCGGGTCGGCGCAGACGGTCACCAGCTCGGGCACCAAGGGCAACTTCCTCACCTCCTACCTGTCCGGGGCCCTGGCCGTCATGGTGGCGATCCACATGGCCGGCGGTGTCTCAGGTGAGACCGGTGCCGTCCCCGGCCTCCTGCTGCCCCACGGCTCTGCTCTGCCCTCGCTCCCGCCGTCCCCTGGCTGTTCCCAGGCACCGAGCGGCATCAACCCCGGCCTTTGCCAGCTCCGCGCCCCACGGACCCTTCGGCCCGGCTCCGGCTGCACGCGCTGGCCTGGCTGCCCGTCCCCCCGCCCCGGTCTCCCGGTCCCCCCCAGCCCTTCGTCGCGGCTCTCTTGCAGGGGCCCACCTGAACCCGGCTTTTTCCCTGGCCCTGTGCCTGCTGGCACAGTTCCCGTGGTGGAAGTTCCCCATCTTCCTCACCGTGCAGACCCTGGGAGCTTTCCTCTCCGCGGGCGCCGTCTACGCCCTCTATTACGGTAGGCAGCCGCCCCCGTGGCCCCGCGCCCCCCGGCACCTTTCGGGGTGCACCCGCTCCCCGGTGCGACGGGGGATGCCGTGCCTCCGCAGACGCCATCCAGTACTACAGCAACGGCACCCTGGCCGTCTCCGGCCCCAGGGAGACCGCCTCCATCTTCGCCACCTACCCCGCCGACTACCTCTCGCTCCAGAATGGCTTCCTCGACCAGGTGGGAGGTCGGGGGGCTGCGGCGCGGGGCCCCCGCCCCCCCGGCGGGCGCTGAGCTGCCGCCCGGCCCCGCAGGTGATGGGCACCGGGCTGCTGGTGGCCGGCGTCCTGGCCATCGGGGACCACCGCAACAACAGCGTCCCCAGGGGCCTGGAGCCGGTGGCCGTGGCCCTGCTGGTCTTCTCCATCGAGCTCTCCATGGGCTCCAACTGCGGCTGCCCCATCAACCCCGCGCGGGACTTGGGGCCCCGGCTCTTCACCTACGTGGCGGGCTGGGGCTCCGAGGTGTTCAGGTGGGTACGGGGGCGGGCGCGGGCAGCGCTGCCGCGGCCCCGTCCCCACCGTGCCCGGGCTCTGTCCCCAGCAGGGGCAACGGCTGGTGGTGGGTGCCGGTGGTGGCCCCGCTGCTGGGCGCCGTGGCCGGCTCGTCCCTTTACCAGCTCTTCGTGGCCTTCCACCACCCGCCGGAGGAGAGCGCGGCCCCGGCCCGCGACGGCCCCGGCGTCGAGAGGAGCATCGCCATCCCCCTCCCCGCCAGGGCGCCCTACGGGGAGAAATGACTCCTGCGCCGCAGCCCCGGGGACGAGGGCGGAGGGGGGGCGAGCGGCGCAGTGTGTCCCCCCCCGGCACCGGGCTCCCGTGACGCCAATAAAGGAGCCCCGAGGAGGCAGGAGGCGTCGCCTGTGCCGTGTCCGTGGACCGTCGTGTCCGTGTGCACCGCGGGGACGGTGCTGGCGGCTCCAGTGAGCGGAGCTGGCTATGGGGGGGCTCAGTGGGCTCCCTCCGGCCGCGCCCGGGGCCTGCGCCCCGGCTGCCTGCTTCTCCCTGCTCCCTGCACCCATGGGATCCCCCCCACATGCACCCTGCACCCATGGGATCCCCCCCACGTGCTCCCTGCACCCATGGGATCCCCCCCACATGCACCCTGCACCCATGGGATCCCCCCCACGTTCTCCCTGCACCCATGGGATCCCCCCCACGTGCACCCTGCACCCATGGGATTCCCCCCCACATGCACCCTGCACCCATGGGATCCCCCCCACGTGCACCCTGCACCCATGGGATCCCCCCCACATGCACCCTGCACCCCCAGGCATGCGCCCTGCTCCCTGCACCCATGGGATCCCCCCCCACATGCACCCTGCACCCCCAGGCATGCGCCCTGCTCCCTGCACCCCTGGGATCCCCCCCACATGCACCCTGCACCCCCGGGCCCCCTGGGGATGCTCCCTGCACCCCCGGGCATGCGCCCTGCTCCCTGCACCCATGGGATCCCCCCCACATGCACCCTGCACCCCCGGGCATGCGCCCTGCTCCCTGCACCCATGGGATCCCCCCCCACATGCACCCTGCACCCATGGGATCCCCCCCACGTGCACCCTGCACCCCCAGGCATGCGCCCTGCTCCCTGCACCCATGGGATCCCCCCCACATGCACCCTGCACCCATGGGATCCCCCCCCACATGCACCCTGCACCCCCGGGCATGCGCCCTGCTCCCTGCACCCCTGGGTCCCCCGGGGATGCCCCCACCACCCCGGGGCTGCCCCCCGCTCCCCCGTGCCCCCCACTCCCACTTTGCCCCCCCGGATGCTCCGGGCTGCCCCGGGCGCCCATCCCCGTCCCGTCGGGGCGGCGCGGGGCAGCGCTACGGCTCCCCCCGGCGGCGGCGGCGGCGGCGCGGCCGGTTCCCCCCCCCCCCCCGCCGCATCACTTCCGCCGCCTCCCGCGAACCGGCGCCGCGGCCGCGCGGGCCGGGCCGGGCCGGGCCGGGGCTCGGAGGCGGCGGCGGCGGCAGCGGCGGCCCGGGCCCCGGTGGCCGCGCTGCGCTGGGCCGGGCCGCGCCGGGCGCCGCGCCGATGGGCCGCGCCGGGGGCCATGGAGCCGTGCGCCGCCCGCCGGGCCCCAGGTACGGGGGGGGGGCGGCGGGGGCGGCGGGGCCGGGGCTGCCGGGGCCGCTGCTGCGCCCCGAGCCGGGCTGCGGCGGGGCCGGGCCTGCGCGGGCGGGCGGCGGCGGCGGCGGCGGCGGGGCCGGGGGACGCGGGAGGCCGGGGCAGGACCGGGGACGGGGGGGGACGGGGGGGGGCAGGACCGGGGGGCCCTGGAGGGCAGAGGGACATGGGGGGCTGGGGGAGATGGGGTCAGAGCTGGGGGTCTGGGGTGCAGGGCAGAGGGATGTGGGGGGCAGGGGGACATTGGGGGGTAGGGGGACATGGGGGGCAGGGCTGGGGGGCATTGGGGGACATGGGGGGCAGGGGCAGGGCTGGGGGGCATGGGGAGATGGAGGGCAGGCTGGGGGTGCAGGGTGGAGGGATATGGGGGCAGGGGGACACTGGGGGCGGGAGCAGGCTGGGGGTAATGGGGGGCATGGGAGGTGCAGGGCTGGGGGACATGGGGGGCAGGACAGGGCTGTGGGGTGCGGCGCTGGGGGATGGGGGCAGGGGCAGGCTGGGGGTCTGGGGAGCAGGGCAGAGATATGGGGGCAGGGAGAGGGCTGGGGGGCTGTTGGGGGGGAGATGGGCAGAGGGAGATGGGGTGCAGCTGAGCAGGGCTGGGGGGCTCCTGGGATGCGACATGGGGGGTTATTTGGGGCTGGGGGGGGTTTGGGGGTGCAGCTGAGCAGGGCTGGGGGCTGGGGGGGCCTGGGGGGCAGCGAGGGTGCAGAGGAACAGGCTGGGGGGGCAGGATGTGGGGCCTGGCGGGACACAGGGTGACACGGCATGTCTGGGGCGTCTGGGGGCGCAGAGGTGTGGGGCTGGGGGCGCAGAGGTGTGGGGCTGGGGGCGCAGAGGTGTGGGGCTGGGGGCGCAGTGGGGCAGGGCTGGGGCGCAGAGGTGTGGGGCTGGGGGTGCAGTGGGGCAGGGCTGGGGGTGCAGAGGTGTGGGGCTGGGGGTGCAGTGGGGCAGGGCTGGGGCGCAGAGGTGTGGGGCTGGGGGTGCAGTGGGGCAGGGCTGGGGGTGCAGAGGTGTGGGGCTGGGGGCGCCGTGGGGCAGGGCTGGGGGCTGCTGCCTGGGGTGAAGGCTCCTGGCCGCAGCTCCAGCCACGGCGCCGTGGGGCAGACCACCCCCGTCCCCTGGCCATGCCGTGGGGCAGGCCGCCCCCGTGGCCATCCCATCCCCGTGCCGTGGGGCAGACCACCCCCGTCCCCTGGCCATGCCGTGGGGCAGGCCGCCCCCGTGGCCATCCCGTCCCCGCGCCGTGGGGCAGGCCGCCCCCGTCCCGTCCCATCCCCGCGCCGTGGGGCAGGCCCCATGGCGGCGGCGGCGCGGGGCTGACGGGCACGCTGTCGCAGAGGAGGAGAGGCGGGTGCGAGCCAACGCGCGGGACTACAACGAGAAGTTCCAGTACGCGGTGAGTGGGGCGGCCCTGACCCCCCCCCGGCCCCCGTCCTGCTCGCGGGGGGGCTGCGGCGGGCACGGCGGTGGGGGGGGGGTTACAGCTAAAAATAGCTGTTTGCCCTGAAATCGTGCTGACGGGCCGTCAGTGCCCCGGGGCGGCGGCGGGGGGGCCGGCAGTGGGGGGTGCCGGCGGTGCCCCCCCCCGAGCCTGACCCCCCCCCCCCCCCCCCCAGAGCAACTGCATCAAGACCTCCAAGTACAACGTCGTCACCTTCCTGCCCGTCAACCTCTTCGAGCAGTTCCAGGAAGTGGCCAACACCTATTTCCTCTTCCTCCTCATCCTGCAGGTGGGCGCGGGGGGGCCGCCGGGGGGGCCGGGGCCGTGTCCTGCCCGGGGGTCGCCTCGGCCCCCCTCACCCCCCGCCTCCCCCCAGCTCATCCCGCAGATCTCCTCGCTCTCCTGGTTCACCACCATCGTGCCTTTGGTCCTGGTGTTGACCATCACGGCCGTCAAGGACGCCACCGACGACTACGTGAGTGTCCGGGGGGGCTGCGGCGGGGGGGGGGGGGGGGGGCTGCGGCGTCGGGGACGGACGGACGGACGGACAGACGGCTGCCGGGCTGCGCCCCCGTGACGCCGCTGTCCCCCCCGTGCCCAGTTCCGCCATAAGAGCGACAAGCAGGTGAACACCCGGCAGTCCCAGGTGCTGCTCGGCGGCGGGTGAGTGTCGTGGGGACGGGCGGGGGGGGGCGCGGGGGAGCCCCCCCCACGCTGGGACCGCGGCCGTGCCGCCCCGTGACCCCCGCCGCCCCCCCGCAGCCTCCGGCAGGAGCAGTGGATGAACGTCCGCGTCGGGGACATCATCAAGCTGGAGAACAACCAGTTTGTGGCGGTGAGTCCGGGCCCCGCTGGGGACGCGGCTCGGCCCCCCCCGGGGCAGGGTGGGCTGGGGGGGGGCCCGGCCCCCGCTCAGCCCCTCGGCGCCTCTCCGCAGGCCGACCTCCTCCTCCTCTGCAGCAGCGAGCCCCACGGCCTGTGCTACATCGAGACGGCGGAGCTGGACGGGTGGGTATCGCCCCGCCACCGCGGGGGCCTCCGCGGCAGCCCGGCGGGACCCCCGCAAACCCCCGCCCCCCCCGCCCGCAGGGAGACCAACATGAAGGTGCGGCAGGCCATCCCCGTGACCTCGGAGCTGGGTGACACCGGCAAGCTGGCCCGCTTCGACGGTGAGCAGCTGAGGCTGGCCGGGGTCGGGCCCCGCCGTGGGGCGGCCCCGGGTCCCCTCTATCTCCCGGCTTGGATCGGGCTCTGCTCCGGGAGAGACCGGGGCCGTCCGCGCTGTGGTCCCGTGGCTTGAGCTGGGGGGCTGGGGCTGGGGCTGGAGATGGGGCTGGGGCTGGGGCTGGGGCTGGAGATGGGGCTGGGGCTGGAGATGGGGCTGGGGCTGGAGATGGGGCTGATGGGGCTGGGGCTGGAGATGGGGCTGATGGGGCTGGGGCTGGAGATGGGGCTGGGGCTGGAGATGGGACTGATGGGGCTGGGGCTGGAGATGGGGCTGATGGGGCTGGGGCTGGAGATGGGGCTGGGGCTGGAGATGGGACTGATGGGGCTGGGGCTGGAGATGGGGCTGGGGCTGGAGATGGGGCTGATGGGGCTGGGGCTGGAGATGGGGCTGGGGCTGGAGATGGGGCTGATGGGGCTGGGGCTGGAGATGGGGCTGATGGGGCTGGGGCTGGAGATGGGGCTGGGGCTGGAGATGGGACTGATGGAGCTGGAGATGGGACTGATGGGGCTGGGGCTGGAGATGGGACTGATGGGGCTGGGGCTGGAGATGGGACTGATGGGGCTGGGGCTGGAGATGGGGCTGCGGCTGGAGATGGAGATGGGGCTGCGGCTGGAGATGGAGATGGAGATGGGGCTGATGGGGCTGGGGCTGGAGATGGGGCTGGGGCTGGAGATGGGGCTGGGGCTGGAGATGGGGCTGGGGCTGGGGCTGGGGCTGTGCCGGTGCCGCGGGGAGGGGGCGGGTTACAGCCGCGCTGTCCGCTGCGCCCAGGCGAGGTGGTCTGTGAACCCCCCAACAACAAGCTGGACAAGTTTGGGGGGACGCTGTACTGGAAGGAGAACAAGTATCCCCTGAGCAACCAGAACATGCTGCTGCGGGGCTGCGTGCTGCGCAACACCGAGTGGTGCTTCGGCCTCGTCATCTTCGCAGGTGGGCCGGGGCGGGCCGGGGCGCGGCGCCGCGGCGGGGAGAGGCCCCCCCTGACCCGCTGCCCCCTCCCCAGGTCCCGACACGAAGCTGATGCAGAACAGCGGCCGCACCAAGTTCAAGCGGACGAGCATCGACCGGCTGATGAACACGCTGGTGCTCTGGGTAGGCGGGGGGGCTGCGCGGGCGCCCGCCCCCCCCGCCGGGCGCTGACGCCCCGTCCCCTCCCCAGATCTTCGGCTTCCTGGTGTGCATGGGCGTCATCCTGGCCATCGGCAACGCCATCTGGGAGCACGAGGTGGGCGTCTGCTTCCAGATCTACCTGCCCTGGGACGAGGGGGTGCACAGTGCCTTCTTCTCCGGCTTCCTCTCCTTCTGGTCCTACATCATCATCCTCAACACCGTGGTGCCCATCTCGCTCTACGTGAGGTAGGGCACGGCCGAGGGGGCCGCGGGCCGGGCGGGGGCGCGGGGGGGGCGTCCGCCGGGGACGGGGCCGGGCTGGAGGCGCGGGGCCGGGCGCGGGGCTGGGGCCGGGGCCGGGCAGCTCGCTGCGGGGGCCGCGTCCGCCCTGGGGCCCCCCCGCGACCCCGCGGGTCCCCGGGGCCCCGGCTGTGTGTCTGGCTGCTCGTCTCCCGCCCTGGCTGCACGCTGGTTGTTTTGCTCTGCCTCCCGCAGCCCCCCGGCTCCCGCACTGTCCCCTTCTCTCTCTCTTTTAATTTCTCTCTCTTTTCGTTCCCCAGCATGGGTTCTGTCACCCCTAGCCCCGAGGTAAGAGCGTGTCCCCCCACCCCTCCCACTAGCTCGTTGCTGTCTGCCCTGGGGCTGGGGGGGCTCGGGGCGCGCGGGGGGGCCGCCCCGCCAATCCCGCCGTCGGGCCCGGGGGGGGGCCGGGGGGGGGGGCAGCCCCGGGGAGGGGCGCGGGGGTCCCAGGCGCTGGGGTCCGGGGCGGGGGCTCCCGTCGCCGGCCCCGGCCGCGCCGCTGACGCCCCGCCGCCCCCCCGCAGCGTGGAGGTGATCCGGCTCGGGCACAGCTACTTCATCAACTGGGACAAGAAGATGTACTGCGCCAAGCGGCGGACGCCGGCCGAGGCCCGGACCACCACGCTCAACGAGGAGCTGGGGCAGGTGGAGTACATCTTCTCCGACAAGACGGGCACCCTCACCCAGAACATCATGGTGTTCAGCAAGTGCTCCGTGCACGGGCACAGCTACGGTGAGCGGGCGCCGTGGGGCAGCGGGGGCCGGCGGCGTCCCCGGGGGCCGGCGTCGTCGTGTCCCCGCGCCGCTGACCCCGCGCCCCGCTTCGCAGGCGACGCGCAGGACGTGCTGGGGCGCAAGGCGGAGCTGGGCGAGGTAAGGGGGCGGCGGAGGCGGGGCGGCGGAGCCGGGGGGCGGCGGGCTCTAACCCCGTCTGCGCCCCCGCCAGAGGCCGGAGCCCGTCGACTTCTCCTTCAACCCGCTGGCCGACCCGCGCTTCCAGTTCTGGGACGCCGGGCTGCTGGAAGCCGTCAAGCTGGGCGACCCCCACGTGCACGAGTTCTTCCGCCTGCTCTCGCTCTGCCACACCGTCATGTCCGAGGAGAAGAGCGAAGGTGGGCGAGGGGGCAGGGCCGGGGGGGGCAGCGGCAGCGGTGCCGCCGGCCGGCTCGAGCCCCGCGTCCCCCCCCCCAGGGGAGCTGTACTACAAGGCTCAGTCCCCGGACGAGGGGGCTCTGGTCACGGCCGCCAGGAACTTCGGCTTCGTCTTCCGCTCCCGCACGCCCAAGACCATCACGGTGCACGAGCTGGGCCGCGCCATCACCTACCAGCTGCTGGCCATCCTGGACTTCAACAACATCCGCAAGCGCATGTCCGTCATCGGTGAGGCCCCGGCGCGGCCTGGCACGGCGCGGGGCCGGGGGCGGGACGCGGTGGGGCTGGAGGCGCTTGGGGCCGGCGCGGCGCGCTGGGGACCGGCCCCGCGGGGAGGGCGGTGGGGCTGGGGTGGGGTGGGACCCGCTGCTGCGCCCGCGTGCCAGCCGGCCTGTCCCCTGCTCCCGCAGTCCGCGGCCCCGAGGGCAAGATCCGGCTGTACTGCAAAGGGGCCGACACGATCCTGCTGGAGCGCCTGCGCCCCGCGAGCCAGGACCTGACGAACGTCACCACCGACCACCTGAACGTGAGCGGGGCCGGGGCCGGGGCCGGGAGGGGCGGGGGCCTCCCCTCGTGCCTGTGCCGGGGGGGTCGAGGCCGGGGGACGCCCCGGGGGTCCGCCTCGGCACCCAGCGCCGGCCGCTCGCAGGAATACGCCGGCGAGGGGCTGCGGACGCTGGTGCTGGCCTACAAGGACCTGGAGGAGAGCTACTACGAGGACTGGTCCGAGCGGCTGCGCCGAGCCAGCGGCGCGCCCGAGGCCCGCGAGGATCGCCTGGCTCGGCTCTACGAGGAGGTGGAGCACGACATGACGGTAGGTGGGCCGGGAGCGCCGGGGCGGGGGGCGCCGGGGCAGCCCCCGCTGACCGCCCGGGTCCCCAGCTGCTGGGAGCCACGGCCATCGAGGACAAGCTGCAGCAGGGGGTCCCCGAAACCATCGCCATCCTGACGCTGGCCAACATCAAGATCTGGGTGCTGACGGGGGACAAGCAGGGTGAGCCGCCGGGGCGGGGGCGGCGGGGGCGCGGAGACGAGGCCCTTCGCGGCCCGGCTCAGCTCCTGCTTCTGCTTCTGCTTCTGCTTCTGCTTCTGCTCTGGCAGAGACGGCCGTGAACATCGGCTACTCCTGCAAGATGCTGACGGACGACATGACGGAGGTGTTCGTGGTCACGGGCCACACCGTGCTGGAGGTGCGGGAGGAGCTCAGGTGAGGGTCGGGGGCCGGGGCCAGGCTGAGGACACCCCTGGGGCGCTGTGGGGCAGGGCTCTGCTCGGGGGGGCTGGGGCATACGAAAAGGCCCTGGGTAGAGGCCCCCGACCTCTCTCCTCCTCTTCCTCCTCAGGAAAGCCCGGGAGAAAATGATGGATGCATCGCGCTCCGTGGGCAACGGCTTCTCCTACCAGGAGAAACTCTCCTCCTCCAAGCTCACCTCGGTGCTGGAAGCCATCGCGGGCGAATACGCCCTGGTCATCAACGGGCACAGCCTGGTAGGGGCCGTGGCCGCTGCGCCCCACGGGGCAGCCCGTCGCGGCGGTGGGTCTCGCCCCGCGACGCCCCGCGCTCCCCTCGCAGGCCCACGCGCTGGAGGCTGACATGGAGGTGGAGTTCCTGGAGACGGCGTGCGCCTGCAAGGCCGTGATCTGCTGCCGCGTCACCCCCTTGCAGAAGGCCCAGGTGGTGGAGCTGGTGAAGAAGTACAAGAAGGCCGTGACCCTGGCCATCGGCGACGGGGCCAACGACGTCAGCATGATCAAGAGTGAGTCCTGGGGGAGATGGTTAGGTCCCGGGGCGGAGGGGTGTCCATCCCTGCCCCATCCCGGGCCTGCTGGAGTCTGTCCTTGCTCTTCTGAGCCTGCGGGGAGGTGACCGGCTGGGGGCTGCTGTCCTTGTCCCCGTGTTCGTGGTGTGGTCCTACTGACTCTGCGTGTCTCTGCCCTCCGCAGCCGCCCACATCGGCGTGGGCATCAGCGGGCAGGAGGGCATCCAGGCGGTGCTGGCCTCCGACTACTCCTTCTCGCAGTTCAAGTTCCTGCAGCGCCTGCTGCTCGTGCACGGGCGCTGGTCTTACCTGCGCATGTGCAAGTTCCTCTGCTACTTCTTCTACAAGAACTTCGCCTTCACCATGGTCCATTTCTGGTTCGGCTTCTTCTGCGGCTTCTCAGCGCAGGTGCGTGGCCGGGTCCGTGGGCGGGAGCCGGGGGGGGGTTGGCACGCAGGGTCCGTGCCGAGCGCATGGACGCGTGCCCCGGGCCCCGCGGCAGTGGCGTGCCGGGCAGGCAGAGCCGGGCTGCGGCCGGAGCGAGGCCGGCGCGCCGCGGTCGCCGCGAGGAGCCCCCGTCTTGTGGGCTGCCGCGCGGTGGCAGCAGCACCCCGCGCTCCCCGGCGTGGCCCCTGCGCGGGCGCCGCTCCCCTCCCCTCCCGGCCGCTCCCCCAGCCTGGGCCCCACGGCCGCGGGGCCACGCGGGCCGGTCTCGCGCCCCGCTGAGCGCTGCCTCCCGCGCAGACGGTGTACGACCAGTACTTCATCACGCTGTACAACATCGTCTACACCTCGCTGCCCGTGCTCGCCATGGGCGTCTTCGACCAGGTGCGCCGGGGCGCCGCGAGGCCGGGGGGCTCGTGCCGTGGGGCGGCGTGGGCGCGCGAGGGGGCTGGAGCCGGCCCTCCTGCTCCACGGGGGGGTTCAGCGGAGGCCGTGGGAGCCCGTCGCGGCTCCGTGCCGCTCTGCGGGAGGAGGGCTGCTCCCGGGCTGGGCTGTCCTCGTCCTCGTCCTCGTCGGTGGCAAACGCTGGCCCAGCCCCGGCGCGCAGGCTGCACCTGCCCGCGGCTGGCGGGACGTGCCCGGGCTGGCCACGTCCCCATCTCGCGTGCGCCCCAGGACGTGCCGGAGCAGCGGAGCATGGAGTACCCCAAGCTGTACGAGCCGGGGCAGCTGAACCTGCTCTTCAACAAGCGGGAGTTCTTCATCTGCATCGCCCAGGGCATCTACACCTCCGTGCTCATGTTCTTCATCCCCTACGGCGTCTTTGCTGACGCCACCCGGGACGACGGGGCCCAGCTGGCCGACTACCAGTCCTTCGCCGTCACCGTGGCCACCTCCCTGGTGATAGTCGTCAGCGTGCAGGTAGGTGCTCCGGCGCGGACCGCGGCTGCTCGGCCCAGACGGCGGCAGCACGGAGGGTGGCTGGGGCTGGGGTCCCATCCGGCCCCGCGGCCCCGCTCCGGAGCGCCACGGCCTGTCCCTTGAGCCCTGCCGCCTCCTTCCCCTTTCCGCCAGATCGGGCTCGACACCGGCTTCTGGACAGCCATCAACCACTTCTTCATCTGGGGCAGCCTGGCTGCCTACTTCGCCATCCTCTTCGCCATGCACAGCGACGGCCTCTTCCAGATGTTCCCCAACCAGTTCCGCTTCGTGGGTGAGCGCGGGGGGGGCCGTGAGCGCGGCTCGGCCCCGTCCCCCCGCCCCCCCCCCCGGGCTCACGCCGCCTCTCCCCAGGTAACGCGCAGAACACGCTGGCGCAGCCCGCGGTCTGGCTCACCATCGCCCTCACCACCGTGGTCTGCATCGTGCCCGTGGTGGCCTTCCGCTTCCTCAAGCTGGACCTGAAGCCCGAGCTCTCGGACACGGTGAGGGCGCGGGGCCGGGGGGGCCGGGGGGGCCGCGGGGGCCGGGCGCTGACGGCGCCTCCCCCCCAGGTGCGCTACACCCAGCTGGTGCGGAAGAAGCAGAAGGCCCAGCACCGGTGCCTGCGGCGCGTGGGGCGGGCGGGCTCGCGCCGCTCCGGCTACGCCTTCTCGCACCAGGAGGGCTTCGGCGAGCTCATCATGTCCGGCAAGAACATGCGCCTCAGCTCCCTGGCGCTCGCCGGCTTCGCCGCCCGCCCCGGCGCCGCCTGGATCGAGACCCTGCGCAAGAAGAAGGGCAGCGACGGCAGCCCCGGCGCCGACGGGACGCTCAAGGTGTGAGCGGGGAGGGGGCGTCCCCGGGGGGCCGGGCCCCCCAGACCCGCGCGGATGGGGGGGGGAGCGGGGCCCCGCCGGGTGCTGAGCTTTGGCGGAGGAGTCTGGACCGGCACCGCGTCACCAAAACCACGACCTCGCCCCGGGCTGCACGGACGGAGCCCCCCGGGGCCGTGCCCCCCCTCCCCGGGGCCGTGCCCCCCCCGGGGGCCATCGTTTCAGTATTCACCTCCACCGCGTGCAACCCCCCCCCCCCAAGCCACACGCGAATGTATCACGCCAGAGCCACCGCCGCGGCCGGGGGGTGACGGGGGGCTCGGACGGCCCCGCGCGCCCAGCCCCGCTCCCCCCCCCCACACCCACGTGTCTTCTTTTTTATATATAAAACAAAAACAAACAAAAAGGAAGAAAAAACCCTCCCCGTTTACAGAGCGACTCTTTTCTCTCCGGGGTGGCGGGGCTGGTGCCGGAGGGAGCGCCGGGGGCCGCGGCCCCCCCGGGCAGGGGCAGCGTTTGGCCGCTGGTGCCCGGGGGGCCGAGTCCTCGGGGCGAAAGGGGAACCGGCCCCCGGCGCCTTCCTGCTCTCGGGGGGAGGGGGCCGGGCCGGGCCGGGCCGCGCTGCTGTGATTCCCGGCCGCGCCGGGGTTGCACAACGGCCGGGCGCCGCTTCCTTCTCCCTCGTGCCGGCGCGGGGACCAGGGCGGGCAGCGCCGGGCGCGGGGGCCCCACCGGGGCTGGGTGCTCCCGGGGGTCCCGGGGGCCGGCGCGGGGTGCAGGGCCGCTGCCTCCCCCTTGGCCGGGCGCGAGACGGGCCGCGGGGCTGCTTCGGCCTCGCGGGGGGGCCGGACGCCTGGGCCCCGGGGCGGCCCCCGCCTGCTCCGCGGCTCCTCGGGCCCTTGGGGGGAAGCGCCGGCCCCGGGGCCCCGCTGCCCTTCGCACCAAAGAGGAAACGGCGCAGCGCTGGCCTTGGCGTGCTCTAGAGTCTATTTTTGGGGGCGTTTGGGTTTTTTCCCTGTTCTTTCGGAGCTGGGGAGAGGCGGCGGTGGGCAGGGGCCGAGGAGCGTTGCGTATAACTTATTACACATTTCTATACTTGCAGAATTGTATCATTTTATGGGTATACAGAGAAAAATAACCAGCTTTTTATAAAAATGCCTTTCGGAGCAGCCTCTGCCTCGTCTCTTTTTCCCGGCCGGGGCGGGAGGGAGCGGAGCTGCCGTCGGGCGGGGGCTGCGCCGGGAGCTCCGCGGGGCGATTCCTGGGGGGGCCCGGGGCTCGCGGGGCAGCAGTCGGGGTTGGGGGGCACCGCTGGGGATGGGGCGAGGGGGGAAACGGGGGCCTGGGCTGGGGTAAGGGGGGCTGTGCTGGGTGTGCGGGAAAAGAGGGGTCAGGGCAGCCCTGAGGGCACAGTGAGGGGCACAGACGGGGGGGGGTCGGGGCAGCCCCGGGGGCACGGTGAGGGGCACAGACAGGGGGGGGTCGGGGCAGCCCCGGGGGCACGGTGAGGGGCACAGACGGGGGGGTCGGGGCAGCCCTGAGGGCACGGTGAGGGGCACAGACAGGGGGGGTCGGGGCAGCCCCGAGGGAGCGGTGTGGGGCACAGACGGGGGGGGTCGGGGCAGCCCCGAGGGAGCGGTGTGGGGCACAGACAGGGGGGGGTCGGGGCAGCCCCGAGGGCGCGGTGAGGGGCACAGACAGGGGGGGTCGGGGCAGCCCCGAGGGAGCGGTGTGGGGCGCCGGGGCAGCCCCGAGGGCGCGGTGAGGGGCCCCGGCGGGGGGCGGCGGGGCGGGCCGGCCCGGGCGCACGTGCCGCCGCCGCGGTCCCGCCCCGCCGGTTTCACAACCGCGGGCACCGGCCGCGCCGGGCGGTTCCGCAAATGTTTTGCTGCGCGGGGCCCGGCCGCGGCTCGCCCCGGGCGCATGGCTCGGCCGCCGGGGCCGCCGCTCCGGGCCGCGCCGCCGCTCCCGCTCCCGCCGCCGCTGCTGCTGCTGCTGCTGCCGCTGCTCCTCGCCGCCGCCGCGCTGCCCCGGCGGCCCTGCGACCCCGCGGGTGAGCGCGCACCGGGCCGGGGGCGGCGGGACCGGGCGCAGCGGGGACACGTGCGGGACCGGGGCGGGGGGGCCGGGGCAGGGGGGCCGGGCGGGGGGTCCCCGGTGCCCCGTCGGAGCGGGCGGGGGCCCCGGGGGCCGCGGGGGGCCGTGTCCGACCGCGCCGGCGCTGAGCCCGGTTCCCCCTCGGAGCCCCGGTCGCTCTGCGGGGCTGCGGGCGCCACCCGGACCCCCCAGTCCCGGGTCGGAGGGGGGGCAAGCCCGGACGCCTGGGCTCTCCCCGCTGTGGGCACGGGGGGTGTCGCCGGGGCGGCGGGGGGTGACCGCCGCGGTCGGGGCGGGCTGAGCCGGGCTCCCGCTCCCCGAGCGTCCCCCGGGCCGGGAAGGAGCCTGTTCCCGACCTTCGCTGACCTGTTCCCGGCCGCGCGCCCGGGCTGGGGCCCTGCCAGGCCCGGCCGCGTGGGAGGCCCCGTCCCCCCCGTCCCGCCCCCCGGGCCTCCCCCTCGGCTCCTCGGCGGCGCCAGCACCCTGCCCGCGGGCCGGGCGCCCCGGGGCTGCTCCGGCACCCAGCCTCCCCCGGCCCCGAGGCGGCTCCCCGCGGCCCGGGCACCGCAGCCTCCCGCCGCGGCGAGCTGACGTGAGCGGGGATTAGCAGGTCCCCGCGAGCCCTCGCGGGCGCCGGGCTGTTCTGGCAGCCGGAGCAAGGCTGCAGGTCCCGGCTGGCTGTTGACCTTTGCAGCGATCCCGGGAAGGGCAGAAGCTGCCGGAGCGTCCTGTCCCGTCCCGTCCCGTCCCGCCCCGCCCCGCCCCGCCACCCTCCCCGGCCGGGCCCCGCGCCGGCCTCGGCGCTTAACCCTTTGCACCCCCGGGGTGCTGCTCCCGGCGTGCCGCCCGGGTCCGGCCGCTCCGGTCCCCCGGCTCCCGGCGGCGGGAGGAGCTGGCGCAGGCTCGACGCCTCCTGCAGATACCGACCCGGCGGCGGGCAGGAGCGTCCCGTCTCCTCGGCGCCGGCCCCGGGCAGGTGCGCGCCGCCCGGCCTGACGCCCCGTCCCCCCCGCGCAGAGCTGCCGCCGGACACGGTGCTGGGGCGCCCGGGGGGCAACGTGACGCTGCGCTGCGGGGGCGAGGGGCTGCCGAATGACAGCGTGTCCTGGGAGCTGGAGACGCGCCGCGGCCGGCGGCTGGCGCAGGGGGCGGCCCTGCCGCTGCGGGGGCTGCAGCGGGGCGACGCGGGGCGCTACAGCTGCCGCCGGGGGGGCCGCCCCCCCCGCACCCTGCGCCTCCTGGTCCAAGGTGGGTGCGGGGCCGGGCGGGGGTCCCGGGAGCGGCCGCCGGCCCCGCTCGCCCCCAGCCCCCCCTGCCTTGCAGACCCCCCCGAGGCGCCCCGCGTCTCCTGCTACCGGCGCAGCCACGACCGGGACGTCCTGTGCGAGTGGCCGCTGCGGGCGAAGCCGGCCCCCGGCACGCGGGCGACGCTGTGGGTGAAGCGGCGGTGAGCGCGGGCCGGGGGGCGGCGGGGGGGGCCGTGGGCGCCCCGGCCCCGGCTGAGCCGCGTCCCCGCAGGTTCACGGCGGAGAACGCCACGGAGCAGCAGTGCCGCTATTTCTCCAAGGTGCAGAAGTTCGTCTGCCGGCTGACGGTGCCGCCGGGCGCGGACGACAACAAGCCGCTCGTGGTGTCCACCTGCGTCCGCAACGGCGCCGGCAGCGCGGCCGGCGAGGACAAGATCATCACGCTCAGCGGCGTCCGTAAGTGCCGCCGCGCCGGGGCCGCGGGGCCGCGGGCCGCCGGCACCGCCGCCGCCTCTCCGCTCGCCCGCAGTGAAGCCGGACCCGCCGCTCAACGTGACGGTGCGGGCGCTGGAGCGGCGGCCGCGGCGGCTGCGCGTGGCCTGGGCCTACCCCTCCTCCTGGGACCCCCGCTTCTACTGGCTGCGCTTCCAGGTGCGCTACCGCCCCGAGCCCGCCCGGACCTTCACGGAGGTGAGCCCAGCCCCGGCGCCGTGGGGAGGGTCCCGCGGCGGCCGGCGGCTCCCGCTGCCCCCGTGCCCCCAGGTGGACCAGGTGACGCAGACGTCGCTGGACATCGCCGACGCCTGGGCGGGCACCCGGCACGTGGTGCAGGTGCGGGCGCGGGAGGAGTTCGGCCACGGCGCCTGGAGCGAGTGGAGCCGCGAGGCCGTGGGCACCCCCTGGACAGGTACCGGGGGCGGGGGGGGACGGGGCGCGGGCCCCCCTGGGCCGTGCCGGGGGCTCACGCGCCCTCCCGCCGCGCAGATCCCCAAGACCTCGCGTCGGAGCCGGGGCCCTTCAGCTCGCAGGTAGGACGGGGCCGGGCGGGGGGGGGGCTCCGGGCCGCCCCGTCCCACCGCGACCCTCCCGCAGTTCCCGGCGGAGGATGGCACCGACGGCTACGGGGCTACGCTGCCCCCCGAGCTCTTCGGGGCCGACCCCACCGAGGAGGCCGCCGGCGGTGAGAAGCGGGTCCGGGGCGGGTTCCGGGGGGGGGGGCGGCACCCGCTGACGGCCCCGTCCCCTCCGCCCAGGGGAGACCCTGGAGGCCGGCAGCCGCCCCGGCGCGGCCCCCTCCGCCTTCCTCGTGGCCGGCGGGAGCCTGATTCTGGGAATCGCCCTCTTCGTCGGCATCGTGATGCGGTGAGTGCCGGGGGGGCGGGACTGCTGGGGGGGCTCGGCCGCCCCCGGCCCCTCTCTGACGCGGGGCCGCCGTCCCCTCCGTGCCGTCCCCCCCGCAGGTACCGGCGGACGTGGCGGGCGGGCGGGCGGCGGGGGGCCAAGCCGGACGGCGCGGGGCAGCACGCGCTGGTGCCGCTGGCCCCCCCCAGCCCCAGCTCCCCGCTGAGCGAGACCCCGCTGCTGCCGCCCGCCAGCCCCCCGGCCCCGGGGCCCTTCCACGCCACCAACCTGGACTATTTCTTCTCCGGCAAGTAGCCGGGCTGGACGCTGCGGGGGGGGGCCGCGGCCCCGGAAGCGTGGGAGCGGGGCCCCCCCGGGCAGGGCTGAGCCCCGGCCCCGTGCAGGCAGCAGCGGGAGCGCCCGGCGGGCTCGGCCGCATCCCGCGGCCCCAGCGCAGCGCAGAGAGTTTATTTTTGCAGCACGTGTTGGGGAAACGTGACCAAACGCGTCTCCTAAATAAATGCCTTTTATTTTTAAGGGAGCGTCGAGGCGCCCGGTCTCGTGGGGCTGGGGGGGCGGCGGGGGCCGGGGGCCCAGCGCGGGCAGCGCCCCGGGCGCCGCAGCTGCAGGAAACCGCAGGCAGCGGGCGCGGGCACCGGGCTCCCTGGGGACGCCGTGCTCCCCGCGGGGCCGGCCCCGCGCTATAAAAAGCTCGGCAGGATGCAGATGTGCGGGGGGGGGCCGGGGCACCGGGCCGAGGTGCCCTGGGTGGGGGGGTCCCGAAAGTGCCCGCTCGCACCGGCACCAGCCTGGGGCTGCCACCTGCCTCCGTCCTCCCGTGCGGCACGAGGTGCCACGGGGCCGGGTAACCCCACGGCCGGGCCAAACCCGCTGCCCCCCACCTCTGCCCCCCCCCCAACCTCCGCCACCCCGTGGGGTCTCTGCTCTCCCCCCCCTGCACACCGAAGCCAGGGGCGGCCGCGGGCTCGCCGGGTCCCAGGGCGCGTTGGGGCCCGCGGGGCTGCCACGAGCGCGCGGGAACCATGGTGCCAGTGCGGCCGGCAGCTCCCGTGCCCCTGGGGCCCCCGGCTCCCCGAGGGACCGGCTGGGCCACGCTGCTTGTTTTTCCTCTCCAAAAATGGCCTCGTCCAGCCGGTAACGTGCAGCTCCAGCCACGAGGTGGTGGGGGCCTGGCGACCACCGTGTCCCGAGCCGGCAACGAGCGCGGGGTGCTCAGCGCGGGGTGCTCGGTACATGGGGCATGGTGCATGCTGCACAGCCCAGGGCACTCGGTGCAGGGCCCAGGGTGCTCGCTGCATGCTGCATGGCCCAGGGCACTCGGTGCATGGCCCAGGGTGCTCGCTGCATGCTGCATGGCCCAGGGTGCTCGGCGCAGGGTGCTCGCTGCATGCTGCATGGCCCAGGGTGCTCCGAGCAGGGCCCAGGGTGCTCGCTGCATGCTGCACAGCCCAGGGCACTCGGTGCAGGGCCCAGGGTGCTCGCTGCATGCTGCATGGCCCAGGGCACTCAGTGCAGGGCCCAGGGTGCTCGCTGCATGCTGCATGGCCCAGGGTGCTTGGCGCAGGGTGCTCGCTGCATGCTGCATGGCCCAGGGTGCTCTGTGCAGAGCCCAGCACCCCCGCGCTGCAGCCGCCGGGGCGGGAGGACCCCGCTGCTTGGGCCGCAGGAGCAGGAGGGTCTCGGTGCCTTTCTGCACCCGCAGCGACCTCCCCGCGGGGGCCGCCTTGGCCCCCCAGGGCAGCCCCCATCCCTGCGCCCCCCCCGCCCCAGGGCAGCCCGCGTCCTCTCAGCCAACACCTTTATTCCCGAGGCGGTTACAGGGCGCGGGGCGGCGGCGCGGGCGCTAGTGCAGCTTGCAGTGCACGGGGTGCAGCAGCGCCATGTGCTCGGCCCCCTTGAAGGGCAGCTTCTCGGTGGAGTAGTAGTGCACGACCTCGGGGACGCTGGCGAAGACGCCGCTCGTCTGGCTCAGCGTGTACTTGTTGTCCTTGGTCTGCGCCACGATGATGTGGACGCAGCCCTGGCTGGTCCTGCGGCGCGGCGGGCGTCAGCGGGGGCCGGGCGCCGCGGGCCGCCCCGCCGCCCGATCCGCCCTCTATTTGTTCCCGCTCCCCGCTCCGATTGTTTCGGCTCCGGGGGCTCCGCTTCCTCAGGAAGGAAACGCCGCCGGCGCTGCCGACAATGCCGCCGCGGGGAGGGGGCCGCCCCGGCGCCGCGGCCCCCGAGCAGGGCAGCTACCCGGCCCGGACGCCTGGGCCCCCTCCCCGCACCGGGAAGGGGCGTGGGAGTGGGGGGGCACGATTCCCCCGGGATGCGGCTGCTCCCTGTGCTGCTGCGGCTCCCACGGGCAGCCCAGGGTCCGGATGGGACCTCCAGGGCTGGGACCCCCCCCATGGCCAGACCCCCCCCCATGGCCGGACCCCGCCCCCATGGCCAGACCCCCGGGCCACTCACTTGAGGGCGATGGAGTA
The DNA here is from genome assembly GCF_036370855.1 of Dromaius novaehollandiae. Taxonomy (NCBI): domain Eukaryota; kingdom Metazoa; phylum Chordata; class Aves; order Casuariiformes; family Dromaiidae; genus Dromaius; species Dromaius novaehollandiae. The sequence goes on along the minus strand of NC_088126.1, from coordinate 538,314 downwards.
CTTGCCGCTGCCGGTCTCGCTGGTCCGCACCAGGTAGCCGGCCTCCTTGCAGGGCTGCAGCCGGGTCTCGGCCTCGGCGCGGGTGATGGCCCCGTGGTACCAGCTGCGGGAGAGCCGGGGCGGCGCTGAGCGGCGGTGGGGGGGGGGGGGGGAGCACTGCCGGCCCGGCCGCGGCTCGGGGCCCCCCCGCCACTCACGGCTGCTTCTCCAGCGCCACGGCGGGGTCCACCCGCTCGCCCTCGCCGTGCTCCGGGGCCGCCGGCTTCAGCATCTTGGCGGTCCAGCTCTTCTGGCGGAGATGCTGCCGCGGCGGCGCCTCCTCCTTGGGCCGCTCCGAGCCCTCGAACTGGACTGGGGGGGGGGAGGCGGCGTCAGCCCCCCGCGGCCGCCCCGCCACCCCCCCCCCGTCGCCCCGGCCCCCTACCCGACAGCGCCTTGACGATCTGCTCCTTCTTCCACTCCCAGGGCTGCTCGTACTCGGCGGCGGGGCGCTCGTCGTCCTCCGGCAGCCGCCCCTCGGCCGCCCGCGCCCTGCGCTCCGCCGCCGGCCCCTCGCCCGGCTCGTAGGGGGTGTCGTAGAGCTGCGGGGCCTTAACCGGCCCCTCCCTGGGCCCCGGGCGCTTGGCCGCCGGCTCCGGCTTCTCGCCGGCCTCGCCGGGGCCGTCCAGCAGCAGGACGGCTTTGACCAGCGGGTCCTTGGAGCCGCGGCGGCGGATCTCTGCGGGGCGCAGGGCGGCGGCGTCGGGGCACCGGGCGAGCGGCGAGCGCAGCCCGTGCACCGGGTCCCCGCCGGCGGCCGCCCGCCCCGTCTGGCCCCCCAGCGCCTCGCAAAGAGCCCGGGCCGCCCCGCACGGAAAAAAACCATCAGCAGCAAATCTTTTATTTCCAGCTTCCGGCCGACTCACTTCCTGTTATTCCCTCCAGCTGTGCGGGTGGAGCGGGGGGTCGCGGCGGGGGCCCCGTCCCCCCCAGGGGGCCCGTCCCGTCCCGGCGCCCTGCCGCAGCCCCCGGTGTGCTGGGCCGCCGCAAGCCCGCGGGAGCCGCTTCCCCGCTGCCCGTGGGAACCGATTCCCCGCTTTTCCCGACGGCTGTGAGAACCGATTCCCGGCTTTTCCCGCTGCCCGTGGGAACCGCTTCCCGCTGCTCCCGGCGGCCCCACCTGTGATCATCTGCTGGGCGTCGTAGGGCTCCATGTAGCCGTCGTTCTCGCCCAGGCGCTCGGCCTCCCGCTGCCCCTTGGTGCGCTTGGCGTCGTAGGGGTCGGCGTAGTCCTCCAGGATGATGACCTGCGGCGCGGGGGGGCTCAGCGCCCCTGTCCACGCGCCACCCCCGCTGCCCCGGCCCGGGTGAAAGTCCCCGGGCGGCCGCGACGCCGTGGTGGGGGCCGCGCGCTTGCAGGGCCAAGACCCCCCCCCACGCCCGCCGTGTCTTCCCGGAAAAAGCTTTACGTAACCGCCTATTTCGCCAGCGCCGGGCGAAGGGGTCGGCGGGGCCCGGGGAGGACGGGCATCGCCCCCCCCCCAACGAGACGCTGGGGTGAGCCGGGCTAACGAGCCGCCTGCGCGCGGGGCCGCGGGGCTGCCGTCGCCCCCCCCCCCCGCGCCCCCCCCCGCTTACCGTCTCCGCCTTGGCGCTCTTGGCCTTGTCCTGCTCGAGGGCCGGCGCGGGGCCGGCGCCGGGGTAGCCCTTGCCGTTCTTCTCGTGGGCCTCCACCTTGATGAGGCGGTTGATGTAGGTGCCGCCGCCCTTGGCGGGGGGCTCCGGCGGCCCCCCCTCGGCCCGCGAGTTCTTGCGCATCCTCCCGGCGGCGGCCTGCAGCAGGCCCTGCAGGTTGTCCCGCGAGAGCCGGCCGCCCCCGTCCCGGCCGGCACCCCGGCAGCCCCCCGGCTCCGCCGCCGAGTCCTTGCGGCTCCTGCCCGGGGGGGCCCCCCCGGGCGGCTCCCTGCGCGCCGGGCCGCCCAGCTTGCCCAGGCTACCGCCGCCCGGCCGGGCCCGCTCCGACGCCGGCCTCAGGCTGGCCGGGAACTCCTTGAACCACTTGGCCGCCATGGGGCAGGGGCGGCCCCCCCGCGGCCCCCCGCGCCCTCAGGGCCAGCTCAGCCGCGGGGCGGCCCGGCCCCCCCCGGCCGCAGGAGCAGGGGGAGCGGGGCCGGGGGCGGCCGGGGGCCAGCGCGTCCCCGGCAGCGGGGGGCCGCGGGGCTGTTGCCCCCCCGTCGTCGGGCGGACGAGGGGTCTCCAGGCGTCCTCGGCTCCGGGGGGGGGGGGAGCGATGCGGCAGCCCCGGCTGCTTGGCCCCAGGGGGGCAGGCGCGGCTCGTGCGCCCCCCCGGGGGGGCTGGGGGTCTCTCCAAGGGTCCTTCGCCCCAGGGACGGGGCGCCGGGGCGTCCCAGGTCCTTTGCTCCGGTGAAGCGGGGGGGGGGGGGGGGTCTCTCCAGGCGTCCGGGGGTCCCAGCTCCGTCAGTCCGGGGGGCGAGCGGGGGGGCTGCGAAGGCCCTTTGCCCGGGGGGGCGCAGCGTCCTCGTCCCCGGGGCGGCTTCCAGCGGTCCCTCGCTGCGGCGGGTCCAGCCCGGGGCTCCGGCTCTGCCCGGGGCGGGCAGCGGCGGGGGGGGGCCCGGCCCCGCGGCCGCTGCCGTCGCGGCTCCTCGGGGGGCTGCGGCGGGGCTGCAGGGCGCTCAGGCCGGCCCGGGGGGCCCCATGCGGCGGCGGCGGCGGCGGCGCGGAGCCGAGCGGGGCCGAGCGGGGCCGGACGGGCCGGAGGGGGCGGCGGGGCCGGCGCTCCCCGCCCAGATCCGGAGGGGGCGGCGCGGCCCCCGGGGACGGAGCGGCACCGGCCCGGCGGGCGTCTCACCGGCCCCGGCCCCGGGCGGCGCCGCGGCCCCCGCCCCGGCCCGACGGGGCGGCCCCGGCCCCTCACCCCGGGCGGCCCCGGCCCCGCCGGCCCCGGCGCCTTTCCGGCCTCGCCGTCCAGGCACGGGGGGAGTCTCCGCTTTGCCCCCCCCGCCCGGGGCTGGCCGAGGTGCCCTCCGGGACAGCGGCGGGACGGCGGCGGTTCGAGGGTCCCCAGGCCCCTGCCCGGGCTCACGGCACCGGGGCTGCAGTGCGCCAGGGCGCCCCGCGGGCTAACGGGGCGGGAGCCACCGAAAGGCCCCCCCCCCCCCTGCCCCGAGGCTCCGGGGCTCGGTGCTCGGCCCCGGGGCTCCTGCCGCCCTGCTTGCGGCTGCGGGATGTGGCTGAGCCCCAGATCTGTGAGGCTGCGGAAAGCAGATTTTGTTTCCTGTATGGCTGGAGAGTGAGACAGAGACACCGAGAGCGAGAGAGAGCGCGAGTGAGAGAGAGAGAGAGAGAGAGAGAGAGAGAGAGAGTGTGTGTGTGTGTGTGTGTGTGTGTGTGTGTGTGTGTGTGTGTGTGTGTGTGTGTGTGTGTGTCTCCCTACGTGTGCATGCGTGCACACATGTGTATGTGTGTGGCTACAAGTGCATGTGTGCACGTGTGTGCATGTACATGTGCATGTGTGTGCGCATGCGTGTCCCTACGTGCACATGTGCACACGCATGGGTATGTGTGGCTACATGTACAGGCACGTGTGTGCATGTGTGCGCATGTACATGTGCAGGTGTGTGCACGCGTGCGTGTGTGTGTCTACATGTGCACATGCATGTGCATATATGTATGGCTGCATGTACATGCGCGTGTGTGCATGCCCGTGCGCGTGTGTGCGTGTGCTGCTGGGGCTGGCACACCGTTACTGACGCATTTGCCCCATTTTGCAGCTAAAGGGGCTCGGCAGCCCCGGCCTGGGCTGGCCCACGGTGGGACACAAGCGCCTCCGGTCGCGGGCTCGGGGACCGGCCCCAAGGAAACGCTGCGTCTTAGCCGGGGACCAGCATCGAGCTGGGGCCGGGCCGGGCGTTGCAGCCGGAGCAGGGCTCGTGCCCCAGCGCTGCGCTGGAGCCGCCTGCGCCGAGCGAGCCGCCCTCGACGGCGCGGGGAGGCAGCGGCCCCGTGGCCCCGGTCCGGACAGGGGCCGAGGCGACGCTGAGCGCCGTGTGCAGGGACACGGCCGGCCCTGGCGCCGCTGCCGCGGTGGCTTAGGAACGCGGTGGCTTAGGAACACGGTGGCTTAGGAAGTGGCGGCGATTTCCACCTCGCGCCGCTCGACAGGATGCGACTTGCGGTGGCGAGGCGCCGCTCCCAGGCTGGCGCCCGAACTGGCCCCCACGGCGCCGGCGCGGGGGGTCACAGTCGGCTGCGCTCGGCTTCCTTAAACCGCCCCAAAGCCCAGGTGAGCCGGGCTGAGCGAGCCGGGGTCGGCAGCTTCACGAGCCGGGGCCGGGGACGGCGTGCTTGGAAACTGCCCGACCGCAGCGGCAAACTGCTAGTGGGGCAAGAGCGAAGGAAAGCAGGTCGCCCCAATCTGCGACGGCCCCGGGGCGCCCCGGCCTCCCGCGTGCTGCTTGCAGGAGCGCTGCCGACCTCCGCGCTGCCGAAGTGCCTGTGCCGTGGAGCAGCTCACGCACAACACGTGCGGTGGGATCCCGGCTGGCTGCAGCTTGTTCTGGGCCAAGTGCGACTCTGGGTCCCGCTGGTGAGGTTAGGAACAAGGCTTCGGTAAAAGCTACTGGTTCTTGGCCTCCCGCCAGGTTTAAATCCCCTTTAGTCTTTCCAGGGGACCCTCAACAGCTGAAGACCCGTACGAGCAGGGGAGAGCGGAGGCTCAGGGAGCTCTTTGGCTGAACAGACGTGGCCCCGAAGACCCCAGCCCTTGGCACCGTCTCGGGGACATTGCGACCCGCTGGCTGCAGCCTGCGCTCCGCCCGGCGCTGCATCCCGACAGCTTCTCTTAGCCAGCCTCTCCTCCAGCCCCGGCCTCCGAAGGGGGAGGCTGTGGGAGCGTCGCCGACGGAGGCGACAGATGGTGCCGAGGGCTCGTTTCCCGGGAAGCCAAAACAAGGGAACTGCAAAGCCGACGCGCTGGTGACTAGCGATGAACCCGCCGCGGCACGAGGCGGATGCTGCCGCTCGGGGAGGCGAGAACAGACGGGACGCGCAGCAGCGCGAGGCGGCGAGTGCCAGACTCCGGCTCATGCTGCTCCTGCCGTGCTTCCAGCCTCGGGGTCGCTGTCCCGCCGAGGAGCAGAAACGTCCCCGCGGCACCGTGGCTGCGGGCAGGGTTAGGGTTAGGTTCCCCCGCGGGGACACGAGCTCCCACGGCCGGGGTGGGACGAACGCCGGCCTGTGCGCGCCCATCTCCGGGTGGGGGGGGGGCTCAAAGCGCTGAAGAGAAGGGAGCAGGAGGGTGTCACCGTATGGCCGTCATATGGGCACCGCATGGGCTCCCGTCAGGCCCACAGCGTTCCCACGTGGGTTCAAAGGCCAGCTCAGCAGTTAGACTGGTCTCCAGAACCGCTGGGCTTGGAGTAATCCCCCCCGTGGGGCCTTCGCACCTGCAACGCTGAGTTAATGCTTAACCTTGTCTGGGTGCGTTATCCAGAAGCAGAGAGCCCCGCCAGCCCCGTCGCGAAGTTACTGATCTACCCGGGGGGGAGGCTGGGGCAGAGTCGAAGCGGGGAGGCGGCCTGCTGAGAAGCCCTGCTGCCCCTCGGCCGTCTTCTGCACAGAAAGGCAGCAGGAAAGCTGCGTTCAGACAATGCTCCTGGCACTGCTGCTCCATTCTCCTCCCCAACCCCAGGGACACCCCAGACCCTCTGAATCCTGCCAGACCTGTTGGGAAAGTAGCTACGACCCGGGAGCGAGCGCTGCTGCGAGCTATCCCGGCCAGCTCAAAGAACATCCTCCAGAAGGAAAACAAACCCTAAGCGCTCGAGCAGCGAGGAAGGCTCAGCCGCAGACACAGGGACCAGAGAGCCTGGACCCAGAGGGACAGTAACGCCGCGAAGTTGGGCAGTGCCTCACACAACGTTCATCAACCTGCCTTGACCCCCCTGCACAGCTGGTGCTTTGGAGAGAGGGTGGGAAGGAGCCGGGAGAGCGGGGGGGCCTCCGCCTCCCCCGCCCGGCCCAGGGCCCCGCACAGCAGCCCCCGGCTCGCTCTGGTCCAGGCCCTGGGAGAGCTGCTCCCTCGTCCGCATGACGAACCCAGGAGCTGCCCTGACTTCCCCAGTCCTTCAGCAAGACCCTGAGATGGCCTTTCTGGGGCTGAAGCCTCCCCTGAAGCAAGCACTGAAAAGCCATCAGTAATCCCCTCTCAAACATCTTTTTATTCCAAGGCTTGAAGCAGGGCAAAGCGTAATGAGCAGAACAGCTGCTGGATAAGATAATGGACTACTTCTGAGTCCCTTTGATTTTCTAATAACTTTTATTTAAATACAATGAATTAATACTGATGGTTGGATTTGACAGTAAATGAGTCAGCTATGCCCTACAGCCTAGGACTTTACACCAAAAGTTAGAGCGGCGATAAAACCAAAATTTGTTTCCAGCAACCTAAATACAGAGTTGGTGAGATGCAAGCAAGGAACAGGACCAGAGCAGCAGGGCATGACTGGAGCCCACTGCGCAAAGGCTTCCCGTTAACTGCTGCAGCTTAGCCCCGTACCGCCGAGCAGAGCGGGAGCAGCAGGCCGGGAAAGATGGCACGAGATTCAGGAGGAAATAATAAATAAATCTACAGCACTGGTGCCGCTTGCTACCGCAGGTCGGTCAGTCTCCCCGAGGACAGCGAGGCAGCACAGACACGAACCCTTCTGAGCAAGACCAGCCTCGGCGCAGCACGGAGCCGCAGCTTACACAGTGCTCCCGGCCCGAGCCTGGCGCCCGCCTTCGTCTGTAGTTCAGCAGTTACAGGTCCCGAGTCAAGGGCTGATCTTGCATAGCTGAGCGCACAGGACTGTGCCAGCAAAGGAGATCCCGCTTTTAATGAAATGGAGTCGAGCTACAGGACACTGCTTAGCATCGTAATTAACCAGTTGCCATGCTCAAGTCACCAGCACCACGGTGCAGATGCATAAATACAGGCTTGTCTTCTACAACAGTCAGCTTGCTCACCCACCTCTCCCACCCCACGCGTTTAGCAGGGAGAGACAGGCAAAAACTGCCGCAGCTAGCTCCCAGTTTATCACAGCTGAGCCTCTGCTCATCTCTGTCTCACTGCTCAGTAACAGGACACTGAAGAGAACAGTTCGCAGTGAGAGCTGGCAGCCCTTAGATGCACATACAAACCATTCATCCGCAGCAGGACACAGGTAACCGTTACAGATCTTCCCATCTCTGCTTCCCAAGGTGTAAAAGTTTGCAGTTTATAAAGAGAAAAGTCTGTTCTTGATCTAGAGGAGAAGAGGGCTGGAAGCCCTGCTCCTTAGTTGCTTGGAAAGAAGGGTTTCTTTCTTCCAGGAAAGTTTGTACCAGACTTTCCCACGTGGCTTGTCCATGAAAATCGCAGAAGTGTTGACACCGAGCAGCCTTTGGCCATTCCTCTACCCCCACCTCCAACACGGCCCTTCCGCAGGCCCTCCGCTCCACGCGCTGCCCCGCGGCTGAGCCAGCCCAGGGCGGCGTTGAAGATGCAGCGTGGCGAGGCCACTGCACACTGGTTTGCTCCATGCTGCTGCCAGCAGAGGGTAGAATTCCACCCAGCAGCAGCTTGGAAAAAATTAGTCAGACCAGCATCTTCAAATTAACAAACTGTAATTTTTCTCCAAAGATACATTTTCCATACACATCCATCATACACTGTAACAAAAAAAAGCAGTGTACATGAAATAAGAAAATAAATTAAATCCATAGCATAGGTAAGGAGGATGCTCTAGACTGGAGTAGAGTCGAAAGTTTCCAGCGATACAAGAGGCTCAAAAGTTTGTTTTAATAAGAATGCCTGCTAACAAGGGTCCAGCAAGTGTTTTAGGTCAGTCCAACTGCTTAAACAGTTTCTTTAGAGTTTATAACAGCCATTATTGTCCTGCAACAGGCAGAGCTATTACATCCTGGGAGAAAGCCAAAGAGGCATCTTAAGATCCAAGTACAGCATTCAGAAGAGAATCAAATTGGTCCTGCAGTATCCCAGTATTAGTGCTAGCCGTCTTCCTTGGGCGGTGTGTACCAGCCTGAAACGAGAACGGAGATCCATGAGACACAAAGCTGCACTTGCACACGAGCGCTGCACCTGAAGACACGCAGCTGGAAAAGCTGCAGAAACCGGCAGCACAAACATGCTGTGTCCCACTTCCAGGGGGCCCAGGACAAAGACTCCACCTCCCCAGGAGGGCCTCCCAGATTACGGGGCTCTTGCTCTCCACATTACTTCCCCATATCGTCTGAACAGTGACATAGTATCTCCGGTTACACCAGAGGGACCCCAGCACCAACCACCAGGGCAGGGTGGGACGGGCAGAGGGATGCTGCAGCCGTGTTTTCTGCTTTAGAGCAGCTGCTGCTCCTGGCTGTCAGTGTGATCTTGCTCCAGGCAATCCCTGCACTTGGGCAGGTACAGATGGGGCAGGAAAAAACTCGAGCAGCTTGTCTGGATGCTCCGTCTAGAGGAGACCCAGACTAGCAGGGAGAAAGGTCAGCATCCTGCAGACACTCCCTCTCCCTCAGGCCTTACCATTTTTCTCGTGGATCTGAACCAGGGACTTGTAGGACTGCTGTGCTCTTGTCAGGCTGTACTGATTCTGCAAGGGAAGCCGGGTTGACAGTCAGTCCGGCTAGAACCCGACATAACAAGCAGGACATTCCACACACCTTCCCCACACAAACTATGCTGCCAAAGAGCTGGTAGGTTTCTCCATCCGCATCCATTCTGCTAACTGCTTCCTAAGTTTGCTTATGTGATACAAAAACGCAGTTCCAGATGCCTGCTCTTCCCTTCCCAAGAAGAATTCCTTGGACTACAGCACAGTCATAAAAAACAGCCTTTGTGTCAGGCTCTCGTGACCCCAAACGCCCAAGAGCACTGCCTTGTCTTAGATCCACAAAGCAGCTTGTGTTTGCCCCGAGGGATAAGACCCTGCCTCGGCTGCCCCAGACCAGGCCCCACCTTATTGGCTCCAAATTGCACTCTCGCTTTCCCTTTCACCAGAGTGGCGCTGATCTGCATTATCACCGACTCGATGGAGTAGGCGCTGCTCCAGCCCTGCAGGACAGAGGTCAACGGTGAGGCCGGGGCGGACCGCTCCCCCGGGCTGCGTGCGTCCACAGCAAAGAAAGGGCCGCTCCAAGCACCGCACAGGCATCGCAAAGCCGTGCCAGGTTACGGCTGCCGGGGGGGGACGCGGGCAGCAGCAGGGGCAGGGTTCTGCCACCAGCAGGCCCCAGACAGCAGGAACATGGAGCAGGACAGACAGCAGCTGCTGCCCGGACGCTGCTGGCAGCCCTGGGGCAACACAGGGCAGCCCCCAGTACCCACCTGCTTTGTAAGCAGCTCCATGCAGATGGCACCGCCACCCAGGACATACCTTGGGGAAGGGAACAGGCAGAGTTATGTCAGAGGGAGACACTGGCTCACCCACCCCCTGCTCCACGGAGAATCAGTCTCCTCGCGGCCCCAGGGAAGGTCTCAGGTAAAACAAAACACCCCCCGACCCCTGTCTATACTGCCCGAGGGCGCCCAGCTGAGCGGGTTTCTGCAACTTTCATTCTTCCACACTTCCACAGTCACACCTCTGTGACAGGGTTACGCTCTGGATCCCTGTTCCCTTCCCGCAAGCACCACTGCCTGCAGCAATCACGGCAGGTACTACCGCAAGGGAGACGGGTCACTGTCACCACTGGGACGGGCCATCACTTCACAGGCTATCGCAGACCCGCATGACCAAGATTACAGGCCTACGCAGCACTCCTCAGTGGATAAACCTGAGGAACTGTCACTCCTTCACAGCAGATATAACATGCCGTATTGAAACTGCGCCAAGAGGCAGTGCGAGAGACCTTGATGAGCGGAGACAGGCAAGCAGTTACTTACCCCCCTGAGAGCACAGGGGACACGACCCTTACAAACGGTGGGTCAAAAGGAAAGTTATCCTGGAAGGAGAGAAGGGAAGCAACGCTGTTGAGAAATGTCTTCTTTTATGACTCACTGAAGCAGGCAAGTCTTGAGAATGGGGAGGTACAGAAAGCCTTACTTTAAAGGAGAAATTCAGGAGGATGAAATCTGTTCCTTCTTTCTCTTTGAGGATCTGCAGATCATTGTGCAAAGCGCTATCCTCGTCAACCCTGCCAAAGGAAAACCCCGGAGGGTCAGAGACAAGGCCGTGCACATAAAGTCAGCCACACACTGCCAACGAGCCCCAGAGCTACTGTACCTGCACAACCTGGCTGGCACGTGGGCCCTCAGGTTCACACCCAGAGGGCACTGACAGCATGCGCTGCCAGCATTCTGCTCCTGGCTTGCAGAGAAGACCATCACACCCTTTGCATGCTGCCAGCTTAAAAATAAAGACTGTCTGGCCCAAGGAAGAGACAGTACTGGTGTCTGAAGGGTGTGAAACCTCGGGGTTTTGTCTGATGCACCTCTTCCAGGTCTCTAGGAACAGCAGACAGACTTGCAGAGCCCTAAGATTATCTCATTTCTCTGGAAATATCATCTCCTTTCTGATGTGGAGACAGCAAGCAGGCTGCCCGTGAGACTAAAGAAGCTAAACTAAGCTCTGCCAGATGCTCCCCTGCCCTGGTCACTTCCCCGCCTTGCTCACAGGGATGTTTTGGACCCACCACCAAGATCCACAACAGTTGCATGTTCCCGAGCTATGCTACCTACTTCAGGAGTTTGACGTTCCAATCGTACAGGCTGTCATTCACTAGTTCAACTGCATAGTATCCTGCAAAGCAGAGGAGAGGTGCATTAGCACAGGGGACTCTGAACGGCCATCCAAACCGGGGTCTACGCTGTCACCCAGATTTCAAGCCCCTTAGCTCTGTAGCACAAACAGGCACAGGCCCAGCCCAAAAAATGAGGTCTTATCTAGCAGGGCCATCCTGATGGCAGCAATTTTGACTACTCCTCCTCGAATCCCGGTGCTCAGGAAAGGAGTAGGAGCAACATTACCAACTGAGGCCAATACATACAGCAGAATGGCACATGCAACAGACAAATGCATCAGAAAAGTAGCTTTTGTCTCAGAAATCCTCCTGCTCACAGCATGCTCCTTGCTTCCATCCAGCACTGACAGGAATGGAGATGGTAGGGCAGTTTTGCTCACTCTTGATTGAGCCACAACAACCTAAGGCCTAAGATCCTCTTCCCCATGATACAGCTAAGCAGAACAGACCAATTCAACTCTGAGGCCCATCAGGTACCACCCGGAATAACGAGGAAAACCCCTACACAAACAACGCGGTCAGCAGCCCCCTCCCACACGCTCCTTGAGGTACTTACCGCCTTTGAAACTTGGTGATCGGTAAATATCCCTGAGCTCCTTCATTAGCCGGTCAGTGGCCTGCACAGACCCAGACACTGCACCCTAAGAAGAATTTGGGAGGAGGAGGAATTGCATCGTTACACTGCACATGCTGTGGCCACTGCTACGTGAGGCTAAAGCCTGAGCTAGAAGTCCTGCCCTGGAACACCTGGCCTCTAGACCAGACCTTACTATGTCCTCCAGGTCTCTCCGTTTTCCCCTTTCGCCCTCCAGTGAGTTCCCTTGTTCCAGACAGAGAAGCTACTCCAGGTAGCGCAGCTGCAGCAGAGATTCCTCCATGTCCTCTGAACTAACAGGCTGCCTAAGAGTCTCAGAGCAGGAGTGTAAGCACAACCCACCAGGCATCTCCATGCCCCAAGGCAAAGCCCAGCTCCTGAGAGCAGGGGAGAAGCCAAGATCTTGGTGCACGAATGCTGCCCTGCAGAGCACCGATATCTCAGGGGCACCGGGGCTCACTGGAACCCAGCACTTGCTTCCCTGAGCCACAGGGGCACTTAACTGCCTTCTCTGCGTGAGCCGCACCAGCCCCTGATGGCCTTCGCTGTACCTTTGGCTGGAGACTGCCCCTGTGATATAGGGCTAGCGGGTGTCTCCATCACTCCCTTGGGTCCCTCTGCTTCCCCAACCCTCCGGCCCTCCAGGTGACACGTACATTTAAGTAATCTTGCCTCTGGTTCTTTTTGATTTTCTCTAAAATGGCAAGGTTTTCCTTCCCAATGCCTTCATCTTCTGTCTTTTTTCCATCTGCTGGCTCTTCCTCTTTCATCTCATAGTGGTCCAAGTCCTCAGTGTCCTGGGAAGGGGAGAAGAGAACTAGCATGTCATCCACTCTCAATGTGAGATCCACCTGCTAGTAGGAGATCCTCCCTGCTCTGAGTAGCCGTAGAGACCAAGCTGTCTCTCAACCCAGAAGCAATCCTGGTGCTAACCTCCCTCCCAAAGAAATCCCAAGGCTTGCTACTTGGCACAAACGTTGGGATGGAGGAGAAGACACAAGACTTCAGCACAGGGAGGTTGTCTGGACATGCTTGAGAAAGATCCTGTCCTGTAAGCAAGAAGTTTCAGGCACTGGGCCCCTGCAGCCCTCCTGCACCAAAGCCAGAAGGTAAAGAGGCACATGTCCCTTTCCAGATTTAAATTGGGCTTGTATAAGCTCTTTGTTCACTGCCAAGTCTCACGCCTGTTTATAATTAGCCATTAATCTTACAAACACTCCTCAACGAGCCTCATGTAACTGTGGGGCATTGCATCTCAGCCTGCACGTGGCTTAAGCAGCCCTGTGCTTCACTTTTGGAGGGCTGGAACAAAGCACAGACACTCGATGCAGTGCTGCTGAGCTGTATTATTCCCCCTTTCTGAACAAATACTCTGCAAGAACACAGGTCACCAGCACAGAAAGAAGAGATTCTTTCATACACAAAATTCAGTGGCTCGGGACATTTTCCCTGAAAGAGATGTCACATTTCACGACGTATCTGGAGGCTCTTTTTAGATCGGCTCAGCTCTCCATCCACACAGCAAGCTGCCTCGGTTCTCCCCAACACGGTCAGAGGCTCAGCCCTTCATCCCTTTCCACGAAAACATCCATCAGGATGGCACATGCAAGATGACTGATGTTAACAATCCACAAAAAAACAGTCACAACAATACAGTGGCCACTGCAGACATCTTTTCTGCTGCACAGTGGCTGTTGTCACTGTGGAAGGCTGCATGTCAACATACAGGGCTGAGGTACCTGGAAACTGCCTGCAAATGGCTACAGATATGCCCAGCTCCAACGCTGGTATTAAATCCTCTGAGCAAGTGTTTACTTTAACCTCTCCAGGCTAGCCGTTGCTATTCTGGATGAGCAGCATTTTGGGAAGGGCTTTGACATTTTTAGACCTTCACACAGGAAAATAGATCCTCCTAGAAAATCCCTCGAGTGGATTAACCTGCATAATGCATCTCTGCACCAGGGCAGAGCTCGGCTGCTCTGCTCTTCAGACACAGCCCAGCAAATCCAGCTGCACAAAAAGAAACCTTTGCTTTAAACGATTCTGTCAGCTGTACAACAATGCAAGACACGAGCAGAAGGCGTGAGGGGGAATAGTGCTCCCTCATATGCAGCTTATCACTAGTAGCCACTCGGTTCCCAAGGATCTGTTTTCCAGCCCACGGGAATGTGAGGACTTGCACATCAAACTTGCTGTTTCATGGTGAATTTGTGTAGATACGTGAGGTTATATGTGGTACCAGTTTAAGCCTCCACATTTTCTCTGAGGACCCTTGCAAAGACTGGCCTTGATTTAACAAGCTATTAACTTTGCTAAAACCCCAACAACTGCTGAGTGTGCTGCTGGGTGACCTGCCCCTAGGTTCCGCGGTGCTTCTAACTAGGTGAATATGCCTCGCACACCCAGGGAGAAGTGCATCACAAAATATCACCATGGAGATTCAAGATTATTCCACCCACTTCTAAAGATCTCTAAACCACAAACCAAACAACTGAAGCCTGTGGGTTTTACAGCATGATATTCTCAGCCTACAGTGAAGTATGGCTGCCTCTACCTTTCCTGCCAATTATCTTGCTTGCACACTGAGCAATCCTACCTAATCCTCTCTGCAGGAGTCAAATTTTCACGGTGTGATTTCCCTGCCAGCAATGGCAACTCGGCTCTGCACGCCCAGGAAATCAAATCGCTCACAAGTAAATTTCAGACTCTAGAGAACAGCAGCACAAACCAAGAGAAAAACTGGCCAAGGGGTTCCCTTCTTAGCTCATTTTACACATCTTCGAAAGCTATGGCAATGCTTCTTATTGCTACAGTCCTGTGCACTTTGTTAATGCATCCCTCCCACCTGTGTCTGAGGCCAATGTGACCTGCGACCCCAGCAGGAAAAATGCTGAAAACAATCAAGCTTTTGACCCAAATGGGGTCTTCCGTATCTGGACTCCGAAAGCTACTTCCAAAAACAATCTCTGTGTCTTAGCACCTTTTATCAGACATCTCACAGCAACAGTCCCTGTGCTCAGCTGTCCAATGTACTTCCTCACACAGTGAGGAGGCACTTACCTCCGGCATCTCTTCATCTTCCTCTTCAGAGGACACTTCTTCCTGTGTGCTCTACGAGGACAAAAGGACAGAGACAGATTGCACCATTAGCTTCCTGTGGCAGAGCTCCTGGAGGACATGTCAGCCGAGCAACCAGGTTCTTGCAGCGGGTGCCTAATAACATCTTTTTTTGTTGCAAAGCTGCAGTTAGACACACCAGTAGCAGCTCGAAGGGCTGGGCAGTCCTGTGCATCACCGACTGCAGAGGGGCCCTAGATTTCTCCCCTGCCTTCCAAGCTGCTTCTGAGGAAAGGTTAAACAGGGATTTACAGGCAGAATCAAGCTAAAAGCAGAGTGAAACCAAAACGCTTCACAGGCAACTACACCAGCAGACCTACTGTAGCAGTAAGGTCAGGGACTCGTTTGACTTATCCTGACTACACCCGAGACACTTCTGCGCTTAGGTCCAGAGAGACAAAAAACAGACCACCAAGCTGGCCGCAGGCAGCAGCGCTAGGTACAACGAACCTGGCCGCCATTACCAAGGAGACAAGTCTGTCCCAGGGAGAGAAGATAAACGCCTCACGTTCCACTGGAGGAAAACCCAGCAGGACTGGCCAAGGTTCAGTACCACACTAGACGCAGCGAAAGGGGCACACAACCACAAAAGATGGCACATACAGCACACCAGGGTAAGAACAGTGCTAGTCTGTATGCTGTGTGCCATCTCGTGTGGTGATGCGGTTAGGAAGCTTCAGCCTTCAAAGCAAAACCTGAGATTTCATTCTATAAACTTGGGAAATCTCATCCAAGGTTACTCACCTGTTCTGCCGGCAGAGGCTGGTCCAACATTTCAACATCTGGATGTTGGGGAAGGTTGTAGAGTTTGCACAGGTCTGAGATTATTCGCTTCAGGTGCTGCAAAAGCTGTCCAGAGGATAGATAAGTGTCACAGAAACACACAGATCCCACATATGAAGCTAAGCTTCAGCTATCCTCAGTACTGTAATCAGTCTCCTCCACGAACAAGTAAGGCTCCCCGTGAAGGCCCGGAAGACACTGCTTTCTGCACAGCACTGCTTCCAGCAGCAGCGAGCACACAGGGGAAAATCATGTCCGGTATCAAGTAAGAGCATGTGGAAACTCAAGACAAGTCAGAGCCGCTCACTCCAAACTTCCAAACCCCTTTAGGACAGCAGAAGCATCCTCCCACCTCGGGCAGCTCAATGAACACAGCAGGGATTTTGCTTTCAAGAAACAGCCAGCCTCCACTCACCCCTCCCCTTTCCCCACACAGTGCCCCCTCACCAGCGTATTTCCTTTCTTGACTTCCACCAGCCTCTCCAGGATAGCTGCCAGGTTCGGATCATCTGACTCCACAGACCATATTGGGGGAACAGCTGGATAAGACTCCTGGAGAAAAGGAGAAGGTGGTGTTTGAGCCACTGTTAACTGTCTCAGTCCCACCTACGCGGGCTGTGGGGAGCAGAGCAGGCATCCGACCAGGACAGGGAGTTGCAGCCCTGTATCTCCCACAGACAGATCCCTCCGAACTGCACACATCAGCAGAACGGCGTCCAAGCGAGTGCACTCCACCCTCCAGGCTAATCCCGGATGGAGGGCAAAACAAACAACAGCTCCGACCGCACTAATCTATCTCGCCAACGTGCCGCTTCTCTCCCCCAGCCCCTGGGAGCCGGATGCAGCGAGGGAGGTTGTGACACTCTGACCATCCCTTCAGCTGTCTGGACATTTGGGGCTGGGGGACGAGAAAGTGATTCACACAGAACACCACGGGCGTTTCAGGCTGCCACACAGGCCTCTCGCGTCACCAGGTCTGGAACAGAAACGCTGTTGGAAGAGATTACACACGCGCTGCCACTGACAGCCGCATCCAGCCCTATTCAGAGGCAGCGCGAGGGGCCACGCCGGTGCCTTTTATTCACAGCCAAGCTGGCTGACGAGCCTTGTCAACTCTTCTTCTAAGTCACCCCTCTGGAAAATCCCAAACGCATCAGTCCCATCTCATGGCTGCCCACTTCTGCATTAGGGGCTTTCCGGATACGGCTGTTCCTTGTCTCAAGCTGCAATACCAGCATTAACCTGCCTTGGGAGATCAGATCCCGTCACACGTGCTGCTAACTTCACCGAGCTGGCTGCACACACACATGTCATCCTGGAAGCTCTTCGGAGGTGCCAGCACTGGCAAACTGATCCAAGAACAGGATCCGGCAAGATCCAGCCCAGGACTAGTTAGAAGCCCCAGACGCACCAGCAACACCCTGTCCTTGCTGCGATACTCTGTTTCACACGAGGCCAACCAAATATTTGGTTTTTGAAATGTCAACTCATTCTGAGCCACATGCAAAGATCCTGGGCAGACAGGCAGAGCACGTGGGTGGCCGGTGAGAGGGCACTGATGTTGTAAACATTAACTCCAGGAGCAATAACCTCCCCTGAGATACAGGGCAGCATAACGAGCCTTGAAGTATCCAACCCAGTCTACGCAGGAACATCTCCTCTGCAGCCCCGGGAGAGGACAGCACAGGCCTTAGGGATTCACCTTGGTCAGGGACTGCAGCTACTGGGCACTTTCCCCTCCAACTCCAGAAATCCTGGAAGCATTTCCACTTACGACAGCATCCACTGCAGCAGCCCATCGAGCGTATCTGCAGTCACATCCTGTTTACAGAGCAACGACCCAGCTCGCGCACCACATCCGCGAGCAGGCTGCTCCGGACCGCGGCTCACCACCCCGCCGCCGCTCCGCGGCCCGGCGGCACCCCGCAGCCAACATGTCCTCGCCGGGAAAAGCGGGGCGGTGGGGGAAGGCGCTGGTGCCCCCGGGACGCGGCGGGGCGGCACGCAGAACCACCAGCGCTCACTCGAGGAGCCTCCCCCACCGCTCCGCGAAGCGAGGAGCTTGGCGCCAGGGCTGCGGCTCCCTCCTCCGGGTGCGAGCGCCGGCCGGGGCCACCCGGGAGACCCAGGACAGGCAGCCGCGCTGCGCGGGGGCGCAGGACCCCCGCCGGAGCTGGGGCACCCGGCAGCAACCCACTCACTTGCCAAGGCGGCCGCGGTCCGGGCCCCGGCACGCGCCAGGCAGCCCGCGAGGCCGAGGCCTACGGGGTGAAGGCTGCCGGCTCTGTCCCACTGCCAGACAGTTTCCCGGGCAGAAAACGGTTTCACCGGGCCGCGGTCCCCTCCCAGTGCGGGCGCGGGGCATTGGGGCGGCTCGGCCTGGCCGCGGGGCCAGGCGGCCCCCCGCGACGCCCGCCCGGAGAACGGGGGTGCGCAGCGGGGATGCGCCGGGCCGGCTCGGCCCCCCCGCAGCCCCGGGGCGCACCGGGGCCTGCCCGCCCCCATCCCGAGCACCGGGACCCCCCGCGGGTAGCCGGGCCCGCCCGCTGCCCCCCGGCCCCCGGGCAACGGGGCGGGCTCCGCCGGGCCGCGCCGCCCGCCGCGGGCGCCCCCCGCCCCGGGGCCCCGCCGGGCCGGGCCTCACCGTGATGTTGCAGTGGATGCGGACGGGCCCCGGCGGCGGCCCCCGGGAGCCCGAGCCGCCGGCGCGGGCCCCGGCGGCGCCCGGGACGAACTCGCAGCTGATCTCGTCGGGGCAGGCGCTGCCGATGCGGAACCGCTCGTGGCCCCGGTGGAAAATGGACTCGAGCAGCCGCAGCTCCCGCCTCAGGAGCCGCCCGGCGGGGGCCGCCGCCACCCCGGCCCCGCTGCGCCCGGGCCCCCCCGCCGCCGCCTGCGACCCCGCCGCCTCCTCCGCCCCCGCCCGCTGCATCTTCCCATGGAGGGACCCGCTCCGCCGCCGACGGCCCCGGGCCCCGCCGCCGCCCCCGCCGCCGCCGCAGCCCCCGGAGCCGGCCCAAGATGGCGGCCGGGACGGGCCCCGCTCTCCGGAAGTGACCCCTCCCCGTCGCCAGGGGAAGGGGGCGGGGCCGCGCCGCGCCGGAAGCTCCCGCCCCGCCCCTCCCCCGCCGCCCGCCGCCGCCGTGGGCGGGGCGAGGCCGCGCGGGAAGTGACGCAGCCCCGCGGTGCCCCGGAAGTGAAGGCGGGCCTGGACCCGGCGGCCTCGGGCTGCGGGAGGCCGGAACCCGCCCCGCTCGGCGGCGGAAGCGGGGGCGGGGCCTGAGGGGGCCCCGGCGGGGGCGGCCAAGCCTGGGGGTCCTCGGTGTCCCCGGGGGGGGGTCAGGGCCTGGGGGGGGTCCCGGGGGTCCCTTCGGCCTGGGCCTGGGGGGCCTCAGCGTCCCCGGGGGTCCCCAAGGCCTCGAGCTTTGGGGGCCGCGGGGCCGGGGCCGGGGGGGCCGCGGGGACCGAGCCCCGCTGGGGGCCCTGCTCGAGCCGCCCGGCCTGGGCGGGAGGGGGCTGAAATCCCAGTAAAGCGGAGCCGACGGAGCGCGTGGCGATGGCCGAGGGCGAGGCCTGGGGCTGCGGGGCCTGGGCAGCGGCCTGGGGCCCCCGGGAGCCCCTCGCTGCCTGCAGGTCCATGCAAAGCCGCCCAGACTGGACTGTGCAGAGGCGAGAGCTCAGCCCCTGCCACCCGGGCTGTCTGCTGGGAGCACTGGGAGCACTGGGAGCCTTCCCCGCCCGCCTGCAGATGCCTCCTCGCCCCCAGTTGCAGAGGAGGGGGCGCCCTGTGGGGTTTCCTGCGTTATGGGGGCCCCCGGTGCCCTCCCGGGCCCCCAGGCTGGCCTCCCTGACGGCTCCTGCCACCGGGGACCGCGGGAGCCCAGGCAAGGCCGGAAGTCCCCAGTGCCGGGCAGCTGCCCCCGGGGGCAACGGGCCCTGCACCCACTCGGGGCCTGGCCTGCCCCGGGGAGGGCAAAGCAGCCGGGATTTGCCCCCCCAACCTCGGCCACGGTGCCCACCTCGGTGTTCCTCCCGGCCTTGGCTTGCCTGGCCACTGATCGGCCCCACAGGGGGGCAAAAACCCGGGACCCCCCCCGGAGGAGCCCCCGGCAGGAGGGGCTGGGACATCCCACAGTGCCCGAACCCCCCCAAAGCCCTGGAGCCCCCCAAAACCTGTCTGCAGCCCTCGATCCCCTGCTCTCCCCGGCCCCCCCAAGTCCCCTGGGCAGCCCTGGCGCCCCTCGCCCCCCCCAAACCTCCGGGCTCCCCCAACCCCCGCCTGCAGCCCCGGAGCCCCCCGGTCGCCCCCAGACCCCCCGTGCAGCCCTGGCGCCCCCCGAAACCCCCCCGTCGCCGGCAACCCCCCCTGGCAGCCCGGTTACCCCCAGCTGCCCCGGCCCCCTCGCGCCGGCCGCCCCGCACGGCCGGTGCCCCCGGTGCCGGTGGCCGGGGCGGGGCGGGGGCGGCCGGGCCGGTGACGGCGGCGCTGACGGCGGCGGAGCGGAGCGGGGCGGCCCCGGCGCATCGCCCGGCACCGCCTCCCGCCCGGGGCCGCCCCGCCCGGGCCGCCGCCGCCGCCGGCTCCAGCACCGCGGAGAGCGCGGCAGCACCGGGGACAGCGCCCGGGCACCGGCACCGGCACCGGCACCGGGCCGCCCCCATGGCGCTGCTCCGCGTCCTCTGCCTGCTCGCCGCCCTCAGACGTGAGTGCCGCCGGGGGGGGCGGGCACCGGCACCGGCACCGGGGGGGGGGGGGGCGGGGGGCGCCGCCGGGCCCGGGGCTGCGCCTGTTGCACGGGACCGGCCGGCGCCGCGGGGGCGGGGGGGGGGGCCCGGCACCCCCCCACCCTCCCCCGGTACTGACCCGGCACCCCCCGGTACCGGCCCGCTACTCACCCGCCCCCCCCCGCCCCCGCTACCGGCCCGGCCCAGGCACCGTCCCATCCGCTCCGCAGTGCCTGCCCGCCGCTGCGCCGAGCCACTCACCCGCCCCGGTGCCAGCGGCCGCCCCAGGCCCATGCGAGCGGTGGGACCGGCCCCGCTGCACCGCCACTGCCCCGGGTGCCGGCAGCGCTCCCGGTGCTCCGGTAATCCCGGCACCACCAGGACTGGGACTGTCCCTGGGGCTGGGGGAGGGCAGGGACACGCATGCACACGCATGCACACGCATGCACACGCATGCACACATGCACACACCCATGCACACGCATGCAGCCATGGCCCTCGAGCTGCCCCATGCCCCGGCCCCGGGGAGCACGCAGGGCTCCAGCCCGGGGGGGGGGGTGTGCCGGGGGTGCGGGGGGGCTCACCCTGCCCCGGCGCCCCAGGGAGCCTGGGCACCGACACGGAGGAGCGGCTGGTCGAGTACCTGCTGGACCCGGCCCGCTACAACAAGCTGATCCGTCCGGCCACCAACGGCTCCGAGCTGGTCACCGTGCAGCTGATGGTGTCGCTGGCCCAGCTCATCAGCGTGGTGAGTCGGCCGGGGCTCTGCCGCCCCGGGAGCGCGTCCGCACAGCCGGCCCCGCGCGCCGCCGCGCCTGACCGGCTCCTGCTCTCCCCGCAGCACGAGCGGGAGCAGATCATGACCACCAACGTGTGGCTGACGCAGGTGAGCGCCCGGCCGCGCCGCTGCCTCCCCGCGCCGGGACGGCCGCGCGGCGCCTGCCCTCACCCGCCTCTCCGCAGGAGTGGGAGGATTACCGCCTCACCTGGAAGCCCGAGGACTTCGACAACATGAAGAAGGTCCGCCTGCCCTCCAAGCACATCTGGCTGCCCGACGTGGTGCTCTACAACAAGTAGGTGCTGGGGGGGGGCCGTGCACCCCCAACCTGTGCATGGCGTCGCGCAGCTGGGGCAGGGCCGGGCGGGCTCAGCTGACGGCGCATCCCTCTGCCCCAGCGCCGACGGCATGTACGAGGTGTCCTTCTACTCCAACGCGGTGATCTCCTACGACGGCAGCATCTTCTGGCTGCCGCCGGCCATCTACAAGAGCGCGTGCAAGATCGAGGTGAAGCACTTCCCCTTCGACCAGCAGAACTGCACCATGAAGTTTCGCTCCTGGACCTACGACCGCACCGAGATCGACCTGGTGCTCAAGAGCGACGTGGCCAGCCTGGACGACTTCACGCCCAGCGGCGAGTGGGACATCGTGGCGCTGCCGGGGCGCCGCAACGAGAACCCCGACGACTCCACCTACGTGGACATCACCTACGACTTCATCATCCGGCGGAAGCCGCTCTTCTACACCATCAACCTCATCATCCCCTGCATCCTCATCACCTCCCTGGCCATCCTCGTCTTCTACCTCCCGTCCGACTGCGGCGAGAAGATGACGCTCTGCATCTCCGTCCTGCTCGCCCTCACCGTCTTCCTGCTGCTCATCTCCAAGATCGTGCCGCCCACCTCGCTGGACGTGCCGCTGGTGGGCAAATACCTCATGTTCACCATGGTGCTGGTGACCTTCTCCATCGTGACCAGCGTGTGCGTCCTCAACGTGCACCACCGCTCGCCCACCACGCACACCATGCCGCCCTGGGTGCGCGCCCTCTTCCTCCGCAGGCTCCCGGCGCTGCTCTTCATGAAGCAGCCGCGGCAGAACTGCGCCCGGCAGCGCCTGCGCCAGCGCCGGCACACGCAGGAGCGTGCCGCCGCCGGCCTCCTCCTCCGGGCCGGCACCCGCGCCTGCGCCGGCTACGCCAACCCCGGCGCCGCCAAGGCCGAGGGGCTCAACGGCTACCGGGAGCGGCAGGGGCAGGCGCCGGCCCCGGCGCCCCGCTGCTGCTGCGGGCTGGAGGAGGCGGTGGACGGCGTGCGCTTCATCGCCGACCACATGCGCAGCGAGGACGACGACCAGAGTGTGAGTCGGGGCGCTCGCGGTGGCGGGGGGGCGCGTGCAGGCGGCGGCGGCGCGGCCGGGCTCGTGCACCGGCGGGTCCCCGCACGGCCACGCGGGGGGTGTCCCCGGGGGCCCCGGGCACCGTGCCCAGCCAGGGGGGCAGGAGGCCACGTGCCCGGCCCTGCGCCCCCCCGGCCCCGGCGCTGCCTCCGGGCCGCGTTCAGCAGTTGCCGCAGCAGCTCCGAAGCGGCTCTCGGGAGAGCTGCCCCGACGTCAGCAGCCTCAGCTGCACCGTGAGGTTGCAGATTTCGGCAGAGCGAGGCTGGACCGGGCGCAGGGCTTGCTGGCTCCTGCTGCTCGGCTCACCAGCGACACGAGCTCGCCGGGCTCAGCAGAGGAGATGCAGACATTGCTGGCGGTGCCCGGGGCTGGGGCCGGGATCCCGGCAGGGTCCCGGGCAGTGGCGGTGGCGGCAGCGCGTCCTGCAGCGAGCGCAGCCGTTGCGCAGCCGCCCTGACCCCCGTCTCGCGCTCGCTCGCGAGGCGCCGCGGCTGACCGTGCCTCTGCCCCGGCCGCACGCAGGTCAGCGAGGACTGGAAGTACGTGGCCATGGTCATCGACCGCCTCTTCCTGTGGATCTTCGTCTTCGTCTGCGTCTTCGGCACCGTCGGCATGTTCCTGCAGCCGCTCTTCCAGAACTACGCCACCAACTCCCTGCTGCAGCTGGGCCAGGGCCCCCCCACCGCCAAGTAGCCCCCGCCGCCCCCGGACAGCGAGCGCCCCGGCGCTGGCCCCAGCCGCGGGGCCGGCGAGCCAGGGGCCGTTTCCCAAGCCCACCCGGCCGGGGGGGTCGGGCCAGGCCCGGGTTCAGCCCCCTCCCCGGCGGCGGGGCTGCAGCCGGGTCCGGTCGTCGGAGGCGCCGCGTGGGCGAGCCGGACCGGGGCCGCGGCACCGGGCAGCCGCAGCCACCGCAAACCAATAAATACTCACACCGGAGGGGGCTGGTTCATTCTCATTTCATTTAATCCCGCACCGTTCCTCGCTGCCGGGAGGCTCCGGCTCCCCGCGGAGAGCCCGGGGGAGGAATCATCCAGGGAAGAGAAGAGAACAAAATTGCCAAGGGAGAGAGCGCAGCGGCACCACACCGGCCTCACCGGGATGCGCCGGGCTCCCTCCCGCGTCCCCGTCGGCACCGTCCCCCTAAGGCATCTCCTCCGCGGGGACAGAGCCGGCGGCAGCGCTGGGCCCCGGCGGGCAGCACCGTGCAGGCGAGGCGGCAGCAGCGGCGCGAGAGCAGCGGCAGCCGCCCGCCCGGCAAGCGCCGGGCTGAGAGCACGCACCGGGCGGGCGGCCGCTATTCTTAGGTCCCACCTGCGGGCAGCACCGAGTGCCAGCGGCCGCTGCAACCTCCAGCGGCTCGACCGGCCCCTTGCGACGCTCCCGGCTGGAGCCCAGAACAGCGACGCGACAAACTGCACGAGCGGGGAAAAAAAAGCAAACACAGCTCCGGCTGGAGGCTGGAGAAACGCAGTCCGCCGGCTGCTGCGCCGAGCAGCGCTTCGTGCAGGGGAGCCGGCGCATTCGGGGCGGACGCCCTGGCCGATCGCTCGGTGGTGGCGGCGCTTCCCCTGCTGCCCCCAGCCAGCAATGGGTCTCGCTGGGGAAAATTTTAAAGCAAGTGTTTTCTGTAAATACCACCAACCCTTCGTGCTGCAAGGAGGAAGGAGCAGAGGGCAGCCGCTGGCACGCGGCACAGCGGGAGGCTGCTCCAGAAACCAATTCAGCCACTCGCAAATTAAACCCAGAGACTTCAGTGGGTCAGAGAAGTCCCCAGGGCTCCCGCCACCTCCCCTGCCCCAGGAGCACGGGCTGCTCCGTAATTACCAAGGGCCCCGCTCCCCCCCCCCGGGCACAGCGCCTTCGACGGCCGGGGCTGCCCCGGGACACCAGCTCCCTCCTCGCACCTCCAGCGTCGCACAGCCTCCGCTCCGCTCACGCACGGCGACAGCACCATGCTGGGCCCGCGCGCTCCCCTTGGGCTCTGCACCGCGCGCAGCAGACGGGGGGTGAGGGCCGCGGCGCAGGGCAGCCCGGGACACCCCAGCGACTCTACAAGCCTCGAACGCGCCCGGCCACAGCCCGTCTGAGCGCGGGAGCCCTTCCCCTGCCTCCCTGCAGGGCAGGGCGCTCAGGGCCGCAGCACCGCACAGAGCGGGGAGACGCGCAAGCCGGAAGCGCAGCAGGAGTGAAGGGCTCGTCCCCGCCCCAGCTCCCCAGGTCAGGCCTTTCTTCCTCTGCAGGCTGGGCCACGCTTCCACACCAACCGCGCTTCATGGGCTGTTGGTCCGGTTGATGTCACTAGTGTCAAGCTGTACCACCCCAGCACAGCCAGAACACGCTGTGCTCCGGGAAAGGCTCTGCTCCAAAGGCAGACTGTAACTACTCCGGAAAGTATAATAAAATTGCTGTGGGATGGGGCTGGTGTCTTTATTTCTCACCTGTGAGTTTAAGGGACTGCTGAGCTCAGATATGCCCACAGCAGCCCAGGCCAATGAGCACCTCCAGCAACCACCAGCAAGTAACTCACTCCCCAGACCTCTCCTTTCAGAAGTCAAGGCTCCCCAGGGCTCGATTTTGCCCAGTGACCCTCTGCTTAAGGCAAGAAGCTTAATGTGCAACTGTCCCAGTGTCAGCAAACGACACCTCAGCCCAACTGACCGTGTAGTAAAGTAGATCATTCATTTGTCAGAGCTTCGTTTAGCAAATAACTCGCCTCCTTTCCTCTCTGAAAACTCTCCCTCTCTAGCCAGGGACCCTCCTTTCAATCTGCAGGAATTAAAACACCCCATTGAACAGCGCCATCTAATAATACAGAAAGTTTTATTAACGCGGAATGTAATGCTGGTCCTGCTGGCTGTCTAACAGAGATCCCAGTAAGAATGTGCAGCCCAGACAAGAGGGGCTGCCAGCCACCATTCAGAGAGGGTGAAAGATGTACAGCCAGCCCATAAGCTTTCTCAAGAGAGAGAATTTGCCTCAAAACCTGCCAGAGGGAGCTGCAGTGCATGGTCCAAACGTTTTGAGCTTGCAGTCCTGGAACCCCTCTGGTTTCTTGTGCCTTCTTTTGAAAAAAGAGGAAGAGAACATAAAAGCAAAAGGCGACTGAGCCTGCTCTAGATTAAAAAGACATGATGATTTTCATGCACATTTTAAAAAGGGAAAGGCCAGAGTCTCAAAGTAACATGAATGGCTCCAGCATCGTGAGACATGGGTTCTCGAGAAGGCAGTCCGAAGGACTAAAGGGGAAACTGCTGCGTACTCCTGACTCCCTTTGAGAAAGGTGTTAGTGAAAGATGGATACACACACTCACTCGCCCACAGACCTCCACCCATTCACCCACACACACAGGCAGCACGCTATGCATTTGAGAAAGAGAAATTATCTTCCTCTTGAGGTTTGCGGATCCAGCTGCCGTAGCCCATCTCTTCTAGTGCTTTGAAGAAGTGCTGCTTGACTTCTTGGTATGCAGTGGCTGCTTCCTTAGCATCTGAGTACACAGAGCAGTTCTGCAGGTCTTTGCAGCCATTCTTGGCACATAACTGCTGGAACAGGGCAAACATTTTCCTCTTGGACACACGAGACACCTCCAGCTTTGGTCTGAGAAGCAAGACAAAGGCAGTGAGGAAAGCTCTGAAGACAGAACACAAAAAGGTGCAAATAGGAGCAGAGGACACAGGGAACAACCCTGTAATCAGATGCCTGCGAGATCCCTTGGCTTAGTGGGGCTCTGCTGTAGGGTCAGGGCTGTAAAGGATTTTGTTTTGCTAGAAGAGTGCCCACTTCAGTTAAGAATTGCTCTCTCCAAACCTCCCCACACATAAGGTGCTGTCACAGCGCACAGCGTATTAGTAACTTTGGAACTGACTCCCGCCTTCCCCAAACAGAAAAAGCAGTGTCAGGAAAGGCTCTTCTTACCCATCTATTTTTCCTTTTGTGCCATCCAAGACTTCAACTTCACCTTCATCAGCAAGACACCAATTCACCGAAGACTCCTTGGTCTTGCCTGTCTGCCTGGCAGAGTCATATACGCTGACTCTTCCAACCTGCATCAGAGGTAAGAGGGTTTCTTAACACCAGTCCTGCTGCATAAGCTAGCACTGTTAAGGGGAGCCTCTTGCCAGGGGACTGGGCATACTGTATCAGCTACTATGTGCTTGCCTACGGCCAAGACTAGCATTTGTTTTCCCAGATACTCAGGCTTTGCACACATTAAAATCTCTGCTACACCACGCTTAAGGTTCCCTGCTGCTGCTCCTTCAGAGAGGTGGTCACTCTAGGTCCAATCTTGTGTGAAATCTGAGGAGTTTCCATCCCCTGCAGACAACGGTCGAGCTCATCCCAAACTCCTGAGAGCAGCAAGCACTTGGTTCTTCCTTTCTGAAATAAAGTACTAAACTGAAGGCTAAGGGGGCACAAGGACAGCCTTGGTCTCTTTGTTCCCAGACCGAGCCATTGCCGGTAACCCACGGATACTGTGGGACGATAAAAGAAGGCAGGTTTACTGGTCATTAACCTTCTGACCCTGCTGGAGAGTTGTCTGCAAGGTGACACTCCTGTAGAACGCCTCAGTGGAACCTGACCTCATCGGTAGAGATGGAAGAGGGGATGGAAACATGAAGAGCTGCCAAGGCCACAGTACCTCAGGATGGTTAACACGATAAGGAGCCCGGAGCTTTGTCTCCAGCGTGTTCCCGTCTCTTGCCATGCGACAGCAGATTGCACGTGTCAAGTGACCCTGGCTGTACAAGTAACCTGGGAAGACATACATGAAGGCATTAGGAAACAAAACTGCACTGGTAATGGACAGGACAACACCTTAGAATTGCAGCACTTTTCACAAGCTCCAGAAAACCAGTAGCCATGTGGAACAGAAACAGCAACTTTTGCATTGCTAGATGTCACCTAGATGTGAAAGATGAAGTTTTACAGATGGCAACATTTATCACCAAAGACACATGCAGGCAATTTTTGTCTCACCCTCTAGATCAGATGTGCCTCCTAAAATCAAGAACCTTGCAGAAAACACCCACTCCACCCGTTGCATGAAATCCACAGACTCCCATTTCACTTCAAAACAGAACAACTCTACCAAGAGCAATGTTTCACTCTGTTACTCCTACAGCTTCCACAAATGAGCTTCTTTTCTATTCCTGCAGGAGGGAGGTTATTTGTTACTACAGTCCAGTTCTAAGGAGCAGGGCAGCACAGCTATCCCAGCCCAGAAAAGACTGCGGCTCTCATACCAAGTGTAACGGAGCTGAGATAAACCGGCTCTATGAAATGTGATAGCAATGCCCCTTGCAAGCCGAGTATATTCCAGCGTAAGATTTTGTCACTGCAGGACATGGTGCGCAACCTCTCCCCGTGCTGGATCCCATCCCACGTTGGCACAATGTCACTTGATTCCACAGGAATGGTACCTTCCCCTGCACGAGAGAAAAAGAAAGCTTTTTTGTGAAGTCAGATACAAAATAAATCTCAAAATGCCATAATCTACCTAGGGCACAAGAAGTTAACTTGCATGCCTTCAAGACCGAATGGGCACAGAATGACCTCTGGAGTCAGTCCAGTCACCAGGTTCTGGGACCATTTTAGTACCACATAAAAAAAGGGAACTCTCTATACTGACTAGAGACAGGTCATTTTTCACATGGCTGGAACAAAATTAAATTGTGCTTGAAAGGGAGGTCACAGCAAAACAAGCTTTGTAACAAACTTGCACTGTACTCTTGCCAACGCAGCAGTCGGACAGGAAGAACGGAGAAGGAAAAAGATTCCCTCTAATGCCCCCCATCCCTTTCACCCCTTTTAGTTCCCGCATGTTTCAAATCCCGTGACAGCATCACAGAGAGCTGGGAAAGAAAACTGTGGAGCTCCGGTGCTGAGAAAGGTTCAGATCAGAGGAGGAGAGTCACCCCACGGTGTAGGGAGTGAATGCACTAACCATTCTCCACCTTTGTGCGCAGCTTGCCTTGTTTGGGGTTCTCAAAGAGAGGCTGATGTTGGGCTTCCCCTATCACGCTTGGCTGATCGCTGCAGGATTTGTCAAAAAGCGCCCCATCTCCACAGGGTGCCGTGCTAGAAAACAAAGAACTCCCAAGGTTAGCACAAAACCCCAAACTAAACCAACCAAAAAAAGTCACAGACAACGCCCAAGACTGGTGTGCGACAGTGCAATGCCTGGCCCACTTAGTCTGCAGCACCGACCCCTCATGCAAGGTAAATTTAGTATTAAAACCTGCCCTTGTCTGGGCTCTTTCAGGCACAGACCACTGTTCTCCAGCAGCACTTTGTATACAGCTGTCAGAATTACAAGGCAGTCTGCTTGCCAGAACACGCACACCGGCAGGGTCAGGCCATACGCAGTCAGGGAAGAAAGGCTGTGATCTGACTCCTGACTCTGTGATCACCTCCAGAAAAACAGGGGTGCTGCTGACACTGGTCATTCCTTGTGGACTGGACCACAAGCCCATACGAACCTGACATATAGATGAAAGGTGATGTTGCTCTTTATTCTGAGTCTCTTCTCTCCTGCTGGCTCAAAAATGCTCTCTTCTACAGAGGAAGGATTTGATGGGTCATACTTCATCAGCTCGCTATATAGAAACCTGAAAATAACAACATAACATCTAAAGGCTGCTTTGTTCCTCAGACAAGGACCGCCTCAATCCAACCACAGCCTGTGCCCACAACGGGCAGTGCCCCAAGTGCTGCCTTTGTTGCACAAAATCAGGAGCTCTTGGTCCTGACACATGGGAGAGTAAAGGACAGGAGTCACAGCTGAGAATACTTGGAAGCCAATAAATAGCATCTGACACTACTGAAAGAGTAACATAACAAAGCAGATTTCCTGCTGTTCAGAGGATGGGCAACAGAAAATAAGTGTTTTATCCAGTGAGCAGAGGGGAGCACTGCGAGGAGAGAGCAAGGAGCCTGCCTGGCAGCTGTTTGTTTGTATCTGATCTGACTGTGAAGAAGACTTCAAGGTTGCTAACCTAGCACCTTTAGTCAGCACCAAGTTTGCATTAAGAGTGAACAGCCCCATAGGCAGCTGAATGCAGATGGTATTATTAGCACAACCACACGATCTGTTTACAATGACGGGGTCTTTTATGGATGCTTTTTGTTCAGGTACAGGGGAAAAAACCTTGAGGCTTCCAACATACTGTCAAGGACTAAAGGAAAACTTCAGCTGCACAGAAACTCAGGTAGAGCCTGTGCAAGGACTTACTTTGAGGGGAGGTGAAGCTCACCATCCTCATCTCCAACAGACTCTGCTACATCAGAGTGACAGAGTGGCCCAGCAGCCGTGATTGTCAGGATTAACGGCCAAGACAACCAGTAAGCAAGAATGCAATTCTCCGATTTTACAGCTTGCTAGTGGCCTGCCCTTGACCTCCCAGTGCTGAGGAACATGCAAAGTATAGAGACAGCAAAGGCTTTAAGAAAGCACCTGGCTTTGCTGTTTGTAACTGGAAGGGTAGGCACAATAGTAAAGCTAGTCCAATTCCAGCTGATTATTTCACTTCAGTTAAAAAAAAGTGCCATGCTAAATGTGTAAAGAGAGAACAGAAGTGACAGTTATGTGGTCTAGTTTGGGAAAGCCCTTCCCAGCTGATGAAAAAGGATTTCTCACTTATCAACATAAACACATCTGTCATAAGTTTTCCTGAATGACGTCTTCTACCAGACCTCTTCCCAGATCCAAAAAGGCTGAAGTGGTGGGATTTGGCCTGCAGGTTCCCCAGATTATCGGGCACTGCTCTAGCCTGGCTCAGACAGGGCTGTGCTTAGACTGAAACAGTGCTCTGCACGCTGGCCAAGCAGCTTCTGCAGGATGCTTTATTTTAAGTACATTAGATGTGGCCCTTGGGCTCTTGGCAAGTCTCCAATTCGGTACTAACTCAGGCACCATTCAGGCATGGCCCTTTCTTATCAGAAACAACGTCCCTCTATTTAACAACACATGGATACACAGTAGTGTTAGAGGATCACAGCCTCTCTCAACACAGCAGCCTCCGAAGGAACTGTCATAGCTACAGTCCCTTAGAATGGGTCAACATATGGGGGCAGCACCTCTTGGCAGCCAACTTTCTCCTTTGGATTTCTTCTCATCTCACCTCACAAAGCCTCTTCGAGAAATGATTTCTGCATGACAGTCATTAACCGTTTCCCCTTTCAAGCTCAGCTCTTCTCCTTTCACACAACGGTTACCTGGAAAACAAGGCAAGCATCATATAATGCCAACACATGGCTCCACTGAAAGAGGGAGGGTTTCAGCTTACCTCAAGTTTTACTCCTTTGAGGTCCTGAGCAGCACCCTGACTATTAGAAGACTATTATCCTGATCCAAGCAGTTAGGAAACTAAAGGGACAAAGAGCACACGCTACTCTAGGGTCAGCAGAGATCTAAATTGCCACAGGCTCAGGGCAACGTACCTGCAAAGCCCTGAGTGCTTTTCACCCCACCGCTCTGAGGAGAAACAGTGGCAGCTGTCTAGGAAGGGGGCTAAGGTATATAAAGCTGAGAGAAACCAGGGGACCCTGTGCTACATGACATGAGGAAGAATCCATGCTCTGATGCACAGACTAGCGTGTAGCAATGCAAGCAAAGATTAAGAGCAATATAGCTGAAGGCATTTTCACTTTGTTCTCTCTCTATAACCAGATCGCTTGTGACACCATGTGAGCCCTGGGAATGTTTCTTGCCCTCCCTGAAGAAGCCTATAGCAACAGCCATTTCCTAGTCATAGCTGACAGGGAATCCAGTGGGGAAGTCGCAGTTCAACATATGCGGGAGAAGTTGTTCGTACCTGTTCCAATGCTAACCACAGCCCCCAGGCCTTTGCTTCCTCGTCGCATGATGATGGCAGCCAGGATCTTCCGTCCAAGCAGGCTGTGCTGGATGCGAGCAGTGAGGGTGTTGAAGCGCTGGTGACTCAGCATAGCCATCTGATCGTGCAGGGTACTGCCACTTACAGGGAGCTGAAAGAGGGACACAAAGCCAGCACAGCTAAGAGATCCTGAGCAGGTCACTGAACAAAACTGTTCAAGCAGCAGCTAACCTGAAGCACAGCTATCCAAGCAGGAGGCAGGAACACAGCAAACATGAATTACAGGCAGAAGAGACCAGTGCAGTTCTGGTTTGAATGCATGGACACTATCCTGTCAAGGGCTGGCTGAAGTGTCTTTCAGATCTCTCTGGGAAAAATCCTGCTCAATATTTTGAGTTCTGCTTTAAGGACATCATTAACAGACAGCAGCAAGCTGTCTTCCTGGCAGCAAGCTAAATGGGCTGAGGAATGGCCTCCCGAGATTGCCAGGGGAAACCCCCGTTGCAAAAAAATCAAAAGCAATCCTGCCCGTTTCCACGGACTCAGCCAAGGAAATCTGTCACTGGCTTTGGAGGAATTCCTTCTCTGGCTGGCTGTAAGGAGACTGCACAGTTGCTCCCATCTCAGACGGGCACTTGCCTCTTCTAGCACAGCTATGACTGACACATCCTCCCTGATGGCTTTTCTATTTAGAGCCACAGCTGCTGTGCTCAGCTGTGCAGCCTGGAACACAGCTTTTAAGGGATCACAAAACTCAAAGTGTGATTTAAAGCAGTATAGATGTGGGACTGCCATCCTGCCAGCACCAGCACTTTGTTCTTATCTGAGGCACTGTTTCTTGAGTTGATAAACGATTTTTAAAGCTATACCAAGGAATTTGGAAGGAGAAGTCACAAAAGAAAAATGACTGTGTTCCTGCTCCACCACAGGAGAATATTTCAGTAGCTCGTGGATGAATTTGAAGATAATTTAGCCCTAAAGCAGACGCCAGCAGGAGGGAAGAGTACATGTGTACCCTGAGGAAACACCTAACCCATTTCAGGAAAGCATCAGCATATCTACACCTTTAGAGAACAATGATCTCACAGTTTAATCTTGGAGGCATCTTTCTGCTGGGCTCAAGGGCACAGAACAGAAAGGGCTACAAAAGCAGTTCCAGCTTTGGGGGAGGAAGATTTACCTCTGCGATGTTCATCCCCTCCATGCGCTCAGCCTTCTCTGTTTCCCCAATGAGGACTCTGAGTGCTGCATCAGCTGCCTCCTGCTTGCCCTGTTTTTTGCTGTGTGCAGTTACAGCTGGGAACCAACGGCCTCCAACCTTCGCCTGATAGATGAACCTATAAAAATAGCATTGTACCACTGAGACACTTCAAAACTTACAGATTTTAGTCTGTTTTTTAAATTCTCTCAGTGAAGGTAGCTCACTGTCATCTGGACATAAGGTCTAGCAGAAGCAGCAGCCTGGTGTGTTGCCACCTCTAACTGCATCAGGAGTTTTGCATTTTCTGCATGAACCTGCCCTTTCTTCAGGACAACAATAAATGAATTTTCTCCTGGACAGATGCAGCTACTTACTTTGGGTCATGGGGAGGTCCTGACTGGTCAATGAGTTTGAACTCTGCAGCAAACCCATTGCTGCGGGCGTATTCCAGCAGGCCACTGACAGGATTGACATTAAGGTATTTGATGAGCTCCCCAACACCCTTTGCTTTCACTGCCTTGGATTCATCTGGAGTGGTGATCTGTGCTCCACAGTTCTGCATGGACTGGTCACCCTGGGACTCCTTGACAGGCTAGAGCAGAGTTAGACAGGAGAAGGCTGTTAAATACTGAGCAGCTGGTAAGCAGGTAGGAAACCTCTGCTAGAGCCAGCACATGATTTTGGGTCATATCCAGCAGAATGCAAAATATAGAGAAAAAGAACAATACACGTGGATCTTAGAAAGAAGCTCTCTGTACCTGTTCAGGCAAGACACGTGGTCCAGACTCTCCAGAAAGGATCTTCACAGCAACTTCTGCCGCCATCTGCTTTGCTCCCTTCTTGCTGTTGCCTACCACAGCAGGGAAAATCTGGTCACCCATTTTCACACAGAAGCTGAACCTGACAGGACATTATAGCATATGAAGAATGTTAAGCACAGATGCTTCAGTCTGTTTATTATCCCCTTCTTTCAGTTCAAGTTGGACCCTTCCGGGTTTTCTCCAATTTAAATCTACCAGGATGGCCCTGGACCCTCCAAAATTCCAGTCAGTACTATCAGCTTGGTACAGGACTAGAACCTGTTCCTGGTTTCGCAGAAGAAACGGCATCCTGCCTCTCTGAGAAAGGGCACTATTTTTGATCCCTCTCTGGAGACCAGCATGCTGGAGGAGCCATGCCCAGAATTTCTGGATAAGAGAAACACTCAGCTAGGTCAGCGACAAGTACAGGAACGCAGCTAGCATGCTAAAGATAGGATATTAAAGAAGGGGTTTCTATCCTCCCCAAAGTTTATGATAATTTGCCATACTTAGGATCATGAGGTGGGCCTTCCTGAGAGAGTAGCTGGAATTCAATTGTGTTCCCCGATTTTTGTCCATATTCCATTAATATGCTGACAGGGTTCTTCCCAGGAAGTAGGTTCAGATGAGCTGGCGCAGATGGCAACTCTGGTTCTGGGTGCAAAGGCTACAGCAAGAAGATGGAGAAATCCAATTTCAGACTAATCTCTGGTTGACCAACTGCAGAAATAAAGAATACAAGACTTACCAGTTCTGACTCAGAATTGTCTGAGGGAAACAGCTCTTCACATTTAATTTTACTGTGTGTTCCATCCTCTGCTTCGTTCATCAGGATCTTCATAGCATTAGCTGCTGCCTCCTGCTTAGCCAGTTTTTTGCTACCTGCTTCTGCTGGTGGGAATCGGCGCCCATTAATCACTGCCTGGAACTTAAATCTTTGAAAGAAAAGAGAAACCAAAAAAAGGTTAATCAAGAGGCAAAAGCATGATCTGTTCATAGCAAGCAACTAATGCTGCTCTTGGAATTCAAGTGAGAAGGAACAGCTAGCTCCCAAGTATGAAAGCAAACCCAGGTCACGCTGGGCAAAAAAGACAAAAATATCAAAGGTGCCCTGAAAGCTCTGCGTCTGGGCCTCATTTCAGCGTCTCACAGCTGTTCATGACAGATAGAGCAGCTACAGATTTAGCTCCTAAATAACACGATGAGCTGTCTTGTTCCACAGGTGCCTGAGACATGTAATGGCTGTATGTGAAGAGTAGTTCAGTCATTTCTCCCGCGCAGAGATGAAGGAAGCTTAAAAGCTTGCATTACTGCAGTCTATGCTGTTTCATCTGCACCTGGTCATTCAGGGTCATTTGCCCCTCTGGCAGTGTTTTCTCCAACCATCCAGAAGTGCTTGTGAGCTTCCCAGTACATTCACACCATCTCGGAGAGGTGCCGCCTCGCTTAAACCTCTTGCCTTTAACGCCTTTGTCTCTCTTGAGCTCCCGGTGGAAAAAGATGGCCTCTCTTCCAGCCTCCAGCCCTACGCAGAGAAAACCTGCTTCCAAAGAAAATGAATCAAACTGGATCTGGAGATGGACTGCTGGGGCTAAATCCATTCAGATCTCCCCTTACGAGAAAAGCCTGGGACTCTCTCTTTAGAAATTAGGCCAATTTTCCTGTCTAGCGGGTCTATTGACATATTCCAGTGTGGCACATATGGTGCTTTTCACTGTCTCACTGGTGCTCAGGAATAGCCACAATTTGGCAAAGGGAGGCAGGATGCCTGTGTGCGCCTGCAAGCGTCATGCTACACACTCTGCTCACGCGGAGGCTGCTCGGACCTGCTGCACCACACAGACGTCCACACTGTGTTCACCCCATCTAATCTGAGATGCTACAGTTGACATATCTACACCTGAGCGGTTTTGTTCTGGGCTCTTTCTAACACCTCCAGGGTGAGAGCATCTTGACTGCATTTAGATGAGGTGAAAGGTGCCCTAGAAATACCAGTTTCACCCCATGTAATCCACATGAAAGTCAAGTGATTAAATCAGACAAGGGAGCTACCCAAATAGATGAATCCCACCTTCATTGCTCAGAATAAGCTGTGGGGTTGCCGAATCCAGGCTGCATGGGGTTACATTTTAGCCCTGCAAATGGAGAGACCTGACAGCACAAAAAAAAAGTTGTTGCAAGGAATCAACCATTCCTGGGCAGACATGCCAGCATCTGTATACCTCTCTCAAAGGGAATGCATTCTCCAGCAGCTGACCTGGCATTTTATTTTTATCTCATTCCTCATAGCAGCAATTCCTAGAGTCAAAAGGAGTTGCAAATAAACAGGCAAAAGCCTGTCTGCTTCCTCCCAGTTTGCTGATTCCTTACATCACTGGCCAGAGCAGTGTCTGCCCATAAATGTTAACTCCCGCTCCTCCAGCCTCACAGTTGCACCCTTTTCTGACTGGCCCAAAGTATATCCAGCAATGGCAAGTGGCAGGAAGAACAGAACAGTGCATTCCCTTTCTGCTCTGCTCTCCAGAGGTGCGGTGACTTGTCTTCTTTTTATTGACTGCTCTTTCCTGTTTTAGTTAAGGCATGTACAGACCTTTGGGAATGGAAACTGCTTTTTTAATGAAACCTAAGCTAATCATTCCAAAACAAAGTAAACATTAATGAGCAGGCCCTTCAAGACAAGGCTGAGTGGATGAAGTTAATGGAGGTCAGATCAGCTTGAGCAAAAACTTTCAAAATTTTCTTACCGTGGCTCATGGGAGGGTCCACTCTGCTCCAGCATGGCAAACTCACAGTGTTGGTAAGTGTACTGGGAATATTCAGTAAGGCCGCTCACTGGGTTCTTCTCCTGACAAGCAATCAGTTTCTCTATGGGTGTACATGGGAAAGCAGTTTCACACTGGGCAGTGTAACTGGGGGAAGAGGGAGGATTCATGATGCATCTTGACTCATCAGTCTGCTTGTTGATAGTGTTCAAGTTATCTGGGATGTCATCTGTGGCCCACTTGCCATTTTCAGAGTTATCGTAGTTAATGAAACTGGAGAATTCGGACTTAGTGTCAGGCAAGGCTGCTTCCGCGTCACTGGCATCGCTCTGATCAGTCAGCCCCAACGACTGCTGCCCGTTTTCTATACTTTCTGCTTCTGATGTTACTGCTGGTGAAGCTGCTGCCATCTCCCGTGGTTCTGGAGGGAGAGAGGAAGGTGGAAAATCCGACTCTGGCGTGGGATCTGCTCTTTTTGTTGCTGCAGCGGCCTTCAACCTCATCTGCATCCGCTCGCGTTTCCTGTCTGTAAGAGACCATCGTGGGGGGCTCGTGTTCTGTTTGTGGACATCTCCCAGCTTTTCCAGAGCACCAAGAAAGGCGTTAACATCTTTGGCCCTTGAAAACCCAATGTTTTTGGCAAGGTTCAGTGCTGTTGTCTCTGCCACACTGAACAAGTAGTTGCAGATTTTATCCTTAGTCTCAGCCATCATGGGATCAATGTCTGCTGAGCCACCTGCTCTGCTTTCTTCTTCTTTGATCTCAAAAGTTGGATCTGTGTGACAAGCCCTGTAGTCAGCAGGGCTTCTTTCTCTCCCTGCAACTGGGTAGGCGATCCTCCACAGTGGTGGTGTCTCTTCACCTTTGTGCAGCTTGCCTTCTTTGAGCAGTTTATACAAAATACGATTGACTTCTTTCTTTTGAGTTTTAAGTTTACGTGCAAGATCATAAACGGTACAAGTCTTCCCCTGCCCAAGCTGCCTGAAAATAGTCAGAATTTCTTGTTCACAACTTTGTCCAGCAAGAGACAATCTCTGGAAATTCAGCCTGATGCTGTCAGAGTGCCCTTCCGAGTTCTGACAGTGGTGCTGAGGAGGGCAATAACGTGGTGAAGTTTCTACACGCTGGCTCTTGTTGGAGGATCTAGGCCATCCTGCTGGGCTGCAGCTGACTTGCCATCTCTCTGCAGGAACTGGTGCCACAGCTTGCAAGCCTCTGGCGTGCGGTTCGTAGGGCAGCCTCTGTCTCTGAAGTAAATAGACAGGAGCTTCACTGACCTGGCCGGTTAGGAATTGCCTCTGCTGGTTTAGAAAGGTTTCTGCATTGTTTCCTTGTGGGGCAAGAGGACAGTTAAAAAACCCTCGATTAGTGTTGGGGCAGTTACGTCTTGAATAGGTAGAATATGAGCCTTTGCCTCGACCGGTGCCTCTGTTCATAGCGCACTGCTGGGACGCGAGGATGAATCGGGCTGCTTGCACACCAGAACAAGGGCGGTTGCGTTCACTCTTCACTCAACTCCTGAAGACAGGCCTGCTAGAAAGGAAAAACAGGAGTTCAGAACC
Organism: Dromaius novaehollandiae; assembly: GCF_036370855.1. Taxonomy (NCBI): domain Eukaryota; kingdom Metazoa; phylum Chordata; class Aves; order Casuariiformes; family Dromaiidae; genus Dromaius; species Dromaius novaehollandiae. The sequence goes on along the minus strand of NC_088126.1, from coordinate 500,988 downwards.
TTTTCACATGATTACAGGAGTCCAGAAATGCAATTTAACCAGCTTCCTTGCTACCAAGACATTTCAACCATCTTCACCTCTTCAGTACTTTCTTTCCTTCTACCAAGCCTAAATTATTCATACAAACATAAATAGCAAATTATATGTCTGCCCAGCACAAAACCAAACTGTCAGGAATCACAGGAGAACTTAACTACAGGAAACAGCTTTAATAAGGAGACTGACACCCCCCCCCCCCCCCCCCATTCCTGTTGGACTGAATTTCAAGCTAACTGCACAGAGCTGATTTTATTTGTCTTTTCATGATACCTTCTGTCTAAGGGTCACAACGCGCTTCCAAAACGTAAGGGAGTTTTTACATCTCAGCCCTCAGAGAGACAAGAATTGCAGCTCCATTTTGCAGACAGAGAAACAGAGGCACAAGTAGATGGAGCAGCTTGCAGCCACGTGGAAAGGAACAGAGCTGCAACAGGCTCGGAAACGATTTCAGACTCATGACGGAAGTCTGAAACCCCAAATGTCCTTTCCTTCCTGGACAGTATGTGACCTATAAAGCCTCACACAGTGAGAGAAGTAAAGTGATAACATACAGAGAAATTGGATAGGTTTCCAATGGGTAATGGCATGAAAAGTCTTTCGGGACCACAAACCCAGTTTCTCTCACGTCACTGACAGGTGTGCCATCCCCAGAACTACAGGGGTTAGTGTATAAGTTTAATAAGTTAATTTTCTTTAAAAAATAGTAGCGCACAGGATATATTCCAGCCTTTCAGCAACAACTGAATATGAAACTGGATGGATACAAACATGCATCTGATACCTTCGCCTAGGCATCCTATCCTGCCTTTTTCCAGGTGACCTGTTTAAGTCACCTACCTTCATACAGGGATTACCGTGAGAATGTAAGAGGAGCTCCGCAGCCAGATGCGAAGTGCGATCGACGGGCGGAAGGCAAGGGAACCAACAGCCAAACAGCGAAAACAAGGCGAGAAGCGAGGCAGGCTCCAAGCGAACTAGTTAACTCCCCAAAACGACTCAACACCGGAGCATCCCAAGCACCTGCAGACTCCGCTCCGCGCGCAGAACCAAGCCGAGCCCGAGGCCACCCTGAATCTCACTTTCACTGAACCAGCCCACGGCCTCCACCCACACGCAGCGACCGCCGCGGCGACCGATTTTACCGGCCCCAGCGATGCCACGGGCCGCGTCGAGGCGCCCAGCGCGGGCGGGCGGCGGGAGCCACGGCGGCAGGCGGCACCGGGCCCTTCCCGGGGAGCCCACGGCGAAGCGACCCCGAGCCGCGCAGGGGGGGCGGCACCCCCGAGCTGCTCCTACCTCGCTTCTCCCCGGGAGGCGACACGCAGCTCGCGTATTCCGCCAGAAACGGGGGGGCTCCCGGTCCTGCAGGGCGGCGCTCGGGGAGCCGAGGCGGCGCCGGGAGCGGGAGGCAGCCGGGGGCCGCGGCAAGATGGCTGCGAGCGCGGTTTCGGTTTCGGTTCCCGCGGGGCCGCGGCGGAGGCTCCACCTGGGGGCGGGCGGCCCCGGGGAGCGCGTCCCCGCCCCGGGGGCCGGCGGCGGAGCGGGGGGAGGCTGCTCTCCGCGGTGCGCCGAGGCCGCCGGCTCCGGTACCGGCCCCGCGCCGGAGGCCCCACCGGGCCCGGGCACCCAGCGGCCGCCCGCGGGGCCGGCGCGGAGGCACCCCGGGGCTGCCCGCCCGCGCCCCGCCGCCCCGAGACCCCGCTCCGGCCGCCCCCGCCCCGCCGGTCCCGGGAGCCCCCCGCCCGCACCGGGGCCTCGCCTTACCCCCTCGGCCGCCGCCGCTATTGTTCCGCACCCGGCGCAGCCTGATGACGCAACCGCGCCTACGCGCAGCGCCCCGGCGGCCATCTTTGGGAAGGGCAGCGCCGGCCGTGCCCGCTCTGCGCCCGCGCACGCGCCCTGCGCCCCCCGGGCCTCGGCGGCCCCGCCGTGCCGAGACGGCGCCTCCGCGCTGCGGCGCCCCGACGGTGCGGTCGGGAGGGCGGCTCACAGCCCCGGCAGCGCCGGCGGCCGCGGCTCCCACGCGCTCAGTCTCCCTGAATTCGACCCCTGTTTGCTGTCCTTAAGGCAGAACCGACGGGTGCCCTGGAATAACCCGCAGCCGGCGCCAAGCCCCGGCGCGAGCGGGGGGGCTGCCCGGGCGCCGCGGCCCCGCCGGCCGTGGGAGCGCAGCCCCGCGGCTCCCGCCGTGGGAAACCGCGGAGCGGCGGCCGCCGAGTCGCGATAGAGCAGCGCCGCCGCGATCGGTGCGGCGGGAGGCTCCGCCGCGGCCCCGCGCTCCCTCCCCGCCGTAACGGGCTCGGCGGGGCGGCCGGTGCCGGGGGGGGAGGGGTGACTCACTCCCGGGGGTAGGAAGAGGCGCCGGTCGCTCGTTCGCGGGCGGCATCGCCAGCGCCGCGGAGCGGGGAGCCCCGTCGGGGGAAGGGCAGGGCCGTCGGGGGGCCCCGCTCCTGCCTGCATCCCGGCCCCCCCTGCCCGCTCCCCCATCCCGCCCCCCCTGTGCCCGCTCCCCCGCCCCCGTGCCCGGTCCCCCGCCCCCGGCCCCCCCCGGCCCATCGCCCGTCGGCGCCGCCCGCTCCCCGCGCGGTGGCGGCATCGGCCCAGGCTCCAGCCGCGGCGGCGGCTCCGTTTCCCCCCCCCCCCCGGCGGCAGCGGGAGGCGCGGGCGGCAGCGCGGCCCCCCCGGCTCCGGCGCCAGCGCTCGCAGCAGCCCCTCGTGCCTCCGCGCTGCGCTCCGGGCGACGCCGTGTCGGGCGCCGACGTGCCGCTGCCCGGCTCCCGCAGCCAGCCCGCTCGCGCGGGACGGAGAAAGCGGACGGTCCGCCGCGAAGGGGGCGGTTCGTTACACCCCTAAACCAGCCAAGTGCGCTTTTGAACTGGAGGCAGCGCTGGGAGCGGCGCGTATGATCAGCCCCGCTGGTGCCGGCTCCCCTCCAGCCCAGGGGCGAGCTCTGCCTTCGCACCGCCGAGACAAGAGGTGCAATGAGTTTTCGGCCTTTTTGCAGAGGTGCCCACAGAGCCCTCAGGCCCCTTTTGTGTGGAGCAAGGAACTGGGCCGAAGCCACGGTTCAGTTCCTGCGTCCTCCAAAACGGGCAGTGCTGCCTCTTTCTTGGGCCCGTCTGGCGGCAGGTGCAAAGCCACAAACCAGCGCGAAACCTCCCAAACGCCCGGGCCTTCGGTTTGCCTTTATGCTTTTTTCCCCCAAGTATTTTTATTACAGCTATAAACACTGCAGAGGTAACTCAATAGGGCCGTGCAGGAGCGTGTTTATGGTGCCGCATTTTCAAACATGAGCTTGGGGCAATTAATCAGCCCGAAGAAGAACTATTATTAGTACGTGCTTGTCGTACTGTCACGGGGCGCCGGCCGAGCCCGGCGCGGGGGAGCCTCTGCAGCCACGCTCGGGTGCTGGGGAAGGCGCCGGTGCTGCCAAGCTGCCCCTCTCCGAGCCCGTTCCTGCCGCCGGGGGCTGGTTCCCGGCTGGGAAGGCAGCAGCGCTGCCCAGGGCACGGCATAAGCTTTTCCTTTGGAGGCGCCGCGCTGCTCGGCGGCGGCCTGAACCCCAGCTCTGATAAGGCCAAGGCGGCCGCCACGTCTGCTCGCAGCAGCGGTTACTCATCCCGGGAGCTCAGGTGCGCAGAGGGGGGGGACCCCCCGCCTCTCCCGCGGCACCGCCGTCCCCGCGCTGCTCGGCCCCCAACGTGGTGGCGGCTCCGGCTCCGAGGGCCAGCGACGTTCCCACGCGGGAGGAACCGTCCCCGCACGGCGGCGTGGAAAGGCGGGTGCGGCGGGTGCAGCTCCGCCGGGGAGGCAGCCAGACCCGGCTCCCGCGGCAGCTGCGGCGCGGGGAAGCGCAGGTTGCTCTCGCCGTCACGAAAGGCAGCGCGTCGCTTCGGAAAGAGGCGGCCGACGAGCGGGTGACGGCCCACGAGCACGGCGCCCAACGCCCTCGCCGTCCCAGCGCCGGGTTCTCCTGGCCGTCGCGGCGCCTGCCCGGCCAGCGCTCCGCTGCGGCTCTCCCGCGGCTCGGCCGGGCCTGGCATCGCCTCCGGCTCCGCGGAGCGCGCCGCCTCGGCAAGGCACCGCCCGGCCTCCGCTCCCCGCAGCCGGGCGAGCCGCAGGCTCTGGCGTCCCGCCGCGGCTTGGCTCCCGGCCGCTCCGGCCCCGCCAGGCTCCTCCCGCGCAGCTGTCGCCTCCCGGGCAGCGGCCGGGCGAAGCAGCAGCCTGGGGGCCTCTGCGTCCCGCGGGCAGCCCGGCCCCTCTGGCCGAGCCCGTCCTCGCAGGGGCGTCGCGGGTGGGGAGCGGGTTATCGTCAGCCCGCTCCGGGGGGAGCTGGGGGCTGCCGGCAGCGCTGCCCCGCTGCGGCCCTGCCGCGTCCCCCCCGTCCCCGTCCCGGAGGGCGCGACGCCGGCGCGGGTCTCTACCCGCTCGCGTCACCCGCCCCGGAGCCCGGCCGAGCGGCCTCCCGCCCTGCCCTTTCCTCCAAGGCCGGCACGCCGCCGGGCTCGGGAGCCGCCCGGAGCGACTGCGCGACGGATCGTCTGGCGAGGGAAAGCCTGGCGCAGCCGGGTCTCCGAGGGGCTTCCTCGCGGGCGGGGCTGCTTCGTGCCTCCCACGGGATCCCACTACACCTTCTTCCCTGCTTGTTCTTTATTCACCGTAGATTATTTTTTCACGCAGCTCAGAGCGGCAGACGGAGCCAAGCGCTGTAGATCAGCGACACGCATAGACGGATGGGCAGGAGGGCGGCTGCGGGGAGCGATAGATGGCACGGGAGATAGCTGTCTGCGAATCTCAGGGACATGTACAGTGCTTTAATTGGTTGGTCTGCACAGATTTCCTCGCAAACAGCATTTTTTAATCTAAAAGAAAGCAAGAAACTGGAACGTGTCTTGTTTCTTTCATGACTTCCCTGGAGGCAGCAGCAGCGCATTAAGGAAAAAGAGAAGGAGGAGGAAAAAATAGTCAGAGGCACCAGGTGGCTGAATATCTTGCAGCCTAATTGATTCCTCTTTAATTAGCACAAAACCTGTTGCTCTCCAAAACACTCGGTGCAAGCTTTGGAGCAGGCACGTCCTCCGCGGCCCCGCGCCAGCTTCGCCCGCTGCGGCTGGAGGCGGGAGAGGGGCAGCGGGGAGCGGGCAGGGCCGGCGGCACCTCCTCGGCGCCCGCAAATGGGGTCGCGTTCGGCCTCGGCAGCCGCCTCCCGCTCCTCCGCGGCCCCGCGACCAGGGCTTGGATGTGACCGCCCGGAGTAACCGGACGCCGCAGAGGCTCCTGCCTCCGTGCCCACGCCTGACCTCATCTGGAAACCGCTGGCGAGTTACCACCTACAAAGCAGTTTTAATGGAAAAGAGCTTAGCTTTGTTAAACTGTTTGTCAGACATGTAGGGCTGCCATAAATGCAATTTCCAGGCACGCGGGCGCTGTGCACTCAGCCGCGGGGACAGGGCACCTGGCCGTCCCCCGCGGACGGCGTTCAGCACAGACACCAGCGTATGAGATTTGAGCCAAGAAGATATTTAACATTCAACGTGACGGCTCCCTTTTTTGCGCGTTACTGGAATGGGTGACGCTCACAGGCTCATGAAAAGCCTCGAGTCTCATTTTCAGTGAAGCTCCTGTCCCTGTTTCCCCCTCCTGGCTTTCGGCAGGACGCTCACGCGCACGGCTTTAAACGCAGGCCGCGAGTCTGCAGGGCTGCCCGGCGCCCGGCTCGCGCCGCGTTCGCTCTCCCGGGCCGGGCGGCGGCTTTGTGAAGCGCAGTGAAACTCAGCCCCTGCAAACACCTGCCCAGACCACAAGCACTTCTTAAAGAAAGGGGGGGAAAAAAGCTGTTTTATGGTTTTGATTCTTTGGTCTGTGTGATGTGTGTAATCGCTCCCATCGGCGCAGAGTGGGCGAGTGCTGCATTGTCACCGAGCGGCTTCTCGGCAGCCGTTCCAGGAAGCAGACTCAGCTCCTGGGCCTGGGCCTCCCGCTCTGCCTAAATGTGATCGCAGAGGAGGCGACGGTTTGCTCAACGGTTTTGCAGCGAAGCCCCCACCGCTGGCCGGCTCGCAGCGGTTGCCATCGCTTCAGCACGGCGCTTGCTACCCAGCAGGAAATTCAGAAATGCCCATTTAGGTAGAAAAGTGTAATTTACCATTGCATTTTACTGCCTGCCCCTGCTGAGCAACCCTCCTTATTGTGCGAGCGCCAGGCCAACAGGCTGCAGGAAAAAAGCCACGGCTCTTTCATTCTGACAGCCAAGAAAGGGACGCAGCCGCCATTAGCACAAGCCCGGCGTCTTTGCAGGCAGCCGCATCCCCCACGAGAGCTCCTGGGAATTGCAGGCGAGGCTGGAGGAGAGGAAGCTCGCAGGCAGCGCCGGCCTGAGTGGGAGAGAGGAACCGTGCGGAGACGCTGGAGGCGACGCAGCAGGAGGGAAGAGCCCGTTCCTTGCTGTTCACGGGGCTCTCGAGGGAGCAGAGCGGTTTCGTGGTGCTGAGCCCTTGCGCTGGCGTTGCACAGACCCTCCTGCAGCAGCGAATCACCCTGTCGGCACCCGAAAACCCCAGATCGAGGTGATGAAGCTAGCGGCTGAACAGCCGTGATTTTACCTGCAAAATGAGCGCGTCCGCGGTGGAAATGACTGCAGGGAGACCGGCCACGGGCTCATTTCATCCCTGCGGCAGAGCGCAGCCTCAGCGCGTCTGCAGGAGGCTTTTCCGCCCGGCTCGGGAGCCCCGTGTCGCTCCCTTCCCTCGCCTCCCGCTTCATCCCCCGGGAACACGGGCAGCTGCTCCCGGAGGCTGCCGGCTCGGCGCCCCGCAGCAGGCAGGCAGGCCGCAGCGGCGAGCGCGGGGCTGGGCCGCGCAGGAGCAGAGCCTGGCGCGGGGGCCGGTCCCCTGCTCGCGGCCGAAGGCAGAGCCGGTGCTCGGGGCCCCGTCACCCGCAGGGCCCGGGAGCCGCCTCCGGCGCTCGGCTCCTTCCGCCCCGGTGCCGCTCCAAGCCCATGGTCTGCAGCGCTATTCGCTGCCGGTGGTTTTTCTCTCCCCTGTTGAAGGCCAGAAGTTCCCCACTGTTTATAAAAGCTCCGTCTGCTCGTGAGAAACTGCTGAGCGAAACAGTGAAGAGCTTCCCGCCCCGCCGAGCCCGCTCCCCCCCGCCAGCGCCGAGCGCAGGGCGCTGCCCCCCGGGTACCGCCACGTGCCGGCGGGGACCCTCCCGCAGGCCCTGGCGCCGGCACCGGCACCGGCACCGGCACTGGCACTGTCACCGGCACGCTGCCTCTCCTCCAGCTGCGAAAGCAGAGAGCAAAGCGCTGCAGGGAGGCCAGAGATCCGTTACGGACAGTTTTCTCTTTTTCCTTGCAGGATCCTTAATCCAAAGCCATTAAAAAAAAAACAGTTTTCACGCTGTGTGCAAAGATTAAACAAACTTTACCTAATCTCCATGTGCAATTTCTAGCAGCGTCAGAAATGCAGCATTGCTCACGCTTTAGGGCTCTGCTCCGCTCAGCCGCTAGTGCTGGAAATGCAGCTGTACATTTCTAATCCCCCACCGAAGGGTCCCCCAGATTGCTGGAGGTATTTTCAGAATTTACAGGTATGAACTCAAAAGCAGACCAACATGTTGATGCGTCACTAGTCAACCGTCACACGTCACCCGTGTTCCTCCTCCACCGTCCCCACGGCACCTGCGCCGGGGCCGGCCGCAGGCTCCTGCTCGGCTGCTCACTCGTGCCGCCGGGGACCGGCTGGTTTCGGGGCTGCTGCTCCCGGTTTCTAGGACTGCTGCTTCAGCGCCTGCTTGCTCGAGCACCGAGCCAGAGCCGGCAGCACGGCCGCTTCCAGGCTTCGAATGAGGCTTTTGAGCCATCAGCTGGATTTAGCACCCTGCACTAAGCGGGAAAGGCTCCACCCTCCCCTTCTCTTTACCAGCGTGTTCCCTCTGTGAAGTTGTCTTTTCGCCGTTTGCACTCCCGCCAGCTTTCATCCCGCTTCTTTAGAAGTACCAAGCCATTAGCTTAACCGGAGGGAATAGCCCAGGTCCGACGTGCTCCCTTTCTCTATTGCATTGAGGCAGGAGAGGGCTGAGCAGGAGATAAGTCCTGCCCCACCTTCCCCAGCTGTCCCTCACCGCTGGCACCGTCCCCGTTAGCTGGGAGGCAGCTTTGCCTTCGCGCACCGAGTCCCTGCCGCGCTCAGAGCCTCGGGCACGAAGCGCCGGAGCACCGAGAGCCTCAGCGGAGCCGGAGGAAGGAGCGTTTCCAGCACCGGCGCAGAGCGCTGAGCAGCCCCAAGGCCCCGCAGAGGAAAACCCTTTCTCTTCGGGGAGGCAGTGGCTCGGGAACGCCTCGGGGCTCGTGCGGGGGAAAGGCGGGTAGCCGGGGGCCGGAGATCCCGAGGGAGCAGGAGCGCCGGGGCTCGGCTGCCGCTGCCGGCTGTCCGGGCGTCCCCAGCCACGCGTCCCCCTCCTGCTCATTCCTCTCGGCTCCCACGTGGCAGCGGCGGGCCAGGCGCGGATCAGAGCCGGGCGAGCGCAGCCCCGGCTGCGGGGAAGGATCCCGCAGGCGCAGCCGGCACCTGGCAGCTTCGCGGGGGAAGCGGCTCCCGCTGCTCGAGGTCGAGGCGACCCCCCAGGAGGTTTCGCTTCCTCTGGTGGAGGCGACGACTTCAGAAGTCGCCAAGAAGCCGGGTGCTGGCAGTAGCCGGAGGTTGGCGGCCGCAGCCGGCGCTTGGAGGAGAGTCTCGTCTGCCGGAGGCTCCTGCAGAGCCCCGACGGCCGCCTCCGCCTCGGCGTCCTCCCCGGAGCGGCAGCGCGAGGACGTTTCCCCTCTCCCCGGACCTCCCCGGGGTCTGCAAAGCCCCCGGACCGCCTGGGGCAGCCGGACGCGGCCCCGAGCACCCGACAGGCACCGAGCGGCTCCCCGGGACGCCCACGGGAGCTGCCGAGCCGCCCAGGGAGCATCGCGCAGCGAAACGCCATCTGCGGCGGGCACCACCGGCCGCTCGCGCCCCGGAGCCGGGGCCGCGGGGCCCGGAGCAGGCGGCAGCTCTCATCTGGACCCGGCAGACCACCTGCTGCTTTCCCACTCCCCCTCCAAGGAAAAGCACCTCATTCCCTTCCATAGGAAACGCTCCTAGAGGGGCGAATAGCCGCCACGCACCCCTCGGACGCGGCTCCGGCACGTCGGAGACCGAACGCCTTCCCCAGCGGAAGAACAGAGCTCCGGAGACCAGCACAACAGAGGGTCTGAAGCGTTTATATATGTACGTAGATATCATATATTTGTGTGTAACTATACATGGATATTTGCATACTTACACACCCGCACAGGTAAATATTTATAGATACTGACCTCTTCAGATTAAAGTCCAAGGCACTTTTTACAGTGAACAGGTTAAAGCCATAGTTTAAAACATGCCTGTTTCTGGGTACAGATCGGTTTTATGGCAACGCTGGGGGCGGCGGGTTCCCGCTCCCTTCCCCCCGCGCGAGGGGCCCGGCCGTGCTCCGAGCAGGAGGAGGAGCGCGAGCCCGGGGCCGGATCCTGACCGCGGGGCTGGCAGCTGCGGCCGCGAGCCGGAGCGCGCGGGGACCACGGCGGGGCCGAGCCCGGCCCCGCGGGAAGAACACTTTGGGCGGAAGCAGAGCACCGGGGCTGGGAGCATCCGCCGGGAACGGCGCGCTGGAGACCTCCCGGGCGCCCCATTGCCTGAGCCAGGCGGCACAGGCCAGACTCGGGAGACAGCTCATCCGACAGGGAACAGCTGATCCCCAAGAGCAGCTTTTCCTCCCCCCACAGCAGCCGCTCCGTGACCCCGGAGCCGTCGGGAGGCCTTCGGGCGAGGGGAAGCTGGGGCCAAGGCAGAGCGGAGCCCTTGGGCGGCAGCAGCTTCCCCTCCCCTTCCCAAAGCGCCCGGGAATCGCCACCCCCGAGGGCAGCTCCCCGCAGCGCCGGGCTCCAGGCCGGCAGGGAGACGCGGGGCAGGGGGGAGCCCCCGCGCCCTCGAAATCCTGCCGCCCTCGGGAGCCCCAGAGCGGGACCCCGTGCCCGGCCGGCGGCAGGAGAGGGCAAGCCCTGCCCTCGCCTCCGGAAGGGCTGTGCAGAGCCGCAGCCCAGCCCTCCCGCCTGCTCCCAGCCCCGCGCCCAACGAGGGGCAGCTGCCGCCCAAAAGCCCCCCACGAGGGGGGCGAACGCGTGGGGCAGGAGCTCCCCAGCCGGGCAGGGGGATCCCAGCCTCGTCCATCTGCAGCCACCATCCGCGCGAGCGCTCGGGCGTTGCCTGCCCGCTCTGCACATAACCGCTGCCCGGCCGGGCAGGAGGCAGCCGGCAGAGCCAGCCTGACCGCCGAGGAGGGGGCTGCGCAAGGGCAAACCCCGTGCTGCGGCAGCCGCCGGGTCCGGCGGTGAGATGCAACGCTCCCGGTGCCGCCACGAAGCCGTCGGAGCCTCGCGGGCAGAGCTCTTGGCGAGGTACGGCTGCCGTCTCGCATTGCTGGTGGGGCCTGACGCTAAAGTCCTTTAATTGGCCTGGGAGGGTCAGGCCAGCACAACAGTGACAATAACAACAGTGGTTAATAACAACAGCACAACAGTGATAACTATTCTAATACAGACGAGTCGGTGTCGGGGCTTTTCTGCAAACACTACTCTGGAAGAAAGCAGCAAGAATTGGTCCCATGCGCTCTGCTCGTTCCTGGCCATTACCACCAGCGAGGCCACGCTCCACACAGGAAGACTAGCCAGGAACAAGGATCAGGGCTGCAAAAGAAAATGTTAAGACTTATTTGCCCACAAATCTTGTCCTACACTCAATGCGGAGCAGCTCCAGCCCAGCTGGGGGCTGGACATGAGGAAGAGATGCTCTCCGGGTACGTGAGGCCATAAACGTCGCGTACTGGAAGGCCGGGATGGAGAAGCACCTGGAACCCTGTTGTGCCTCTCGCCCGCGTTCGGGGATACCCCTTTGCTGTCCTACAGTCACGACCTCGGCCCGAAGGGAACAAAGATGGGCCGGCCCGGGCTGCAGCTCTCTGGGACAGGGTGCGAAGCCCCGTTCCTGGCCAGGCTCGCGGGACCAGCCCCAGAGAGCCGGCACGACCCGGGCGCGGAGGGCTTCCTGCAGTGCGGAAACTCAGTGCAATTCATCACCGGCACGAGCGCGGCCGAGGAGGGAGCGTGAGCTGCACTGACTCAAAGGATGGCAGGAAAATTTCCTATTCCAAGCATTTCCCTGTGAGAGCAGACCTTACCTGCAGCTACGCAAGTCATCTAAGCAAGCATGTCCTTACACCATCACCCAAGGAATTACATGTTGACCTGAGAGGAAAAAAGCGAGAGCACTGTTTCTGCACACTTCCTTCCAATCGACCTGCACAACCGGGCTTGAAGCCTAGGGAGCAAAAGCACACAGGAATGATCCTTCCCCTGCAGGACCCCAGGCCAAACGCGGAGCAACGTACTGAAGCGGCAAGTGCACAACAGACCAGCTCTACCGGGGAAGAAGCTGTTCACACCCTCCTGCTTTTCTAGGCACAAGTGAGCCCTAGTTCAGAACATATCTGGGTCCTGCCTGTGTCACTCTGCACTGAGCCAAGATTGAGTATTCTCTACTAGAGTAGCATAGACTGTGCTGCAAGTCACATTCGAGGCGAGGAGAAGCACTCCTTGCACTGCTTATTCCACAAAAACCTCCATCCCAGTGGGAAAACATGGTTTGCTGAACTGGAATTTCAGGTCTCGTACAGTTTGTACCCAGTGAGTTGGATCCCACCTTCAGCTAAGGACGACGCCCGAGGGAGGAGATGGCTTTCCAGAGACTGCTGGAGGGCTTGTTGCAACCCTGGGGGAGAAGCGGGGCGCAGCTTTCACCAGTAAGAAGCAAAGCTCCAGTGCAATCAGGCTATATTGACTTCAGACCTGTTAAAGGCAGCCTAAAGACAGCTTCCAGGTAATGCAAATTAATACCCAAGAATTTAAAGGATTAGAAGCGTGTGGAGTCTTTCCAGATGAATTTCAAAGACTCATCTGCTAACCCTCGCCTCGGTCCTCACGTGGAGCAATGACTGTACTCAGAAACAGACATTTTGGCAGCAGGCTGACATTGCTGCCTGCTGACAAACTAGTTTGATACAAAAACATAATTGAAAGTTACAATATCCTTTATAATATAGCAATATATTTCATAGTTAAAATAAACTATTATGCTTTCCCCTATTATTAAAAAAGAAGCGAGCAGTACAGAGGCAAGATGCAAACCCATGGTGAAGCTCATCGTTTTAAGTCTGGACAGAAATACTTCAGTCTGTGAGTTTGCAGAGAGGATGTTGTATTTTTCTGGTGTTCTGCTTCTAGGACATTTCCTTGCAGGCAGTGCAGGGAAGAGGTTCGTGGAGCAAAAACTGAGGCTATGCCAAAAATGAGACTGGCTGTAGTTGGATGGGTCCTGTAGGGGCTTCAGGATGAAATCTCTCTGGCTGTAGCAGCTAGAGAACATGGGATTTTTTACCTTTCTTTACATTGCAAAACCTGGGTGCAGGCTGGTTCGGTCCGCTTGGCGTGTGGTGGCTGACGGCTTCCTGGCTACGGAAGGTCAGCATCTCTTTGGGCTTAGAACTATGCTTTTGAGTTGTGTTCTTGTGCTTCTCCTCCACGGCTGTTGCTGGTCTCAGCTCTTCTCTCCACGTGTCCTGATGCAGTTGGAGGGGTGTCCGCTCGAGGCCCATGGCTGCAGGCTCCGAAAGGACTTTCTCAGGTGTGTAAACAGCACCAGCTCGGGAGCATCCTGCCACGGGGAGAGGGAGACCATTTACTGGAGATCTGCCAAGCAGCTGCTTGAAAGGGAAACTCCGGTTCGTGCGGGCACGTTCCAGTATGCATTGTGGCTGCTGCGCGTACCAAGGCTACTCCAGAGGTCTTTACCGAGCTCCGCTTGCCGGGAGCAGCGGCTCCCACGGTGCTGGCCCACCCGAGCCCCACGGCGAGCTGCGCTGGCGACGGGGACATCGCGTGTCTGCAGCGCGGGGGCTCGGGGCACCGGACCGCGGCCGGCCCTTGGCGTCGCGCGGACGCACGCGGTCACGGAGTCGGAGCGGGGACGTCTCGGCGCCGCCGAGCCCGGCAGAGCTGGACCCTCCTGGGCGGCTCCGCGTCCCGGCGGCGGGGCCGGGGCCGGGGGCGCCGGTGCCCGGGGCGGAGGGTCGGGGCCGCCCGCGGCGGCGACGGCGCCCGGCTGCTGTCCGCGGTGCTGAACGGCCGCCGCCGCCGGGGTGCGAAGGGTGCGGGGTGCGCGAGGGGTGCGGGGGGGGATGGGAGGGGTGCAAGGTGGGGGGGTGCAAGGTTGGGGGGGTGCAAGGTTGGGGGGTGCGGGGTGCGCGGGATGCAGGGTGTGGGGCGCAGGGTGCAGATGCAATACCGGGAGATGAGGGTGTGGGGCGGAGAGGACGAGGTGCAGCATGGGGGTGCAGGACGGAGGGGTGCGGGGTGCAGAGCGCAGGGTGCAAGGCATCAGGTGCAGGGCAGGGCTGCAGGATTCAGCACGGGAGCTGCAAGGTGCAGAGCGGGGGGAGCAGGGCTGCAGGGCGTGGGGTACGGAGCGCGGGGTGGAGGCTGGGGGTGCAGGGCCGGGGCTGCAGCGGCACACACGGACCCCGGTCCACACGGCAGGACACAGCCTGGCACGGCCGAGCTGCCCAGGCAGCACCAAAACCAGCATGATGCCTCCCCAGCCCAGCCAGCAGCTCCTGTCAGGGCACCAATCAACCCTAACGAAATCACTCTGAACCAGACAGCTGTGCCCAAGAACGGGGGCTCTTGCACGGGCTGTGATACTCAAGCTTTCACCACTGGTATTTCATTCCCCTTCAGAGCCCCAAGTCCTTGCAATTTGACATTTCCTGGTCTTGTCTTATTCAGTTTGATTGACCAGAATTGATTATGAGCCAGTAAGGAGGTCCCTGCTGGTGATATCGATTCTTGGGCATCAATACTTCCCTCAGCTAGCTAACGCTCTAGGAAACATTTCTGCATCTCTCACCACTGCTTAAACCACAAACCCAGTGCAAGTCCCTGCAGGACATGTTGTACATGGCAGCTTGTGCCTACACGAGCCACAGGAGAGGCATGGAAACATTTTTCTCTCCTGGCTGCCTGGAGTGGAGACTGTATTTTATGCTCATTCTTAGAGCTTACAAAGTTTTCTTCATTTCCATGCCTGAAACCTCCTTACAAAGACCAGCAGAAGCTTCTTCATCCCCATCTTATGAGAGGGGCAGTGGGGCCAAGGGGTATCTGTAGGCACACAGGGGTCAGCAGCAAGGCTAAGAAGAGACTTTGGGTTGCTGCCAAGGCAGTGACAGGACGGCAGGGCTGCTGCCAAGACATGACACTCTCCCAGCAGTCCTGCCCACTCAGCAATTACACTAATAAGATCTTCAAAAAGGGGAAGAGCAGCTCATTCACGGAAGCTGAGTAGCTCCTGCTGGCCACGGAATAGAAAATGCTGGCAGTGATCTCTGTGCACCTCCTCGCCTCCCTGAATGCAAAGCAGGCTGCAGAACAACCACATGCTGCTACTGTGCTACCAACAGGCTCGACGCAAGCACACCTCTCAGGGCCAGGGCCTCGCTCCGCTGAGCCTCCCCCGGAGCCGGCGGCAGAGGAGCCCTGCTCCCCCACGGCCCGCGGATGGCTGGAGCCGGCGGGCGGGAGTATTCCTCGCTAACTACTGCTTGTTTTCTACGTAACTTTAATTGTAGGGCATAAGGAGTAAAACACCTACCACCAGCAGTAAGTGGAGTTTTGCACAGAGATTCCTATGCATCAGGCTGATATGTCCCTGCCTACGTGCGTATGAAATCCAGCGTTATTTATGGAAGTGAAAGAGTTACAAAGGAGAAGATTACAGGCTAAGTATACCTGGAGTAACACAGTGACTTTGATTACAATTACTGACACTGCTGGGTGATGTGTAATTAATATCGTGGAGTAATTACATGGTTACTTCATCTGTTTAAAAATATATAAATATCCTCTGCTGAGTTTTCACTGAAAGCAGCAAACACCATCCCCAAAGCGCCAAGACACAAAGCCGGAGCCTCCCGGCAGCAGGAAGCTTGAGCAAAGACCAGACAGAACCAGGAAACGACGAAGGGGCCGAACTAAGAATTACGCGGGGGGATAGTGAAAGGAGAACAGACCACAGCTGTTTCCACAACTGAAAGCTGAACACCAGCAAAAATTAGCCGTCCGCCGCGGCGGGCTGCTCCTCGCAGGGCACCGGCGGGCTGCTCGCCTCCGCCCCGCACGCGGCCGCCGGAGCTCTGCTCCTTCCGCAGACGTTCCCGGGAAGCAGCAGCCGCCGGGCGCCGGGCTACGGCTGGCTTTCGGCAAAGCTGCATGTTGCATAACGCAGCCCTGGATGGTGCTGCTGTCCTCCGCCAAACCCAGCAGGAACAGTGTGAACAAGATGGTCTTTGTTTTAAACAGATGAAGCGTCCCACTCAGTACTCGTCTTCCCCAGTTACTACATCACTTTACAGCGAGCCCCGTTTGACCCAGGCGAATTCGGCGCTGTCAGCTCGGCTTGAGCACGTACATTCATGTTGCCAGAGAAGATGGTGTTTGTAGCTAATTTGATTTTTTCATCTGTCAGTTCTGAGGCCTCTTCAAAGAGCACCGGGATTGGAGACGTGCCCGGCGACTTCCCGAAACGCGCGGGTGGTCCTGGGCGGGTGGTGATGCGAGCGGCTCGGGATCCATCGCGCAACCCGGTCTCCTCCCCGCGGCGCCCGGCAGCCCCCGGGCCCCCGCGCACGGCCGTGGGCCGGCCGCCGCTGCCGCAGGCACCGGGGCTGGGGCGGCGTCCCGGGGCCCGGCCCGCAGCCCGCCCCGAGGCTGCTCCTGCGGAGCGGGCTGCACCCGCACGCGGATCTTGCGCCCGGCAGCGTGCACGTGGCTTCCCTCGAGCGGCGGCACCGGCCTCTGGGGCGCCGCCGAGCCGCGGCCACGGCGCTGGCTTGCGTCACGTTCCTCGGGCACAAGGCAGGTACCGGCTCCCGCGTGCCGCGCACCGCTCCGATCCCGGGGGACCGGCGTTCCCGCCTGCTTTAGGCACTGCTTTCTGGACTCCAGCACTTGGCTCCAGGCAGAATATGACACTGAGGGCCGAAAAGAAGAGCTGTCACTTGCTCTGCCTGAGCAGAAAACACTCGCTACTCTGAAGACACTCGGGCTAAAGTGAAGCATCATCACCTACCCTGAAATGCAGCAGATGTATGCAGGTAGGCGCGTGTGTGTGTCTTGGCAAGGAGATGGGATGGAGCATGGGCATCTTAGGTCAGAGCCTGTGCAAGAAATTACGCTATTGGCATCTGCCCGCCAGGGCTTCGCAGTTGCGAGGGGAGCAGCAGGCGAGGGGAGCTCTGCGTCTTGGCAAGCGGCGGGTCCTCCTGCCCCAGGCGTCCTCAGCGAGACGAGCGGGCCGGGGAGGAGCGGGGCTGGCCGCAGCCCAGGCCCCGCGCGTGCTCCACACAGTGGAATACTCTCCCTCTGGTGTCTCCGTTGCTTCAGTGCTTCTGACTTTTTTTTTTTTTTTTCAATGTGAAGACCTGAGATTGAGCGTGGATTTCTGTCCTCCACCGAACACTGCAGCACGGGCCTTGCCAGAGGCTTCGCCTCACGTCCACTTCCTTCGCGACATGTAGAGGCACCTAAACAGGGATTTCCGATTCCAAGGCGTTATCAAACCCCGAGCATCAGCTCGGCTTGGTCCAAATGTTCCTGTGGCGGCTCGAGAACCGGGAGAAAGTCCGTTCAGATGGCAGGACCTGCACGGGAACTCTTGCGTGTCCCTGGAGGGCTGAGGGGCTCGTTCTGCATCTTAGCAGCTGCTCGAGCTCGTGTAAGGGGTGGGGAAGGAGGTGGAGCTGACCCCGATGGGGCTCTCGGAGAGAGGCGTCTGCGGGGTGCCCACGGCCACGCCGACCCCCCGGGCCTCGATGACGGCGGCGAGCAGGCGCTGCTGCTGCTGGCGCAGCATGTCGGCGATGAGCAGCGGGAGGGAGTTGAAGCTGGCGCTGAGCTGCTCCAGCTTGGACTCCAGGCTGCCGATCTGCTTCTCCAGGTCCTCGCTGCGGTCGTTGAGCTCGGTGATGAGGTCGTACATGACGTTCTGCATCTGGAGGGACAGAGGAGAGGGCGTGGGGTGAGCGCGGTGGCCACGGGCAAGGCAGGCGGCAGGGCCACCTCCCCACGCCGCGGACTCGGCTCCCGCGGCAGCCCCGCGCTGCCGGGGCAGCGGCTCTCATGACCCGACCAGGCACCGTTTTGGGCTTTCAACCCCTTCCCGCTGACCGACACCTCCGTGTCGGCAGCCCTGGCCTCCAGGAGCTTGGGATACGGGCAAGGACGGAGGCCCTGACCGATGGGCAGCGATCTGGGAGGCTGCTGTCTGCCCCGCAGGACAATCCCCTCCGCGTGCCGGTGTTTTAACCCGTTCCTGCAAGCAAAGCCAGCCAGCGGCTCAAGGGCTGCCCCGGTGCCGGCTCGCTCCGGGAGAGGAAGGGCTGCAGCGCTCGCTGGCCGGCGGGACGCAGCGCTGGCACGCTGAGCTCCTGGGAAAATCCAGCCTCAGGCAAAGCCACGCGGGACGGCGAACAGCATCCGCTCGCATCCAGGTGTCGGAGCGCAGCCGGCACCGAGGCGGCTCTGCAGGCCAGGGAGCGTGCCGGAGGACACGCACCGCGACCGTGGCTTGGCTGCCGGCTCTTCCGCCGCCAGGCCATTAAAATGATGAAAACCTGCCTCCGTGCAACGCAGGCAGAGGGAAGGGGAGAAAGGGACTGCCAGGAATGTGCTGCTGAACGATGAGGATCATCGGCTGGAGGCTTCCTGAGGGTTTCCAAGGAGTGCAAGAGTGCAGCGAACGCAGACCCTTACTGGAAGCGAGGTGCCTCCCCTCCCAGCTCGCGGTTTGTCTGCACTTTCCGCTCCTCCTCTGCAATCCCACAGCAGCTATTCCCAGCTGGTATCTACGGGCCTGGTGCATTTTGCGGTCAGCCAGGTCTGCTTTTGGTTTTTGAAAGTGAAGAGAAACATTTCCGCTGGCTGGGTGAGGGATCATTGCGAGGACTTGCCTTCGAGAGGTCAACCAGCGTGTTGGCCTGGTCGCTCAGCTTCCTCTGCTCCATCTTCACGCTCCGCAGCCTGGGGAGAAGGAAACAGCGATATGGGTGCAGCCCTTCCCCAAGGCACAGTCGTCAGCCGTGATCAGAAAAGGCACCTAGAGACGCTGCCTGGGAGTCGCTGCTTCCAGGGAAACGGAAATCGTCCCCGCTCTGCGACCGGGGCCGGCTCGTCCCCCCCGCCGCGGCCGGGCTCAGCAGGGCCCCCTCCCCGCGCTCCGCTTACTGGTGGATGGCTTGTAGGAACTTCCTCTGGTGCTTCCGGACCTTCGCGTGGTCGATCTTCTTCAGCAGCTTGGTGTGCTTGTAGATGAGCCACGTCTCCCGGAGGACGTTGGCGGCAGCGTTCTTGATCTGCAAGAGAAGAGAGGCGGCCGCGGGTCACTTTCCCCATCTGGGCCAGCACATGGGACGTGTTATTTTGTGGAAACAATGGTTTGGCTTCGGCTCGTGCTGCTCCTCTGCCATCAGAAATAGCTGCTGTTGCGAGAGCACTTGACTCACCCCCAGCTGGAAGCAACGCGCTCGCCTCCGCGCGCAGCGTTTGTGCTGGACGGCGCTCGCGCCGCGCGTTTGCAAAGGATCATTCGGGGCCTGGACGCAGCTGCGAGGGCTGCTCGGACCGGGGCACGCGCAGGGCAGACCCCCGCGCCCAGCAGCGGCTCTCGGCCCCGCGGGCGCTGCGTCCCGATCCGGGTGCCGGACCCCGACAAAACTGCCCAGCCGTGCGGGGGAGACGCCCGTCCCGGCCCTGCAGGATCCCAAGGGCAGAAGAGCCGCTTCCCTGGCAGAAGCATCCGGGGGACGTGGCAATGGGGAGAGCTGCGGCTGTTTCTCGCTCCCCCCTGGCTCGTTACAGCTCGCCTCCGCGGCAGCTCCCTCTCCTAACAAAGCTTTCCACGTCCTGACACCGAGCAACGAGCCGGGCAGCCAGCGCGGTTCCCCCTCACGCGGCCGGGGCGGCCCGGAGCCGGCGCACGCGCCCTTCACCGCGGGGCTTTTCCCGATTCACCCGTCCCCTCCGCGAGCGCACGTCCCCCCGTTCGGCAGCGCGGGTGCGGACGGCCGCCGCGGGAAGGCTCCGACGCCCCATACGTGGCCGTTTTAGCCCTACCGCTGCTCTGCGCGGTCTGTTTTCCACCCAGCCTTGCCCAGGAGCGAGCAGACCGTCCCCGTGCCGAGTTCTCCTCTCTCTGCTGCCGCGGCAGCGCCAGGCTGGGTCCCCTTGCCAGGACGGGTCCCCCCGCCGCCGGCGCTGCTCCGCCGGGCACGGGCACGTCAGGGGACAGCCTGTTCCCGGGGCCGCGGGCCAGGGAAGCCTTCCCCAGCACCGGGCTCCCTGCCCGTGCGCGAGGCTTTACATTAAGCTAATGTCCTTGCTTTGAAAAATATAAATCAAAAATAATCCCGAAGGCTTTCTCATTTCCCGACTCCGTGCCCGGGCCGCGGCGGGAGGCGGCTCCCCGGTGCTCGGCCGCGCACGGCAGCGCCACGTGCCTCAGCCCAGCACCTGTGCGGGAACGCGGCCCCGGCCGGCTCCCGCTTCCACGGCAGCGCGGCTGCTGCCTTTGCAGTTAATTGGCCCCAGGCTGCCGGGCACGGCGCCGGCAGAGCCATATCCCGGGGGGAGGAGCGGGGCCGAGCGGCTGTTTACTTTTCCAGCCTGGCCGCAAACGCTGCTGCAAGGCACCTGCGGCCCCAGCCAGCGCAGCCGCTTCCACGCGGGAACTGCTGCCGGAGGGGCATGCATTCCCACGGATCTCCCCAAAGCCCCCGCGCGGCACGAGGGCTCGCTGGAGCCTCGTCGCGAAACCGGGAAAGGGGTTGAGATTTAACTCCCCGGGAAAGGGGTTTAGGGCTGCGTCTCGCGCGAGCGCCCGCTCGCCTTACCCGCTTGGTCAGCTGCGTGTCCATCATGAAGTTGTGGACGTGCTTCTCGGCTTTGGTGAGCTCCAGCTTCCTGGCCACCACGGCCACCACCAGGGCGGTGCAGCCGGCGCCCTGTGCGGGGACAGCGGGGACAGGTCAGCGGGGACGGGCGCCGCGGCCGCCCGCCGCACCGGTTACCCCAGCGGGAAGACGCCGCGCGGTCGGGCCCGGGGGGACCGGCCTCCCGCTCATGCGAAACGCGAGGTGCCGAGGCGGAGGAGGCTGCGTTCCGGTGCGCCTGCCCGCGGCTCGGCCCGTGCCCGAGCAGCAGCTCCCCTTCCCTGGCAGAGACCCACGACCCCGGCGAGCGATCTTTAATTTATTAAAGAGTCCTTAATTAACGCGGCGGGCTGAGCTGCCTCCCCGCCGGGCGCAGCGTGAGCTCGCCGCTTGCTCCGCTTGCACTGTCCAAAGCCGGCGCTGCCCGCGGCGAGGCCGAGAGCCAGACCGCGCTGCCCCGCCGGCGCACGAGTCCCCGCGAAGCCGGGCACCGAGAGCCCCCGGCCGCCCTCCCCGCCGCGGAGGAAGGTCCCCGGCCCCGGCCGCGTTTCCTCCCTCGGGCCAGCGCACCCGCCTCTCCGCCCCACCCGTGAAACGCCCCAGGTAACCCAACGCCAGCACCCTGCAGCGAGCCGCCCCGGGAAGGGCCCCGCCGGCTCCCGCGATGCCCGGGGCTCCCGCAAGCCGGAGGCACCGAGCGCTTTGGCCCCGGCGCCGCGGAGGCAGCCAACCTCCGAGCGCAGCTCGAGGCAGCCGCGAGGCCGGGAGGCTTCGCTCCGGAGCGGCGGTCGCCCCGGCTCCCCCTCGCCGCCGCTGCTCCAAAGTCACCCGAATTCGCCCGGCCTCCGCCGTCACCTTGGAAACCAAGCGCCTTTCCCAGCTAATCGCCGCGTTTGCGGCAGCCGCGGGGGAAGGGCCCGGCGCAGGGAGCGGCGCGGGGAAGCGCCCCGAGTCCCCGGGGAGACGCCGGCCGGCCGGGAGCTCGCGTCCTGCTTCCCGGGGCAGCGGGTGGCACTCGCCCCGGGCACCGCCGCGCTCGCCCGCTGCAACCTGTCCCGTTGCGGCTCGGTAACGTCGGTGCGAGGTTTTGCTCTCTCACCGCCGGGGTTTCGCTGGAGACCTGCCGCGCAGACGGGGCTGGGAGCCGCCGGCCGGCCCCGCTCCCGGCTCAGCGCCGCGGCCCTTACCATGATGCCGGTGAGCAGGCAGACGCCCTTCCCGCAGTAGGTGTGAGGCACCATGTCGCCGTAGCCGATGGAGAGGAAGGTGATGGAGATGAGCCACATGGCGCCCAGGAAGTTGCTGGTCACGTCCTGCTGGTCGTGGTACCTGCCGGGGGACGGACGTCAGGACGCCCCGCGCCGCTCCCGGGCGCGAGGCCGCGCGACATCGCGTGAGACCACGGGGCGAAACAGGAATGGAGATGAATAACGGCATGTTCTGCAGCAACAGCGATTTCACAATTTCCGGCTAAGGAAAACCCACATGCACCAAATCAGCAGCAAAGCTCAGCAGAAGGGGCTTCTGCTTTCGGTCAGACCTGTCACCGCGTCCCCGGCCCGCTGGCTGCGTCCCCGGCGCCACGTGGCGCAGCGGGAAGAGCCGCTGGGGAGGCCGGGGCCGGCGGAGACCCGCGCGGGCGGTTTGCAGGGTCCATCGGCCGCGGTGGGAAGCGCTTCGCTCCGAGCGAGCCCAGGCTCCTGCATCCCGCCCGGCCCCGTGCGACCGCCGAGCCCCGGCGCCGCGTGAGCGTCGCCTCCTCGCAGACGGCACTAGAGGTCTGCAGAGCAAACCCGGCGGCACCGCTTGACGCTGGTGCTCTCCTCCCGCGTTTCCCTGCTCCGCACACGCTCGCTCCCGGCAGGGATCCCACCGGGGCTCCGGCCCGCGCCCCGGGACGGGGCTGCTGAGGACGGACGGACTCATTGCACGCTCCGAACGAAGCACGCACGGAGCTTCCGCAGCTCAGGGAAGCGGTGAACTTTCCGCGGCCACGTCGCCGCTTTGGAACGGGCGAGCAACGAAATCCAGCACCGCTTCCTGCCCTGACAAGGTCGGCGGCCCCTGGCCGGCCCCGCGGCCCAGCTGCTGCTCCGGCCGGGAGCCGGGGCCGGGAGCCGGGGCGGCCACGCGTCCCCTCGCCGTCCGGCCACGCGGAGCCTGCGCGCGCCATGGCCCCGGCTGCCAGGGGCGGCCGCCTTCGCTGAGGCAGGTTTCTCTCAGCCTCCTCGTGAAATCATTAGAGGAAAAACAGATGGAGCTTTTGGCAATTCCCTGCAAATCAACGCGTCCAAGCTTTTCAACTCCTAACTCTCCAAACAGTTGGGTTTTCTTCTCTTCCTAAACTCCCCCCCCAGGTAACTAGAGACTCATGAAACGCTGGAGCCCTCAGCAATTTTGGCCAGAAATGCTGCGTTCTGGGGGGTTTGGCCAGGGGCACGGGAGGGCGTTTCCTCCCCCCCCCCCGCCCCCAGGCCGGGGGTCAACGGCAGGAGCCGTGGGGCAGCGGAGCCCCGCGACGCCGGCCCGGCCCGGGCACCTGTCCTCGGGCTCCCCCCTCCCCGACGTGTCCCCCCCCCACCCGCAGGCGACCGCGTCGCCCTGATAAGGGCCAGGGGCTCCGGAGCCGCCTGCCGCTGCCGGCGGGAGGAAGGGGGTCACGGGGCGGCCGGAGGCACCGAGGTTTTCTTTTCCAAGTGCTCTGAGCAGCAGGAGCTCATAAACCGGAGCAGCTGGCACGCGCCCGGCCCGCGCGAGCCGGGGAGCAGGAAGAGGGGCCGGCTGCGCGCGCCAGGGGCTGATGCAATTGTTTAGACCTGAGCGCTGATTTCCATCGGCCCCTCGGCCGCGCTCCCCGCGAGCGCCGGGACCCCAAACCCGGGTGGGTGTGGGGGGGTGCACCGGTGCACGTGCATGCACACGTGCGTGCGCCCCGTCGCCGAGCTGCCAGCGATCCCGCAGCGCCGCAGCGGCTCCGCGGCAGTGGGGAGAGCGTGCCGGGGGTTGCTTAGCAACTCGCTGCCTTTCGGAGAGCTGCAGCCCACCCCGAGCGAGCGGGTGGCAGGGGAGGGGCCGGGAGCGGTGGGGAGCGACGCCGGGGCCGGGGGCTGCACGGCGCCCAGGGACGAGGAGGGAAGGGCGACGAGGAGGGATGGGCATCCCCCCTGGTCCATGCAGCCCCATAAGACTGGGCATCCCCCGGGTCGGTGCACCTCTCCGGGCTCTGTGCATCCCCCTGGTCCATGCACGGCCCCAGGTCCTTGCACCCCCAGAGGTCAGTGCATCCCCCGGGTCCGTGCAGCTCTCCGGCGTCCTTGCACCTCCCCACGGACCCCGCACCGCTCTGACACAGCCTGGCCGGGAGCTGCCCGGGTCGACGCTTGCTGCTTCGCAGACGCGCGGGGGTGAGGGCCGTTCGCAGCAGCTCTTGTGCCTGTGACCTGCAGCGGCTCATCGGCCTTCGTTGCTATTTTTCATTCCTAATAGTTACTTATTTACATTGTGCTTTTCAGCCTGAGCCCCCCCAGGTGCAGAATCAATCCCCTGGGAGCCCGTCAGCCCATCCCAGCCATTCCCATTTCCGAGGTACAAAGAGAAACCTCCCAAACACAATTAGCAGCGTACAACTATCCAGTGCCTTCTAACAGCATCATTAAGAGAAACCAGCCCATAAAAGCACTCTGTAAAAGCTCGTAAAACCCAAGCGTGCAGCGCCAGTCCACTTCCACGTTTTCTAAAGCTGCTCCTGCCCCTCTGCGCAGCCCCGGCGTCCCAGGCGAGGCCCGAGGCGGCTAACGCACGGTGGGAGCCCCGGGGGCTGGAGCCGCCGGCTCGCGGCGGGTCCCAAACGCAACCCCAAGGGCTCGGCAGGCCTGTGCACCGCGGCCCAAGCACCGTCCTTCCTTCCCCTTCCTTTGGCCTCGCGAGGAGGCAAACGCAACGTGGCACGAGGGAGCCAGCGGCGCTGGGCTGAGCCCCAGCGGTAAAAACTTGCGCCTTGTTTCCAAAGACAGCCACAAACTGCTGCAACAACTTAGAGGGATTTAATGCAATTTAGCTAATCCACTTAAAATAAATAATAATGTGCATTTGTTTTCTTGAGTGGCTTCCTGCAGACGAACCCGCGCCGCCCCAGCTCCATCCACCCCGGCCCGGCCGAGGAGGGAAGGAGCCCGCCGATGCCCCTGCGAGCGCTGTGCACGCGTGCCCGGGGTGCAGCCGGGCTCCCGGCGCCGCTCAGCCCCGGAGGGCCCGAAATCCAGCGGCTCGGCGACGCACCCGGGGGAGGAGACGCGCAGCGGGAACCGGAGGTTCCTGTCGCTGCAGTAGTAAAACCACCGCTGTTGCACCGGGGCTGCGGCACTGGCTGGGGCGGCGGAGCAGCTCCCGCCGCACTGAGCCAGCCGACGCAGCGGAAGCGGGAAGGGGCTGCAGCCGGCTGCTCCACGGCGCAGCACAGTGACGCGCCACCCCGGGCCCCGGCACCCCCCCGGAGCCGGGCGCGCAGCCGGCACCCCGGTCACCCCCTGGAGCCGGGCACGCAGCCGGCACCCCGGTCCCCCCACCGGAGCCGGGCATGCAGCCGGCACCCCGGTGCCCGGGGGGGCCTGTCGCCACAGCAACCCCGGCGCGGGCGCGCGGCTCCCGTCGGGATGCCGCCCGGCAGCGGGCTCGCATCCGCCGGGTTGTCATGGCAGTCGCTCCGAGCGGCGCAGGGAGCGGAGCCAGGCGCGGTGCCCCCGAGCCAGCGTCCTCCGCCCCCGCCCCGAGCAGCCCAAATCCCGCCCGGGCCCGACCCCCCTCGCCTGGGGCGGCGCGGGGAGCCCCCGGCACGGCCCAGCCCCGCTCACCTCTCGCACACCCGCACCGTCCAGGCGGCGATGATCCAGAGGGAAATGCTGAAGACCAGCAGCACCGTCCCGGGGCAGATGGTCATGAGGGTCTTCATGACGAAGCGGGTGTTGAAGTTGATCTTGTTGAGGGCCCCGATGCTGCGGGACGAGGCGTCGGTGAAGAGCTTGCTGTGCAGCAGCATCACCCGGGCGATCAGGTAGAGGCGCAGGAACATGGGGATGGACAGGATGATGTCCACGTCCGCCTCCGCCCGGGACGGCGTGTAGGAGAAAGCCAGGCGGGCTGTCCAGAAAAATTTGTACTCCCCGGGGATGGGGTGTATGGCACAAACCAGCATCTCCAGGCTGATGTAGAGGATGCGCTCGTACGTCATCGCTATCCGCCAGTCGTCGGCTCCGTTGTCGATCACGAAGAGCTGCCGGGATGCAGAACCACGCGGTCACGGATGGCCCTGGAGCAGCCGACAGCCCCGGAGCAGCCCGCGGCCGCCGGCAAGAGCCCGGACCCAGGCGGCAGAGGCGGCTGCACCAGCGGGAGGGACGGCGCAAGAGCCCCTAAAACGGGGGCGTCGGGAAACCGCTCGCGGACCCGCGGGCACTGGGAAGGGAATGGTGGGAAGAGACACGTGCATGACCAGGAACCTGCCGCCCTCCCGCGCGTGCTCGGGGCACGGCTGCGGGCCGGGGACCCCCCGAAGGGGGATTTTGGGTGCGGGGGCGCCCGGCCCCAGGGGAGGCGCCCAGCCCGGCGGGGGGGGCCGCTGCGGCTGGGGGGGCAGCTCCTTTGCGGGCGCCCCGCAGCCCAGGAGCGGCTCCAGTTGCCGCAGCAACCGCAGGTTCATCCTGGGCGAGGCGCAGCCTCCCCGGAGCGCCGGAGGAGGCAGGAGGAGGCAGGAGGAGGCAGCCGGGGCCTCCGCCGGGGCCGGCAGCGCCGGGGCCGCCGCGCACCGACACGTGCAACGCGTGGGAGCCGCAGCCTCCGCAGCCGCCCGCGTGCCGCCGCGGCTCCCCGCTCCGCCCGGGCGGCAGGGCTGGTCCCCCGCCAGCTCGGGAGCCTCCGCCGAGGCCCCGGGCAGAGCATCACCTCGAAAGGCCCCGAGGGGACGCGGCAGCCGGAGCAAAACGGGAGCAACGCCGGCTCGTCCGCGGGGCTGGGAACTCCCCGGGCTTCTCCCGGCCGGGCCCGCGGGGGCCGTGGGCGGCAGCGCGGCACCAGCTGGCATCGCTCGCGGGAACAGCGCCGCGGCTCCGGAGCCAGCTGCCGCCCGCGAGACGGCATCCGCGCGGCGCCCAGCCCCGAGCCCGCCGAGCCCACACGCCTGCCCGGGTCTCCCGGGGGCAGCCAGACGCGCGGGGTCCGGCCCACCGGCTCCCGGCCGGCACCTGCCGCCGGCCCGGCTCTCCCGGGGGAAGCCCGGAGCGCGGCCCCGGCCCGGCCGCCTCCCGCCTCGTCGGGAAGCGCCGCTCCTTTTAGCCGCTTTGTTTAAGCAGTTGTTTATAAAAACGCTGCGAGCTGTCAAGGGAGATCCTCAGGCATTCAGCGAGCTGACAGCCCATTCCTTCCTGGAAAAGGGTGTTAAAAATAAACAAATTAGCAGGAGGAAAAAGGCAGAAAGCCTCTGACTGCACGAGGGGTTTGCAACGGCCCAAGGGAGCGACAAAGGCGGGGGTCCGGGCCGGCCTCCCCTCGCCGGCCCCTTCCAGCGGCGGCTCCCAGCGAGCGCGGGGCTGCTCCCGGGTTTCCATGGAAACCGCCTCCGCCGCGGTACCCAGGGAGGCATCCCCGAAGCCTGGAGGATGCGCCCTGCCTCCCCGGGGCGTCCGGCCCCCTCCCCGCTCGGGTCGGGTCGGTCCCGGCCGTGCAGGCGCGGAGGGCTGGAGGCGGCTGCGCCCGACACGTGCGGGGAGCCCGCGGCATCGCCTGCCGGTGCCCCGAGGCTGCCGGAGGGGAAGGGGGCGGCCGGCGGGGGGGCCGGGGCTGCCAGCGCGCCGGAGCTGCTGCCGTGCCACCGCCCGCCCCGGGGGACACCATAAATCACCCTGTACTTCATTAGAGTCACAGGCGGCAGGAAAAGAAACCAGCACCCGGGCAGCTGCTCTTTCTCTCGCGCGGGTGCCTGCCGAGCCCATAAATCCTCCGGGGGAAAACGTCGCCGCGCTCCCCCTCCCGTCCCAGCCGCGGCCCCGGGGACGGAGGCCGGCGCAGACGGGCAGAGCCGGCACCGGCTGCTCCCTGAGGCGGCCCAGGGCTCGGCGACGGGAGCAGCCGGCGGCGCAGGATGCTGCACGGCTTGCGAGAACCGGAGCCGGCTGCGGGGAAACCGAGGCAGAGGGAGAGCCAGAAACGTCGCCGATGGACTCGGCCAGCGCATGGTCAGCGCCGAGAGGCTGGGACAAGGCGAAGCCGCTGCCGAGGCTTTCCGAGCACCCGGAGAGCGGGGAGGTGCCGCGGCAGGGCGGACGCAGCCGCCCTCCGTGTGAGGGAGCAGCTGAGGATTTACAGCTCCGTCTCTGCAAAGACCCCGGACCGGATTATGCACAATCCCTCTATAAGCACCTAAAAGATAATAGGGCGATAAACAGCCAGCATGGATTTATCAGGAACAAATCAAGTCAAAGCAATCCGATTTCCGTCGCCGGCAGAGCGGCCGGCCTCGCAGGGAAGGGGGATGCGGCGGCGGTGGGGTTGGCTGTGCAGCCCCACGCGGCGCAGGGGAAACGCCATGGGCGCTCGGGAGAGCCGTCACCAGCGGCACGCGCAGGTGCATGCCACCAATGTCACCCCGGCCGGGCAGGGCACGGGGACGCGGCGTGCCAGCACCATGCGGCAGGGAGGGGCAGGATCAGCGCGAACCGCCCGTCTGCTCCAGCCGAGAAGGTGCAGCTCGAGGAAAGCGCGCGGCGACGCAGCGGGAGCCACCGAGGGGGAGGACGGGGGATCCTGCCGGGCCGCACGCAGAGCCCGGCCGACGCCGGGACCCCGCCACAGTGGGGACGGAGCCCGCGACAGGCAGCGGCACGCGGGGGGTCGCGGGCAGGACGGCGGAGGAAGTTATTTCATGCTGCCCATCGCTGCCAAGAGCTCGTGTGAAATAACACATCCCGCTCTGCGTGCCGACGGAGCCACAGAAGGGCTGGGGAGGGCCCGAGGGGGAGCCGCGAGGATGCGGAGACCTCGGGGAGCCCACGGGGACGCGGGGCCGGGACGAGCAGCGCCGGCGCTTGCCAACAGCGAGGGCGGTAGCCCCGCGCGCAGGCGGGGCAGGAGGGAGCGCGGCGCAGCCCTGCGCCCGGGCCGGGGTGGACGCGCGTGTGCAGAGCTGCTACCAAGAACAACAACCAGAGGAAGCCAGAAAGAACAGGGGGTGCAGCTCGCCTCGCTGACCGCAAACAAAGCCGCCCCAGGGTAAATATTATTCTAGCAAAAACCAGGACTCGCAAATATTTGCTTTGAGTGGTCCGTCGCCCTTGGCCGGCCCCTCCAGCACCGAGGTTAGGCAAGACACGGGGCAGCGCGGCGGCGGGTCGCAGCGGGAGCCGGGGCAGAGCCCTGCATCTCGGAGCTGCCCAAGCGCCGCCGGAGCCGCCCGCGCTGGCACCGCCACCCCCGCACCGCTCGCACGCCCGGCGCTTCCCGCGGCGGGTGCTCAAGGCCGCGGTCTCCGCGTGTCCTTCGCGCGAGCACGGGAACCCGAGCGGCTTCCTGGCCCTGCTGCTGGGAAGCCGCCTTCCCAGCCCGCCCGCCGCTGGCCCCGCGCCCGGGGAGGAAGTCTGCTTTTCCAGCCACCTTCCCAGGTCTGCGCGGGCGGCCGGTGGACCGGGGGGCCGAGCCGAGCCAGCGCCCGGCCGCCCGTGGAGCAGCCCCGGAGCAGCGCGGCCGGGGCGGGCGCGGAGGAGGCGAGCGCGCGGGCTGGGTTAGCAAAGCGTTTCACAGCTTTCCTTGGCGCATCGGCTGCCCAGCGATGCGGAGCGCCGCGGCCCCGGGCTCGGCACGACGCCGCCAGCCCGCGCGGGACCCACCTGCACCTCCCGCGTGTGGTAGGCGATGATGAGGCCCAGCAGGATGACGGTGGAGAGGCTGATAAGGCATTTCAGGGCCAGGGAGAACATGGAGTCCTGCAAGGCAAGAGCGCGAGAGCGTCAGCGGGGCCGGGAGCCCGGCAGCGGGACCCCCACCACCCCAGCACCGCGGCCCCGGTGTCACCCGCCTCGATTGCGCCGCCGGAGAGAGCAGCGCTCCTTCAAAAACCATGTTTTTAATCTAATTCTGCCAAATGTAATTACCAGGCTCCCCTCGGCTGGGATGAGTGACTCCAGCAATCTATCCACATCCAGCATTAGCCCAATATTGTGGCACCCTAATGGATGGTCTAATTAGATCCTCCTGCTAATTAGCTCTATGTAAATTAAACCAGCCCCTGATTCACTGGTGACTAAAGCAAATGCTCCCCGGCTCCCCAGGGCAAGGGCAGGGTTCACCGTCCCCCCCCAGGGCTCCTCTGCAGCCCAGTGCGGGTCCCCACGCCCCCCCCACCCCCCCCGCCGGGGCTGCAGGGCACCGCTCAGCCGGGGGGAGGCCGGGGCGGCCGGGTGGGGAGCGGCTCCCTCCCAGTGCTGCCAGATAGCGAAGGCGGCCGGAAAGGCCGCGCTGCTGACGGACGAGCGGACGCAGCGCTGGCACCCGCGAGCCGGGACCGGCCCCTGCCCGGCACCCCCGCGCTGAGACCTGGCACGCTCACTGCACGTCACCGCCATCCCCCAGCAACGCACGCTTCCCACCGCCCCGGGCCGGCTGCAACCTGTTGCTCGTTCCCTTTTCCTTCTCCAGGAAGATTTTCCTCCCAGTGCAGGCACTTAACAACGGAGAGAGGAAAATTTTCATAAAAATAGGCCGCTGGCACCGGAGAGGGACGCCGTGGGTGCAGCAAGCAGCGCTGTTCCCGCAGCCCCGCATTGTTCGCGGCTTCACAACTTGGCACTCGCCGCCCGATTGTCTGGACATAATGGCTGGTGCCGAGAGAAGTGCCGGGACCAAACAACGCTATTAATAGGCGGCCTCCGAGGCCGGGCTCACGCCAAGGCCGCTGCCACTGCCCCGGCCCCGCCGCCCGCCAGGGCACCGAGCCTGCCGGCCCCACGGCGCTGCCCCTGCCGCCGCGCTCTGCCGGGAGAGCTCCCGGCACCCGCTATTTTTAGCGAGTCGGTGTCTCGGGGGAACACCCGGCATTAATTGCAGCGAGATGTCACTCCTGCAACGGTTCTGCCATCCTTCAGGGCCAATTTCAGCCGCCGTCTAGACAGCCTTAACCCTCCTCCCACCAGCGGAGGCTGCGAGGCAGCCGGCGGGGAGGGCGGGAGCCGCGGCCCTGGCGTCCCCCTGGCATCCAGCCGCGGGAAAAGCCCCGGTGCAGCCGGGCCGCGAAGCTCCGGCGTCGCCAGATCCCGCCGTCCGGCAAAGATGCGCCGCGGCCCGACAGCCCGGGGCGCACCGGGCTCAGCTGCGACAACGCCGGGGCCGTCGTGCCCAGAGCGACCCGCGGCGAAGCCGGGGGGGAGCAGCCCGCGGGGGCCATGACACGGGCGGCACTGGGGAAAGGCGGCCGCGCGCCCGCCCCGTTTACCGAGGGCTCCTGCCAACGCGGCTCCGGAGGGGCCCGGCAGGAAGAGCCGCCGGCGGCTCCCACGCTCGCGACAAACAACAGCGCGGGACCAGGAGAGCGCGGCCGGAGCGGAGCAGCGCCTCGGCATCCCCGGGCGCCGGCGGCAGCCTGCACCGGCTGCTCCCGAGCGAGCGCCCGGCACCCTCGCCCGCGGGGGCGGCCCTGGAGCCGGGCCAGCGCCCGATGCCGCTGGCGGCACCCGGAGTGCCGAATTCCCCGGCTGCACGACAGCTGCTGGCCCCCGGCACCGGGGCTCTTTCGGCACGGCCGCGTCCCTGCCGGCGAGCTCCGGTTTCCTACCGGTGGGGGCTGCCGGGGTATTTATAGCCGGGCACCTCGCCGCTGCGGTGGCTCGCGGCCCCCTCCCCGGGGAGCGGTGCAAGCCCTGCCGGGAGGCACCGCACAGCCCGGCCCCGAGGCAGCGTTGCCACGCGGGGGCTTCCCCGGCCCCGCGGCCCCCGCAAGCGCGGCGGGGGCACCAGGCAGCCAGTGGCTCTGCCGTGGGCACGGCCGGCTGCACGGAGCGGGGACCGCCCGGGGCCGCGGTCGCCGTGCGCAGCAGCATCCTCCCACCGCGGAGGGATGCGCGGTGCGGGGCTGGGAGCATCCCGCGCCTCCGGCGGAGCAGCGGATGCCGCTGCCGGCAGCGCTCCCCGCCGCGCGGGAGCCCCGTGCCCGGGGGTCTCCATGGGGACGCGGCAGGGTCCCACGCGCCCACGGGGCACCCGGCGCCTCCCTCCTCCTCCTCCACCTGCCGCCAGCTCCGGCGTTGCCCCTGCCACCCCCGGCAGCCCCTTTCCTGCGCGGCCCCGGAGCCCCCGGCCGGGCCCCGAGCCCCCTCCCTCGGCAGCGCTGGCCGTGACGCCCGCCGTGCCACGCACGCCCTGCCAGTGCGGATGCCTATTCACTTCCCCTCGCTGGATAGGTATAAATAACAT
The DNA here is from genome assembly GCF_036370855.1 of Dromaius novaehollandiae. Classification (NCBI taxonomy): domain Eukaryota; kingdom Metazoa; phylum Chordata; class Aves; order Casuariiformes; family Dromaiidae; genus Dromaius; species Dromaius novaehollandiae. The sequence goes on along the minus strand of NC_088126.1, from coordinate 469,395 downwards.
GACAGATGTCTATACAAAGAGTTATTCATATCGCTGCCAACGAGCACAGCCAGGGAGCAGGAGCTGAAAGGGGTGTGTGGGGGGAGAATTATAAATAAAAGACACCGTCCCTCAAAAAAAAAGAAAAGGCAGCAGAAGAAAGGGGTGTGGAGGAGGATGGAGGGCTCCACGTTCCTGCCGAGGGCACCGCTCCCCGCCGGGTCCCACCCGGGATGCCTCGTCCCGCGCTGGGCGCTGTGGGGATCCGCCTGCCCGCGGGCCAGCGGCAACCGCGACGGGGCCAGGACCCCCGGCCCTGCCCCAGGCACCCCGAACGCCCCCGGCACCCGCGCAGCACCCCAGGGTCCAGGGCCACCGCGGCCGGTCCAGCCGCTCTGCTGCTGCCCCAAGCCGGGGGCGCCGCGGCCCCCGACGGGGTCCCCGCTGGGGACGGCCACCTCCGGGGGAGACCCAGCCGCCCGCCGGGACGTCCCTGCTCCTCGCAGAGCGCACGGAGCTGCCCTCGGCCGCCGGTGTGCAGGGAGCGGCAGCCCAGCAGGGAAAGCTCCCGGACGCAGCCCGGCGAGCGGGACGGGGCCGCGCTCCTGCCAGCCCCGGGGCGGGGGCCGTGCACCGGCCGGGTCCTGCCCGTCGCGGCAGCAGCGGGGTCACCCCGCGGCCCTGCCAGCGGGCACCAGCCCTCAGCTGCGGTTTGGGTGCAACCAGGGGGGGTGCAAGGAGCCGGGCAGCCCCCGAGGGTCCGGGCCGAGCGGGGGGGCTCCGGGCAGGACGAGCGGCCGGAGGGGCGGCTGCCCGGGGAGCCGGCACGGCACCCGCCCTGGCAGCAGGCCTGGTCCCGGCACGCCGCTTGACACGCAGCCTCGCGGCCGCCAGCCCCGCGCCCGCCCCGTTGGTGCAACGGTCCCTGGAGGCCCCGGGTCCGCCCCGTCGAAGCCCGGCCAGCGCACGCGGCCCCGTGGGGCACCAGGCGGCACGCGCGGCCCCGCGCCCGCCCCGGCCGGCGCTCGCTGGTGCAAATCGCCCCCGCGGACACCGGCCGGTGCAAACGCCCTGCGCCATCGGACCCTGACCGACATGGACGGCCCCGCGCCCGCCCCATCGGCTGCCTGCAGGTGCAAACGGCCCCGCGCCCGCCCCATCGGCCGCCCGCGGGTGCAAACGGCAGCCCCGGCCCCAGCCCGCCCGGGAGCCCAGCCCGCGCCCGCCGCAGAGGCCCGGCGCCGGCGGCGCTACCTTGGAGTAGAGCCCCCAGGAGAGCTCGGTCTCGATGACCATGACGACAATGCCGAACATGCCGAAGATGAGCGCGTAGTCGCTGAGGCGCTTCCGCTTCTCGAAGAGCGCGCGGCGGTGGCCCAGGCGGTAGCCGATGTTCTGCGCCTTGCGCTTGGGCCCCTTGGCGAAGGCGGCGGGGGCCGGGCGGGCGTGGGGGCGGTCGGCGCGGGGGCCGCGGCGCGCGGGGGGCCGCGCGGGGGGCGCGTGGTTGTCCTCGCGCGAGACCACGATCTCGGGGGGGCCGCCGGCGCCGAAGAGCTGCAGCGGCTGCGCCTCGGGCTCCGCCTCGATGAGGTTCCTCCGGGAGGCACTTAGCCGGCTGAGGGGCTTCATCACCCCACCGCTGTACTTGCAGGAGCTCATGGCGATCTCGGTGAAGGGGTTGCTGTCCCGGCGGTGCACCAGCGGGCTGGGCTGCCGGTGCCTGCCGCCCGCCGCCGAGCCCGGCGAGTGGCCGGCCAAGTGGTCGCTGAGGTTGAGCTGGCTGCCGTGGCGGGAGGAAGGGTGGAGGGCGGCGGGGGCGGCGGGAGGAGGGGCCCGCAGCGACCCGGGCGACGAGTGCAACAGGCTGTGCTGGAGCGGCGGCAGCGCGGCGGGCGGCGGGCGCTCGTCGCCCGACGACGCGCAGGGGCAGCGGGGGTCCTCCTCCAGGTCCCCCACGCCCGAGTCGTGGAAGTGCCCCGACGTGTCCATGGCGGCGCCGCCTCACCGCCCGCCGCGCACCTGCCCCGCGCCGGCCGCGGGCCCCGGCCCCGGCCCCGGCCCCGGCCGCGCTCCGCTCCTGGGCGCCGCGGCCGCCGGCGGCAGCGGCCCCGGCCCCGGCGGCGGCCCCGGGGCGGCGGGCGCGCGGCTGCTCATGAATGGGCGCCGCGTCCCTCCGGCGCTGCGCGCTCGCCGCCGCCGCCGCCGCCCCCGCCGCCGCCGCTGGCCCGGCCCCGCCGCCAGCCCGGCCGCGCCATTGGCCGCGCCGGGGCTCCCCGCAGGCTGACATCATTCCCCGCCCCGCTCCGCGCCCCCGGCCCCTGCGCCTGTGCGCGCCGCTCGGGACTTGTAGTCCGCCGGGGCGCCCCGGGGCCGCTGCCGGGCGCCGCGCCCGCCCCGACGGCGCCCGCGGAGCCGCCCCGCCCCGCCGCCGCCACCGCCACCGCCCGGGGCCGCGGCTCCGCCCGCCCGCCGGGCCCCCTCCCTTCCCCTGCCCGCCGACGGGGGCCGGGGCGCGGCGGCGCCGTCGGAGCAGCAGCGGCAGCGGCGGGGCCGGGGCCGGGGCTGGGGCCCCCCGCAGCGCTGCCACGGCGCCCGGGAGCGCCTCCCGACGGGGCGGGGGAGCAGGAGCCGGCCCGGCACCGGGGGCTCGGGGACCGGCAGCGGAGCAGGCCGAGCCGCCCCACGGGGGGCCTGGGCACCCCCCCACCCCCGGGATCCTCCCCCCGGCCCAGCCTCGGCCCCCTCGAGGAGGCTCCCCGCTGGCTGCCGTTATATAACGCTCCCCATATCTCCTCGCTGCCTCCCCACGAGGCCGAGGGCCTCGAGCGAAGGCTGGAGATTAGGGGCAGCAGCCAGGGGTGGGAGCTGGCAGGGTCCCCACTGTGGCCAGGCCACCCGCTGCCCCCCATCGCAGGCACCGTCACCCCCGAGAGCCTTCCCAGGAGGGGCCTGGGGCTCTGCGCCCCCCGGGCTCCCCGGCTGTCATCTCCGCTCAAGGGATGCTCGGCCCCAGGGCTGGCTCCCGGGCGAGCGCCCGCTCCCAAGGTGATGAGCCGTCCGCTATTTTTCTAACAGCAGCTCGTGTACGAGAGCAGGGGAGGGCTGAGCCTCCCCCCGCGCCGGCGCGGCGCTGGCCCCTCTCACCTTGGGCCGCCCCCCAGAACCGTCCTCCCCCCCCGCCCCCGTCCAGCTGCTGCAGGGGACGAGCGCCCAGCCGGCAGGTATTAGACGGGAGCCTTCTGCTACGGAAGCAGATAATCCCCCGGGACTCGGCTCCTGCAAGCCTATTAACGCACAACAGGAGACATCCAGCTGTCGGCCCCCGCCCGAGGCGTCGGGGATTAAACCGCACCTCACGCAAGCTCCAGCTGGAGAGGCCGGAACGGGAGGCCGGGAGACAGGGCCCGGCCTGTGGGAGCAGGGACCACCCAAACGCCCCCTCGAGCCTCCCCCCGGGCAATGAGCAGCGGAGGCAGCGCAGCAACGTGTCTCAGCAGCCGAGCTTTATTCCTGCGGCAGCAAAGCGCCCGCGGCCGGGCGGCACGGCCGGGGCAGGGCCAGGTGCCAGCCGCCCCCCTCCCAGGATCGCCCCTCCGCTGGGCTGGGAGGGGGACGCCGGCTGCCCCAGCCCCGGGCAGAGGGTCACCGACGGCAGCGCCTCTCCCCGCGCGCCATCCCTGCCCTCTCGCCTCTGCCCGCTGCCCGGCAGAGCCAGGAAGGCACCGCGCCGGGAGCCGCCGCGCCGGGCTCTGCGTCCGGCGGGGTTAACACTGGCCTCGGCGCGGGCTCCCGGGCGGCAGCTCCGTCAGCCCCGGCGGCAGAGAGAGCCCGCGGGAGCCGTGAAGCAGCGCAGAGAAGAGCAGGGGGCCGGCGCGGGCACCGTCCCGGCTGCTCCAGGGGTAAGGCACGTCTGCCGCCCCGCGCCGGGCAGGGGTCTGGGAGCAGTGGCGAGGTGCCCACCCGCGACCACGGCGGGGACCCGGCCCCCTTCCTCCCCCGGCTGCGGAGGGGACGGGCACGGAGCGGCTATCGAGGGGGGGACGCCCGCCCGCCCGCCCGCCCACCGGCAGCAACCCGCCGGGCCAGGCGCAGCCCGTGGGCGCCCTGCCCCCTGGTGGCACCGGGACCACGGCCACCGGGACCGCGGCCACCGGGACCTCCCCGCTCGGTCCCGCTGCAGGCTCCGCTCCCCAGCCCCGCCACGGGGGACGGGCGCTGCCTGCACTGGCCTCACCGCAGCAGCCCCCGCGCAGGGGCCGGAGCCAGGCTCAGCCCCCGTGGAAGGATTAGTCCCCTGCAACCAGCTGTTAGCAGCAGCTGTGCTCCCCCCCATCACCCCCCCCAGCCCTCTTTGGTCCACGTCCCGCTGCCGCGGGCTCGCTCCGGCGCCGTGGCTATAGCCGGCCGCGGACGGCCTGCAGCAGCGTCTCCAGCTGGCTGTCTAGGGACAGCTCGTCCCCGTCGTTGGTGATGACCCAGTCGAAGGCCACCCCTTGGTCCAGGCCGCACTCGGACTCGGTGTCGTCCACCCCTGGCGAGGAGCGGAGCCCCCGGTGAGGTCCCCGTCTGGGGGTGTCACCCAGGCGCCCGCAGCGCGGGCACGGCCGCGGGGCTTTTCCTTAACCCGCGGCGTGTCCCGACGAGCCGGGCCCCCGGGACGCGCCACTCACCCACGACGAAGACCCAGTTCCTCCTCTTCCTCGTCTCCTCGGTGGCCACGACCCTGACGGTCTGCACCACGTCCCCGTAGACGTCCCGGAACCACTCCACGTCGGAGAGGCGCCGCGTGTCGCTCACCACCTGCGAGCCGGGGCCCGTCAGCGCCCGCCCCGCGCGCCCCCCGCCCCGCCCCGGCCCGGCCCTGCTCACCCACACCGGCTGTGCCGCCCCCTCCACCACGATCCTGCAGAAGAAGCCAGGGTCGGCGCCGCGCTTCTCCTCGCCCCAGCGGATCATGTCCTGCCTGTAGGTCTCCTTGTAGGCGCTGGCGTCCAGGAGCTGCTGGAAGTCCAGGCCGTGCTCCTGCGGGAGAGGGGGTGAGCGGGGCGCCGGGCCCCCGCGGCACAGCACGGCACGGCACGGCACGGCACGGTGCAGCGCAGCATGGCGCGGCGGTACCTTGGCGTACTGCTCCTTGAGGGGTCCGGACAGGCGGAGGATGGTGCACACGTCGGGGCCCAGCCTGCGGGAGCGCCGGCTCAGCGGGATGGTATGGGATGGCCCGGCCGAGCGGCACCGAGCAGCACCACGTCCCACCCCGGCGCTGCCCAGCCGCTCGGGACCCAAAGGGCCTTTCCTCACCATCCTCTGGACCCAGCACCAGCCTGACTCCCAGCCCAGCGCTCCCAGTACCAGCCCGGCTCCCCAGTACCAGCCCGGGCCTGGGCCCACTGCCCCAAGTACCAGTCCATCTCTCCCAGTTCCCCAATACTGACCCAGGCCCAGCTCCCCCAGTACCAGCCCAGTTCCCCAGTACCGGTCCAGAACAGGCTCCCCCAGTACCAGCCCGGGTCCGGGGCCAGTTCCCCCAGTATGAGCCCAGGCCCAGCTCCCCCAGTACTAGCCCAGTTCCCCCAGTATGGGCCCAGGCCCAGCTCCCCCAGTAGTAACCCAGTTCCCCCAGTATGGGCCCAGGCCCAGCTCCCCCAGTAGTAACCCAGTTCCCCCAGTATGGGCCCAGGCCCAGCTCCCCCAGTACCAGCCCAGTTCCCCCAGTATGGGTCCAGGCCCAGCTCCCCCAGTACTAGCCCAGTTCCCCCAGTATGGGCCCAGGCCCAGCTCCCCCAGTACTAGCCTAGTTTCCCCAGGACCGGCCCAGCCCCGGGCCCGGCGGTGCCGCCGCCGCAGCCCCCCGGTACCGGCTCTGTATCTCCTCGGCCACGAAGTCCTTGCCCGACTTCCTCTTGCCGCTGAGCAGCAGCACGGCGCGGGGGGCCGCCGCCATGGGCCCGGCAGCGCCCGCGCCCGCCGCGCGCACCACCGCCGCGCGCCCGGGGGGGGCCGCCCCGGGGGGGCCGGCTCGGGGGCGCCGCCGCCGCGCGGCCCCGCGGCGACAACGCCCAGGGACCCTCCGGCACCGGCACCGGCGGCTCCGAGCGGCGGGGGGCGCCTGGGACGGGCGGGCATCCCCCCCCCCGGGAGCGGGATGGTACCACCCGCAGGGGGCGTGGCCAGCGGGCGCCGCAGGCTCCGCCCCCGCGCGGGGCGCCCGCGCGATGCCGCCCCCTGCAGGGCGGGAGCGGGCGCAGCGCCGAGTCCCGACGGGGCGACCGGGAGGGGGGCGACGGCTCCTCCCGACCCCGCCGGGACGCGCCTGGGGGCCTCCAGCCTCTGCGCGCCCGCCCGTCCCCTGCCCCAGCCCCGGAGCCCCTCCAGCCCCGGAGCCCCCCACGGCGCGGTTCCCGCTCGAGCGGCCCTTGCGCTCCCCGGGACCTCACACGTCCCTGACCCCCCCCCCTACAGCCCCGCAGCCCCCCCGCCCCGGACCCTCAGGCAGCGCCAGCCACAGCCTTGCCCAGCGGTGACTTTATTGCATCTACGGCAGTGCGGCATCACACAGCGTGCGGTGATGCCCGGGCCTGTGGTGCCCGGGACGGCTGGGACGGGGCAGGGGGAGCCCGGAGCCACGCGGCTCGGCGCCCGGGGCTCTACGACCGCGCATGGAGCAACCGCAGCCCCACTGAGCCCCCAACAACGGCCCCGCTGGGGCCGCAGCCCCGCGCAGGCTGGGGCCTGTGGGGCAGGACACAGTGCATTAGACAGACACCTGCAACGGGGCCGGCTGCCCCCTACGCGCTACGCAGCCTGCCCGGCTCTACCCGCGCGGGCGGCCCTCGGGGGCCCGTGGGGGGCTGGCCCCTCTGTGCTGCTGGGAGCCCTTCCTGTGGCGCTCCTTCTTGACAAAGCTGCGAGAGAAGAGGGGCCGTGAGGGGGGCCTGGGGCCAGGGTCCCGGCCCTGCACGGCCCCCCCATCCCGGCTCACCCGCTGTCCCCGGCGTAGTGCCGCAGCACGAACTCCTCGAAGCCGTCGGCCGCCTTCCTGTCACCCTGCTCGCGCCGCGCCAGGTCCTCCAACAGCTCTTCCACGTCGTCCACGAAGTCCGTGAAGCGCAGGCGGTCGTGGGCGAAGGTGCCGTCGGCCCCGAAGACGCCCTCCAGCCGCGCGGCCAGCGCCGCGAAGTGCCCCCCCCAGCCCAGGCGCCCCATGAAGCCCTGCAGCAGCTGCAGGAACTGCGCCTTCTGCACCGGCTCCAGCGCCGCCCCCAGCACCTCCCGGCCCTCCTTGCGGGCGCAGTCGGCCACCCCCGAGCAGCCCTGGGGCGCCCGGTAGCGGCTCAGCGGGGGCAGCTCGCGTGGGCTGTGCTGGGGCGCCCCGTGTGACGCCTTCCCCCCGGCCCTGCCGGCCTTGTGCTCCCGTGGGGGCCGGGGGTCCCTCTTGTGCCCGGGGGGCTTGCCCTGCTCCCCCTTCTCCCTGCCGCCCCGCTCGCCCGGCTCGTGGGGGGCCTCCCCGGCACCGTGCCGCTTGTGCCGCTTGCTCTCCTTCTTGTCGGCTTTGAACGGCTTCTTCCAGTGCCTGGGGAAGGGCTCGGCCCCCCCCGCCTGCGCCTCCTGGCCCAGGCGCTGCTCCAGGGCGCCCAGCTCCTCCAGGAGCTGCTCGAGGTTCCCCGAGGCCCGGGCTCGCTCCAGCGCGTCCGCCAGCTCCTGCCGCGCCGAGGCCAGCGAGCCGCGCTGCCCGGCCCCCCCGTGCCGTGCCGCAGGCTCCTCGCCAGCTGCGGCGCCCGGGCCGTGGGGCTGCTCTGCCTCCGGCACGTGGGGGCCGCCGGGGGCCCCCGCAGCCCGCAGGTGCTGCAGCTCGGTCTGGGCCCGGCGCAGCGCGGCGGCCTCCTCCTGCAGCGCCGCGCGGAGCTGCGCGTTCTCCGCTGCCAGGCTCTGCTGCTGCGCCCCGGCCGCCGCCGCCTCGCCCTCGCTCTTGCGCAGCAGTGCCTGCAGCTCCTCCTTGTGCGCCTGGGCAGAGCGGGAACCGTGAGCGCCGGGGCCACAGCACGGGGCAGAGCCCGTGGGGGACCTGGCGCAGGCAGTGCTGGGGTGCAGCCCCCGCCCCGCCCGCTCACCCACCTGCAGCTCGGCCTGCATGAGCCGGATGTCCTGGTTCTCCTTGGCCAGCCGGTCCAAGAGGAGGCTCACGGACTGCATGCTCTGGGGGTCCCCGGCGTCCGGCGGGGGCTTCTGCGGTGAGTCCTGGGGGAGGGCCAGGACGTGACCCCGAGGGCGCTGAGGACGCGGCCTCCCCTCCGCCTGCTCGGCAGGAAGGCATCGAGCCCCTGCCGTCCCCGCTTACCGTGCCATCGGCAGGCAGCGGCGACTCCGGCTCCCCGTCTGCGACGTCCCGGGTCACCACGCTCTCCGCGGGGCCTGCGAGGACCAGGAGCATCAGGCCGCACCGTGCCTGGGCGGGGCACAGGCCAAGCGGCCGGCGCTGATGCCAAGCACGGCCCCGCGGCAGAGCGGCCACGGTGCCCCGTGCTCACCGTCCGCCGGGTCGTAGATGCCGCCTAGGGAGAGGAACAGGCGGTGAGGGAGGTGCTGGGGCCCCCGGCCCCTGCCCCGGGCTCCCTCACCCACCGGAGACGAGCAGCAGCCCCATGGCTACCAGCACCAGGGCGCCCAGCAGGTACTTGCTCATGTTGAGCCCATCCTCATCGCCGGCGTCCGGGGCCCCCCGGCGCGGGGGGGGCCCGGGGGGGGTGGGTCCGGGACGGGGTTCGTGCACATGCCGCCTCCGGAGCCCCTCCACGTCGTCGTCGCTGCTGGTGCAGCTCCCCTCCTCGGCCCGCGGCCCTGCGGAGGGATGGGGACCTCCAGGACTGCCGCGCCCCAGCGCCGGCACCGAACCTCTGCCCGCAGCCCCCCCGCCGCCCAGCTCCGGCTCCACCGGGCTGGGGGGACCCCGGCGAGGGACCGACCTGCTGCGCGGGTGTCGGGGCAGGGTCCCAGCTCGGCCTTGGCTTCGGGCTCCCCCTGGGCGCAGCCGTCCGGGGAGGTGCCGTCGGGGGCGCCGGGCGCCGCAGAGCCGGGCAGGGTGGGCGCTGCCCCCCCGGCGGGGCCCGGGCACTCGTCCGAGTCCTGAGGGGACAGATGCAGCGGGGGTCCCTGCGGCCGGCCCCGGCCCCACGGCCCCGGCCCCACAGCCCCGCGCTCACCTGCAGCTCGCTCTCCTCGGGGCCCCGGCTCCGGCCGGGGACAGAGGCCTCGTCGTCCCCGCTGAGGGCAGCTGCCACCGCCGCGGAGAGCCCGGGAGCTGCTGGGGAGGGGGCGTCCTGGGACGCGGGTCCCTGCGATAGCCACGCGCCTGCCGCCGCGTCCCGGGTGCCGTCGTCTTCCGGCTCCTCATCCTCCGGCGCGTGGGAGGCCGATCCCTGCTCCGGGCCCATCGTTTCGACCCGCAAACCCTGGGAGCACAGGCAGCAGCGGGCATGGTTCCCGCCCGGGTCCGCGAGCGCCTCGCTCCTGCCAGCCGGCCCGGCGGCGCTGCCCTGGCGCGGGGCTCCCAGAGCGGGCGAGGGAGCGGGGCCGCAGCTGGGGCCACCTCACCTCGGTGCCGGCCATCACCCAGCTGCTGTCCGAGTCCCGGGAGCCGGGTTGCTCCGCCATGCCTGCTCCTGCCTGGGGACGGTCCGGAGCCCGCCTGCGGGGACAGACGGACGTCCACCCGCGGCCCCGTCCCCACCGGCACGCGGAGGGGCACCGGGCACCAGCTGGTGCAGAGGGTCCGACCCCTCCTCTGCCGCCAGGACGTCCCCGGTGCCAGGCCCGGGCTGGGCTGATTTGACTGGCAAAGCGAATTCGTGAGCAGGAACAGGGAGGAGCACGCGGGAGAGCTGCGGCCTCTGCCCCGCGCCAAGCCGCAGCCGCCAGACCCAGCCCAGCCCCCGGGGCAGCGGACCCCCGCCAAGGGGCGAGGCGGCAGCGCCGGCGGCGCTACCCAGAGCCGGGGAGAACAGCGCCCAAAAGGCTCCCCTGCTCGGGGGTGGACGTGCTGCGCGCCGGGCGCGTTCCCGGAGGAGATGCCGAGTGCCGGGGCTGGGAGCGGGGCTGAGGCGGGACGCGGCGCCCGGAGCGGCTGCCTGCTGGGATTCTGCACATTCCCGGCACAGCTGCGGAGGGGCCCGGCCCCCCCGGCCTGGCACCGGCCCAGCCGCGGAGGCGGGGGGAGAGCCCGGGTGCTGCGGGGGGGCCGGGGAAGCTCCCCAGGTGGCAACGGGCGGGAAAGCCGGTGCCCGGGGGGAGGCCTGGCCCGGGACCGCTGCCGTCGAGGGCCTCCATCGCGGGCCTCCGTCGCGGCCCCGTCCCGCAGCCGCCCCCCGCGGCGACACCCCCCGGGCAGCGACACCAGTCGCCAGCCCGGGACAGCGACCCGGGAGGTATTTTTAGCTGCCGGCGACGCGGCCGAGCAGGTGGGACGGGGCGGCGGCGGCGGCGGCGGGGCTGGCAGGGCCCGCGCGGCTCGGGGTGTCGCAGCGGACGTGGGCCCGGCGGGAGGAAGCGGCTGCGGCGCAGGGGAAGCGCTGCCCCCCCCGAAGCCATGGCAACGGGGCGACGGCCGAGCTGCGCAGCCCGGGCGGCAGCGCTATGTAGGGCAGCCGGCGCCGCGCTCGGACCGGGAGGCTGGGGGCCTCCCCCCCCGCGGCGCGCGCAGCACCGGAGCGGCGGGGCCCGGGGCCCCCCCGTCCAAGCAGCACCTGCCCCGGGTGCCCGGAGGAGCCCGTCGAGGCCCCCGAGCAGGACGCCCGGCCCGGGGGGGCCGCAGCGCCCGGCCGAGGTCCGCGCTGCCGGGGGGGTCCCCGATGGGGCTGCCCGCGGCGGCGCCCCCGCGCCGCGACCCGCTTCCCGCGGCCCCGGGACGCGGCCACCGGCTCCGTCGGGGCTGCGGGGCGGCGACGCGGCGCTGCTGGTCCGGGCGGGCCGCGAAGGGGCGGGCGGGGTCCAGACGGGGCGAACCGGACCGAGGGGCGGAACCGAGCCCGGCGCAGCCGGGCCGGATCGGACCGGGTTGGGGGGATGTCGGGGGGAACCGGGCCGGGCCGGGCCGGAGGGGGGTACCGGGTCGGGGGGGGGGGGGGCCGGGCCGGGCGGTACCTGGCGCCGCTGCGGGGGGGTCGACGTCGCGTCCCGGCGCCTCGCGGCAACTTTGTACCGGACTCCGCAACTCGCGACACCCGGAGCGGCCGCGCACGTGACGGCCGCAGCCAATGGCGGCGCGCGGCGGGAGGGCCGGGCCAATGGGGCCGCCCCTGCCGGGGGGCGGGGGCACGTGGGGCGCCGCGGGGAGCACCCCGGCCCCGCCCCCCCGGCCCCCCCCGGGCCCGGACGGACACACGGACACGGCCGATTTCAGAGTTTTATAGCGACGATACAAAAGTTTCCGTTAACGCTCCGTTAAAACGGGGGCGGCGGCGCCCCCCCCGGCCCTGCACAGAGCTCCGGGGGGGCCGAGGGGCGCACAGGGCACCGGGACCGCGTTACAAAAGGGGGGGAAAAGGGGGGCGCCGAGCTGCGGCGGAGGAGGGGGGAGGGGAGCCGCCGCGGCCCCCCGGGCGCAGCCCACCCCAGCGCCGCCCCCGCGGGCCGGGCACGGGGCCCCCGGGGGGGCGGGAGGTGCCGGGTGGGGGGCAGCTCCCGGCCGCCGCTGCGCTCCCAGGCGGGGGGACGCTCGCAGCACGGCGCCCGGGGCCGGGACGCCGCGGCCGGTCCCGCTCGGGGAGGGCCTGGGGGCTGCTGCCCTCCTCCGCCAGCCCAGCAAGAGCAGCCGCCTGCGCAGAGCGGAGCCAGGCACCGACGGCAGCTCCCAGCCCGCTCCAGCCCCGCCGCGGCGGCTGAAGGCAGAGGGATCAGGCGAGGGCAGCGCCTGGGAAGCGGAGGAAGCCCCCGGCGCGGTGCAGGCCAGAGCCGCCCGCGCAGCGCAGTCCTGCGGCAGAAGGATCGCAACGGCGACGTGAGCGCGGCCGGGAGCAGCTCCGAGCGCCAGGGAGAGCCGGCGCGGCCCACAGCGCGTGGCTGCCAGCCCACGCCACGCGCCAAAGCGTCCCCGTGCTCCTCCGCTTGTGCCTGCGCCACCTCCCTCGTGGAAGCCGCCTCGGGGCCGGGGCACGGAGCGAGGGCGGAGGCGCAGGAACCGCCCCGGAGTGGCGAGTCCCCACAGCGCCGGTGGCTGTGCCCGGCGGGCAGCAGCGGGGATGGGAAGGAACGCCGGAGCCCGCGCTCGAGGCTGTCTCTCGCTTGTGGGGGCGGGGGGCTACAAAAGGGGGTTTGGTCCTAAACCCGAGCGGGGATCTGTACAAGGGAGGGTGGCGGCACGGCGGGAGCCCCTCAGCCATCGTTGGCCGCCACCAGCTGTCCCAGGCCCTCGCGGATGTACACCGACTGGATCTCCTTCGTCTTCAGGCAGTAGTCGCAGGCCCAGACGGCGGAGGCCTCGGTGGTGAGCAGCCCGTAGGCGTTCTCCGTCATGCCCGTGCACTCCCGGTGGAACCACTTCTGGCACGAGGCCTCGCAGAGGATGGCGTCCTGGTCGTCGTTGACCTCGTTGCGGCAGGCCCCGCAGGGGTACACCAGGCCTGGCGGCGGCTGGTGCCCGGAGCCGCCGGCCGCCTTGCCGGCGGACGGGAGGCTGTTGGCTTCGGGGGTGCCGCCGCCCCGGCCGGCGCTGTTGGGGGCGAAGCTGGGCTGAGCCCCGTTGACGGCCGCCGGGGAGCCCGAGTGCTGCTCCTGGCTGAAGGTGCTGGGAGGGGGGTTCAGGCTCTTGCCCCCCTCCTCGGCGCCGGCTGGAAAGCCGGGGTCCGCCCCGGGGAACGGGCTGGCGTTCGGGGGCAGGTTGGGCATGTTCTGGCCGGGTCGCTGCATGGGGGACTGTCCAAAGAGATTGCCGGGCTGGCTGAACCGCGGAGCCATGGCGGGGCCGCCGGGGGGGTTCAGGGCGGGCCCCGGGCCCATGTCGCCCCGGGGGGGCTGCCCCATGGTGGGCGAGATCATGGGCCCGAAGCCGCCGACGGGCCCCTGCATGAGCTGCCCCGTGGGAGGGCTGAAGTTCTGTCCGAGGGGCTGGCTGAAGGGCTGGCTGGGGAAGGCCATGCCGCCGGGCTGCACGTAGCTGGCGCCCTGCGGGGGCATGCCGAAGGCCGGGCCCATCTGGCTGGGGGCGAAGGGCGGGGGCTGCCGCCGCAGGGGCTGCGGCCCCCCGCCGTAGCCGGGCGGCACCTGGGGCGCCATGCCGCCGCCCTGCACGCGGAAGCCGCCGAAGGGCACGGGGCTGCCCAGGAAGGGGGCGGCCGCCGCCCCCACCTTTGGGGCGCCGAAGTCGTCCTCGAAGGGGTTGGAGGCCACCAGATGGTCCACCATGGGGGTGGGCGGCGGCGCGAACTCCGAGAGGTGGGAGTAGGCCGGGCCCTGCAAGGAGAAGGCGCGGCGGTGAGGCCGGCGCGGCGGCCGCGCCCCGGGCCGGGCCCGCGGGGGGCCGCGGCGGCGGGCGGGGGCCGCGGGACCGTACCTGGGTGTTGGATTTCCGCCGCTTCTTCTCGGGGCTCTTCATCTGCAGACCTGCGGGGACAAGCGGGGCCGCGTCAGCCCGGCGCCGCCGCCCGCCCGCCCGCGCCCGCCGCCCCCCCGCCGCCGCCCGGCGCTCACCTGCCTTCCCCTGCTTCCTGCCGGGCCCGCCGGCGGCGGCGCTGCCCGCGGGGTGCGGCGGCCCCGGCGGGGGCGGCGGCGCCGGGACGCCTCCCTCCAGCTTCTCGGCGTGCGGGGCCGCCATGGCCCGTCACAGCCGGCGCGGCCCGGGCTGCGCCATGGCCCGGCGCGGCTCCTCCCGCACGGCGCGGCGCACCGGAACCGGAAGCCGCCGCGCGGCCGGAAGCCGCGCGGGGCCAACCGTGGGCGGGGCGGGACCATCCGCTGCGCGCGGGGGTGGGCGGGGCCGAGGGCGCGGAGGGCGGGGCCGAACTCGACGAGGGGGCGGGGCAAAGCGCAACGTCTCGGACGGCACAAACCATTCGCCAACTCGGGGGGGGGGAGCGGGAGGGGCCATGTACCGCCCGGGGGGGGGATCGGCACAGACCACATGCCCGCCCCGGGGGGGGGGACTGGATGAACCGGGGGGGGTCGCCGCCGCTCGCCCTCCCGCCGCCCCGGCCCCGGCCCCAGCACACGAGGCAGCGCCTAGAGAAATACCAACTTTAATACCAACCGCCGGTTCCTTTGGTATAGCAGGGCCTGGGCGGGCGGCCCCGGCCCGGGCCGTGAGTCGGGGCAGGGCTACGCTTTGGCTTCGGGGTATAACAACGTGCATGCGAGGGGGCCGCCGGGCCGGGGCCGGGGCCACCCCGGGCTGCGGGGCACGGGGAGCGGGCACGGCGACCCGGCGGCCACGGGACGAGGGGCCGCGCGCTCGCCCCCAGCCCGGCTGCATTGCATAAGTGTGTTGGACCTGCGGGGTCAAGGCACAGAGTTAACACGTAAAGTGATCGGGTACATTCGGGGGGGCGGCCGGGCCTTGTGCTTCGGGGGCAGAGCACAGGGCCCAGCCCTGCCGCGTCCCCCCGGCCGGAGCCCGCGGGCTGGCTCCCCCCCTCGGGAGGCCCGGAGGGGCCGGGAGCGCGGCCGGAGAGGCTCCGCGCCCACGCAGGTGAGCGCGAGCGCGGCCGCAGCGGTGCCACGCGGGAGCGACGCCACGGCCCGGGCACCGGCCGGGTTTTGGTAGTAGCTGTGCAAAGGCTGGAGCTGGGAGGCGGCGGGGGCTCCGGCCGGAGCAGCCCCCGCGCCCTGCAGACAGCTCACGCCGGCGCTGCCGCCCCCCCGCCCGCTGCCTCCGGCTCCACGCGGCGGAGGGGGACAGGCCCGGGCCCAGCCAGTCCACGCTCAGTCCCGGGCAGGGCGTCTCCACCCGTCCCAGGAAAACAGCTGAGAGTCCGAGGGCTCCCTGGGGCAGGGAGCGGGCAGGGGGCCGCGCACCCGGGCGCCTCACAGTCTCCTCTCCACCGGCTGCTGCAGGCACATCTCGCTGCCGGCCGAGATGATGGGCAGGTGATTGTCCATGTGGTAGCTGATGAGGTGGCTGACGCTCTCGAAGCGATGGTCTTTCGTCCGCACCTGCGGGGCCAGGGAAGCGGCGCTGAGGCGGCGGCGGGAGCGCAGACCCCCCTGCACCCCACGCCGCGCAGCACCCTGCACCCTGCCCACGGGCACGCGCCCGAGCGGGGATGTCCACCAAAGGCCAAGCCTCCAGCTTGGCTGGGCTCAGACCCACAGGGAGCAGCCCCCGCCCCACTGCTCCGTGGGGCCCTCTCCTTCCCCCGAGCCCACCCGGAGGTGGCCCCCGAGGAGCGGCTGGATGCCCTGGTGGGGCAGGGCTCCCGCCAGCCACCCTCGGCCACAAGAGCCCCCAGGCCAGGGCACGGCCCAGGACCCCTCAGTCCTTGCCGCGGGCGTTGGGCAGACTCACCACTCCTTCGGGATCGACGAGCAGCAGGTGCTTGGGCTGCCCGCCCTGCAGGCCGGTCAGCACGTACTGGCCCGGGGTGGTGGTGCTCTCCCGCACCAGGAAGTCCCCGTTCACCTTCAGCAGCTTCTCAGCCTCCTTGCGGTTCATCTTCCCGTGGTACCAGGGCTCCCGCCTCAGCTGCTCCTCCATGGAGGCCACCACCTGGGCAGGAGGCAGCCCCATGGGCACAGCGGGGGGGACGCGCAGGGCGTCTTCAAAAGGCTCTAGGAGACAGAGGAGCGGGTCTGTCACCGACTCCACACCCACGGGCAGGCAAACAAGCCCCCAGCCCAGGACGAAGCGGCTGCGGCCTGGGCACGGCCGCGTGGCCGGCGTCCCACTCACTCATGTCAAAGAGGTCTCTCTGGGTGCTGCCGTTGGCGGTGGCTGGGGTGGCGGCAGCCGATGCTTGGCGTGTCTTGTCCATGTTCTGCACGTTGACGTAAGATGGGTCATCAAAGAGGTCTGTGCGGCCGGAGGCACCTGCTGCAGCGGGGTATTTCTCCCTCCCTGCTGGAGAGAGCACTGCGGTCAGCAATTTGGGATGGCCCTGTCCCCCCTGTCCCAACAGGACAGCCTAGGAGCACGCAGCGCCCGAGGCCCCTCAGCTCGAGGCATGCGGATGGCAGAGGCACTTCCATTACGGTACCTTGGGCAGGACCGAGCTGCTTCCGGGGGTCGTATTCCCCTCCGGACATCTGGCCCACGGGCTGCGGAGAGAGGGGGGTGGTGAGTGAGTGCAGCAGAGCCTGCTGCGCTCCCCCATCCCCTCCTGCTTCCCATGCTCGTCTGCCAGGGGCACCCGGCTAACGGCCGGGGAGGGGGAGACACACTGGGGCCCTCGTGCCCACCTCTGCGCTCGAGGGACCCTGCTGGCCCTGCCTGAGCGGGCCCTGCGTCTCTCCCCTCCCCATGAGCCCCAGGGCCTTACCAGTGTGGCCCCCAAGTGATTGGGGGCCTGAGCGGCCCCCTCCCGCAGCCGCATGTCCACCACCCCCCCGATGGGGGGCTCCTTGCCGGGGAAGTCGTTGTAGTACTGGTGATCCGGGGCTGGTTCCTCCTCTTCCTCATCCCAGGCAGAGCCATCAAACCCAGCCATCCTGGGGGAGCAGAGCACTGATGAGCAGCCCCGGGGCTGGAGCCCGGCCACCCTGCTTCCCACCGCCATCCCGCCCAGCACCCAGCTGGGTGCATCCCCTCCCCAGAACCAAGCGATCTCAGACGTCCCCGCGTTCCTCCTGCCCTTACCTGTCGTGGGGCGTCACCAGCTTCGGGGGGTTCTTCAGGTACTGCTTGAAGCGCAGCTCGAAGGCCTGGCCAATGGTGCTGATCACATCCTGGGCCAAGCCCTCGGGGCACTCCAGGATATGGCAGGCTGCAAAGGGACAGGGATGGCAGCACGGGACACCAGCGCTACGGCCCCAAGCCTGCCCACGCGCACCCGTCTCCAGGCCCCGACCCCGTCCCTCCCTGCAACCACCAAGCTGCAAAGGGAGCCTGCGAGGCAGCAGAGCAGCCACCCGCTCCCCACCTAAACATCCACGAAACGGGGCACACAGCTCCTCAGCAGCCGCAGGCCTTACCTCTCTGGTTGACGGGGTCTTTGGCAACATAGGCGACGTACTCGGCTGTGTCCTGTGGGCAAGACGCAGCCGTAAGACTGGGCTGCCGGGGAGCACAGCGCCCGGGACTGCAGGGAGAGGGCAGGGCGGCCACGCACACCCCTCAGGACAGGTACTCCTCCCTGTCACAGACTCCCTTTCTCGGAGGAAGGCTGGGGTGAAGCTGGGGGAAGGCCTGGAGCTCCGGAAAGGGCACAACCAGGGCCAGGATGTTGAGGAACACAGCAAGAGGTCCGAAGGCAATCCCCGGCACAGGGCAGGGCAACGCGTGGACAGGGACCCTGCGTACTCACCGGGTCTCCCCCCGAAGCGAAGGAGATGGACTGCATGTGATGGTTGGCAATGATCTGCAAGGCAGAGGCGTTGTTAGGTGCAACCAGGAGCTCCCCTGCGCCCAGCCAGATGTGGCACCTCCCGCCCGTCACCCCCCTCCTGGGCTGGCCCCGCAGCGGGGCTTACGAGCCTCTGGAGCCCTGGTTATGAGCCACAGGGCACCAGCAGAAGGGCTGGGACACAGACAGGGCCACAGAGCTGGGTCAAAACCAGGACACCTGGCCCCAGGCCAGGGCACTTGGGTCTCGGTGTCTGCAGGCCAGGCCAGGCAAAGCACGCGGGGAATGGCACAGTCCTGCCGTCAGAGCTGTGCACTCTGTGCCCCGCAGGAGCGGGAAGGCAAGCTGGTCTCTGTCTGGGGGACCAGGGCACCCAAGCAGGACGTGCAGCCCACCCCAGACAAACCCCTTACTTAGGCTGGGGGCACCCCACGGACACCCCAGGACAAGGATTCCTGCTTGTTTCAGGCCAGGCAGCTGCCCCCGGCTCTTCCCCCTCTCACCTGCTTGCAGTCAGAAGCCATGAGGTTGAGGCTGCTGGTGGAAATGGTCAGGGTGATTGGCATGCCAGCAAACTTCAGGTTGCTCTTGCCCAGGATGGAGTTGAGGGAGCGGCCGCAGGGCTGGGGGCAAACGGCAGCATTGGGAAGAGGCTTCCCCCGGGCCCTGTGCCTGGCCCGGCCCGTGGTCCCTGGGGACAGGGGTGTCCTGCCCTCGGCAGACCTGGGCAGCTCGCCCTCGCCACTCTGCCAAGCTCTGCTGGGCAGAGACCCCAGCTCGGCCTGGCCAAGCTCCTGGTGCAAGATTTCAACCTGGCACCCAGAAAGCCCTCCCGGTCCAGGTGGCGGCTAGCTCAGGCGCTCCTGAGCCAGGGCCAGCACCGGCTGCACTCGTGTCTGGCCCTCGGCCACAGACTGCCTGGACAAACAAGCCTGCTCCCCCGGCTGCCGCCGGCAGCTCCCAGCCCTGCCCTCTCCCGGCCTCACCTTCCTCCTCCGCACGGCTCCCTTGGCGCCGGGCACTGCCTCGCACACCAGGCCGATCGCCTCCCTGCAGGGAGCACAGCGGAGGTCAGCTCAGCCCGGGGGCTTCCCGCTCTGCCCGCCTTCCCAGACCCCCCCGTGATCCCTGCCCCAGCACACAGCTCTGCTAGCGCTGCCACACTCGCCGGGCACCTCGGGGCCAAGGGCACAAGGACCAGTGCAGAACAGACAGGGTTAAAGACCAGGGGAAAAAGGGAATCCCTCAGGCAGTGCTGCCTGGCTCCCAGGCCCAGGCTAGGGCAGGCAGGGAGGAGCACTGCCGTTAATATTTGATGGGGCTGCAGGAGCGCTTCCTGTCTGCTCCCGCTCAGAAGCCCATTGACAGGCGCATCCATCTCCCAGGCAGCTTCCTCCACGGCTGGAGACAGCCTGGCCCGCTCAGAGCCCCACACGCTGCTGGGGGCTCGCGGGGGCCTCAGACCCGCCTGCCCGCTCCAGGCTGCCGACCCCCAGGCAGCCGACGCTCCCCGCCCTGGGGGCTCAGCCCTGCAGCGGCAGCCCCCGCAGGGACACAGCCCGGGACAGAGCTCACCTGGTGACCTGAGTCCTGGTGTTGAAATCCAAAGCCCTCATGGACTGGAGGACTTCCACGCAGCCCATGTACTGCGGGAGAAAGCAGGCAGGGACGTCAGCGCCCGGGGCGGGCCCGGCCCCTCCTGCGACCCCGGGGATGCAGTGCTGCCCCGGCGCACGGGCACCGCGCACCCGGCCAGCCCAGCGCTACCCTGGCCGAGCCCCTCTCCCCCGCTCCCCAGCAGCGAGCCGCCAGGCAGAGGTTTGCTCCCGGGAGCGTCCAGCCGTCGCCCCAGCTGCGGCGACCGCCCCAGCTGCGCAGGAACCACCGCGCTTCCCCCTCAGCTTCCTCCGGCGGCTGCCCCAGCCTAGGGAACGCAGGGCCGTTTCTGAGAACTGCCTCTTCCGAGCAAAGCCAGCCCCAGCCCCGCGCGCCTGCGATTAGAGGCCTGCTGCGACACAAGAGCAGGACGACCGCAGCCCGCGCGAGGCTGCCCCGTCCTCCCCAGGCGCACGTACGCCGGGCAGCCCAGCCTCGGCCAGGGCCACCCCGAGACGTGCCACGCGCCCCCGGCACCAGCCCGAGCGTCAGCGCCTGCCGGGTGCTTCCCCCCGTCCCGCCTCAGAGCTCCCCAGCGTTTCCCCCGAGCTCCTCTGCTCCAGAGCCGCGATGTGCTACAGGGACTGCGGTCACCGCGGCAGCGCGACCCCACCACAGCCACCCGACAGGGTTGCAGGCCCAAGCTCCACCCGAACCACGCACCCAGCAGCGAACCCGCAGGCCCTGGGCGGGCACCTCGGGCAGGGAAGGAGCCCCTACGGCACGGACAAGTCTGGAAACGGAAGCAAAGCCAGGGAGTCCCCGTGGAGCGTCCCAGGAAGCTTCCCCTTCCCCTGGGGAGCCCGTAAGCCATCAGGCTGAACACCCATGGGCTCCCTCCTTCCCAGGCAGGAGCGAGCCTGGCTGCAGAGCCGGGCAGACCGGGCACCGCGGAGGTGCCCCCCACCCTGCACGGCTGGCGAGCGTGAGCGGGGGGGGGGGACAGGGCCCCAGGTGCACCCGCTCCGCAGCGGTGACCTCCCTGGGAACCCCGCCACCCACCTCCGGCACCGAGGAGCGTTACAGAGCACGGCTCCCAGAACCAACGCGCCCAGGAGGGCGATACCCCCACGGGCTACGGGTCCCTCCGCGGCCCTGGTTTTGTGCAGGTCCGGAGCAGGGCGAGCGGCCTCGCGAGGAACATCCCCAGAGCCACCCCGCGCTCCCAGGACCCCTCCGCGCCCCGTGCCGGGACCCGCGGCCCCACCCCAGCACTCACCCGGACGTGGTAAGAGACTCCGGGGCCCATGACCTTGTCATCGGGGTGCAGCCAGCCGCGGGTGGGCTTATTGACAAAGCTGCCGTGGCGGGTCCACTCATCACCGCCAAGCTGGCCGCCTTCCACCCGCGTCTTCTTCCCGCAGCTCAGCTTGTTCATATCCTGGGGACAGACAGCGACAGGCCCCGCTGAGTCGGGGCTGGCAGCCCCCCCCGACGCCGGTGCAAGCGGCCCGCCTGGGCCGGGCTCCCCCGGGCTCCCGGCCTCCTTGAGGCTGCCGGCCGAGAAGCCCCGCAGGCTGAGCAGGCTGGCAGGGTTAGAGAGCTTCAGGTTGGCCATTTTGGGGAAGAAGGAGCAGAGGGTGGTGGGGCTGTCCTCCGACTCGGACGAGAGCTCCCCGAGAGGCAGCATGGGGCTGAGGGAGGAGGATGACAGGGAGCCAGGCAGAGACTGCGTGCCTGCAAAGGACTCCACCGGGGAGGCCGGGGCCCCCGTGCCTCCCGCCGCCTCCTCCAGGGAGGAGACGGACTCGTTCCGCAGGTGGCTGTATTTGCTCTTCTGCAGCAGATCCATGCCGGAGAGGCTGGGAGGGCTGGGACATGCCAACCCAGCGCAGCAGCAGGGCGGAGGAGGCTGCCCAGTCCTCACAGAGGCCCCACGGAGAGTCCGAGCGCCGAGAGCAGCCAGGACACCGGAGAGCAGAACCGCCCCCCCGAGCGCGAGCCGCGGGCAGACTCCGTGCCGGGCCCTCGCCCGCCTGGCATGGCTCGCGGGAGGAGAGCCGGCCCCGGCGGTCCGCGGCGCGGTCGGGAGGCAGGAGGGCGTCGCAGGCGCGGCTCAGCGCGGGCGGCCGCGGCTCGTCTCCCGGCGCGCGCGGGGCTCTCCCTCCCCTCCCGCGGCCGCGCAGGCGGGTCCGAGGCGCTGCCCAGCTCCGGGCCGTCGCAGCCAATCGATAGCGGTCGGCGTCAGCGGGGACACGCGGATCCAGCCAGATGCAGAGCGACCCCTGGTCCCTCCGCGGCCCCGGCGCTCGGCGGAGAGGAAACGGGGCCGCGGCTACGCCCTGGCGCCGGGCCGCCGCGCAGAGCGGCTGCGCTCAGCGCGCTCGGAGATCCTCCAGCCCCGCTGCCCCAAGCTGCTCCCAAACTCGGCCGGCAATAAATCCCATCATCTTCGGTCAGGGCCCGACCCGGCCCCGCCGCCCCGCAAGCGGGCCAGGAGCTGCCGCCCAGCCGGCTCCCTCCAGCCCTGTGCTCCCAGGCAGTCGCCACCAGCTAGGAGGAAATCAAAAGCATGAATATTTAAAGCCCTGAGACAAGGCAGCCACAGAGCACGTCCAAGCCCAGCCCAGCCCTGCTCCAAGCACCGTCCGGGAGCGAACAAGGTCCTTCTGTGGCGGCCGGCGCTACGCGACCCACGTGCCAGCTGCGGGCGGCTGCCGGCGGCTCCCCAGGCTTCGCGGGGGCAGAGGCGCCCGGGGACGGGGGCAGCGACGCAGCTCGCCTCTGTGCACGCAGCCGGCCGGGGCGTCAGCACA
Source organism: Dromaius novaehollandiae (assembly GCF_036370855.1). Taxonomy (NCBI): domain Eukaryota; kingdom Metazoa; phylum Chordata; class Aves; order Casuariiformes; family Dromaiidae; genus Dromaius; species Dromaius novaehollandiae. Next base: position 447,521 of record NC_088126.1, on the reverse strand, counting down.
TCCAGTCCTCCAGGAGCGCGGCGCGGGCACGGATGCGGCCCGGCGGACCGGCCGGGAGGAAGAGGAGGATCCCCGGGAGCAGGATACAGGTGGGCTGCGCGGGTGGCTGCGAGGGCTCAGCGCAGGCTCCCCGCTGCTGCGGCTGGGAGCCGGGAGGAGAAGCGGCTGCTGCTGCTGCTAATTGCTGCTGCTTCCTGCATCCCGGCCGGCGCTAAGCGACTGCTCCTCCCGGGAGAGGAGAGGAGAGGGGGCTGCCGCTAATCGGAAGGGCCGTGCTGACTCACAGGCACCGGAGCGGCGTCTGCCCGCAGCGCGGGGCTGCGCGCGGGGCTGGCGAGGCAGCGCAGGAGGGGCTCGCGCCGAGGGGTGGGGACCCGGCGCGTATCTGGAGCAGAAAAATCAAGGTCACAGGCGGAGCTAGCGGGAGCCCAGGGAGTGGACACGGTGGCCTGCGGAGCACGGTGCCCGGCGGGAGAGGCCAGAGACCGGGAGCTGGGGGCGAGCGACGCCATCGGCGTACCGCTCCCGCCCAGGCGGCCGGGCAAAGCCCCGTGTCCGGGGGGAGAGCTGGGGGCCAGGCTCGCTGCGCTCACGCCTCCCACGCTAGACCCTCAAACGGGATCGGGCTGAGGGGCCTCAGCCCGGCACAACTGTGCCGCGCGCGCCCCGGTCCCCGCACGCGCTGCTGCGCTGAGCCCCCGCCGCTCTCCGCGGCCTTGTCCTATGTACCCGGCGCCCGGCGCCTGCCCCGCCGTGGGGCGGGAGCCGTCCCCTTCCTCCTGCCGCGGCTGAAGCCGCGATCTCGGCCTGCCCCACGGCTCCCGACCCCTCCGACCCGCCGCCGGGCGCCCGCTCGGTGCCGCCACGCGGGATGGGGCGCTGCCGGGTGCCGCACGCGCTGCCCGGCCACGGAAGCAGGACGCCACGGGATCCGCCGCCCGAAACCGGAGCCCAGCCGAGGGACGGGCGCTCCCCGCTCGGACCCACCGCAGGGCGACGCGGGAGGAGAGCCCCGGCACGGCCCCAGCCGCCTCCTGCCCGGCTTCCCAGCCCGCTGCCGATGCTGGCACGCCGCCACGGGCCCGGGAAATGGAAGCCAGGCCAGGGCTGGAAATAGCCTCCTGCGCAGAGCGCAGCGGCGCGAGGGGCTGCTGCTATCTATAGCAGGCCGGTTTAACCTGCCTCCTCCCGGAGCCCCGCAACGGCGGGGCCGGGGCAGCCGGGGCGGGAGGAGACGCTGGCGCCGCTGCCCTGCCTCCCGGCACCCCCGGCTCCGCCAGTGCCCACCTCGGCCGCGGAGCGTCCCGCGGGGCCCCTGCCAGGCGTCCCGCGAAGCGCCGGTCCCCGCCGGGGGCCCCGCTGGCCGCTCGGCGCCGTGACCTTCCCCTGGCCCACAGCGCGGCTGCTCCGAAGAAACGCAGGAAGCCGGGGGCCGGCGAGCCAGGAAGCAGGGACCGGCCGCCCGCCACCCCCCCGAGGAAGGTGCCGGCTCCCCGGCGGCGAGAGGGGGGAAGCCCTGCCCGAGGCCGGCCGCGGCGCCGAGCCCCCCGGGAAGGCCCTGCCGCCTCGGGGCTTCTCGCGACGCCTCTGCCCCTGCTCGGCAGGAAACCTCAGCCCGCTCCCGGCGCGGGCGCTGCCAGGGCCCAGCCGCGGGGCAGGGGCAGGGGCAGGGCACGGGGCTGCGGTGCCCGGCACCACCGCGGCTGCCAGCAGCTGCTCCTCCTCCGCAGCAAGGGCTGTTAATTGCCTGCCCGCCGCCTCCCCAGGGCCCTGCAGCTTCCTCCGGCCGCGGAGGCTGCTCCCTGCCAGGATAAGGTTGGTGGGAACGGCACGAGGCTCCGCTTAACCCCTTCCCTCCCACTGCGCGCGGCCCCGGCGAGGGCAGGGGGCCCAGCCCAGGCACCCGGGGCCCAGACAGGCGACGGGGTTCGGAGCCGCCGTTCCCAGACGCAAGCGCCCTGGGAACGCGCCACAACTGCGGTCCCCTGCTCAGACAGGCCCCTGCTTTTATAAGATGTAATAATTGCTGATTTTATCAGAAGCTCCTGCACGGAGGCTGCGGCCAGATAACGGCTCTGCGCAGCCCACGTGGCCCTGCCAGCCGGCAGCGCCTCTCCGGCGGGTCAGCACAGGCGCCGGCCAGCGACGAGACGTATCGCTGCTCCCACTTTCCAAAGACAAAAACTCCCAGCATGGAAAAAGAGGCTCGGGGAGCCCCTCCGGACAGCTCGGCGGCCACGGTCCCACCAGCCAAGAGCCCACCCCGGGGATTACGGACATCTCCTCCCCGCGGCCTCGGACCACACGTACAGGCTGCGGAGGAGCCGCCCCGGCTGAACGGGTGGCCCTCGAGCCCCGCGCCGCACGCGGCAGCCTCCGCCTCGCCGGACAGGCCGGCGGCGAACTCCCGGCCCCGCCGCGGAGCACGAGCAGCCGCCCCGAGGAGCTCCCGGGACGCGTCCTGGCTGAGCCGCTCCCCGTGCCCTGGAAGCGGGGTGACGTGCCGGATCAGCCGGATCCTCCGGTGGGCGGGAGATGGAGGGACGCAGAATAATTTCAGCTGCCTGGGGCCGGGACTTCGCACACACCCCAGGGGAGGAAGAGGAGCGGGGAGGGGACGCGGCCTCCAGCACGAACCTGCGGCAAGGACCGAGTCAGGCCGGGACCCAGCCACATCCCTCTTCCCCGGGCCCAGCGCCACGGCCCCACTGTGCTCTGCAAAGCGCGCGGCCCAGCCGACCTCGCTACGAGCGCAGCCCACAGCCCAGCACCTCGGTGGGAGACAAACCCCCCCGCTGCGGGCTCCGGGCGCCCGGGAAGCGCGGGGTCACCCAGGGCCGGCAGGAGGGAGCACGTCTCCCGCCCAGCCCCGGACGGCGCAGCGGAGCCTGCCCTTTCCGCAGGCGCCGAGCGGCGCGGCTCCGCTCCGGGCCCCTGCTGCTGGGCCGGCGCCCGACATCCTCCCAGGAAACACAAACTCGGGAGCTGAGTCAGATTTGGAACACGCGAGCGGTTTGGCAAGAAATCGCGCGGAGCAGAGAGGCGCAGGCAGCTGCGTGCGCAGAGACGCGGGCGGCCGCTGCACGTCCGCATCTCGCCGGGCGCATGGCGCTCGCAGCCTCCCGCGTGCGGGCGGGTGGACGGCGGAAGGAACTCCCCCGCGGCCCGCGCTGCCTGCCCGCTCACCCACGTGGGGCTGCCGCAGCCGGACGGACGGTGCTTCGGGGCCGGCGACGAGCGGAGAAGGCGAGACCCAGCTCTGCGCCCGCAGCGCTCCCTCTGGAGCGGCCCCTGGGACGCGCAGCACCTCGGCAGCGCGAGCGGCGGAGGCGGCCACCCCTCCCGCCCCACGGCCTCCTGCGGCGCGGGGCGCAAAGCGGAGGAACGCTGGCGGTGACCCAGCGGCTGGGGTTTTTCCCATGCGGTGCAGGAAGAGCAGTCATCGCCGCAGTATCACCCGGCATCTACGTGCTGCTGCGTGCGGCCTCCTCCTCCGCGCCTGAACGTCCCCTCCCGGCGGGGCGGCAAGGCTGCCGCCTGCAGAGCCGCGCGCCGGAGAGGAGGCACCGCGTGCTCCTCGGAGAGAGGCAGGGAAAAGCCAGTGGAGACCGGGAGAGGCGGCTGGGGCCCTGCCAGCGAAGGGAGAGAGGAGGCGCGATCCGCCACCAAAGCCACCGAGCCCTCCACCGGGGTCCCGCGAGCTGGCCGGCCTTACCACGTACTCCATCGCGGCGGGAGGGCAGGGCAGGCCCCGGGCGGGGAACAGAAACACAGAGCCCCTCTCGTCCGGCAGTCCGACCTGCGGTTCGGGGACAAACAGGGAGTTAGCCGGCCCTGCCCCCAGCGCGCGGGGAAGCGGCCCTCGCACCGGCAGGCAGACCTGCGGCTCCCGCCGACCGCATGGAAAAGGGGCTGCGACGGAGGAGAGAGGAGGGGAGAGGAGAGGAGAGGAGAGGAGGGGAGAGGGCCCTGCTGCGCTGCCGAGCGGTGTGGGGAGAGCCCCCTCCTTCCTGACGGCCAGGCGGGAGGATGCGCGACGCCGTCCTGGGCGCGGCGATGCCCTGGGGCACCTCGGGAGCACGAGCCGACCTGGAACGGCCAGGGACGGGCCCGGCCCTGCTCAGACCCGGGCAAGCGGCGCCGGGGGCCGTCTGCCAGCCGAGCGGGGCAGCAACGCCAGCAGCAGAGGCCGAGCGCACCTCGTCTTCGGAGCAGTTACGACGGAGCCGAGCACCGGAGCCGGTCCCTGCCCCCGGCAGCCGCCAGGCCCCAGCGAACAGCGCCCGGAGGCCGACACGCCCTGGGAGCAGGGGCGAAGGCAGCTCCCCGCTCCTTCCCGTGTGCTGAGCCACCCCCTTCGCTGGCACCCCCACGAAAGGACACCCCAGGCCCCCACGGCACGGCCACCTCCTCCTCGGGGAGGCGGTACGAAAGGAGCGGGGACGCAGCCGTCGCCCCAGGCTCCGCAGGAGCACGAAAAGCGGAGCCCGGTGCCAGGGAGGAGCAGCGGGAAGAGGCTGCGAAAGGGGAGACACGTGCAGTGCGAGGAGGGGCAGGGAGCTCCGGGAGCAGGGCAGCGGCTGCGGGAAAGCCGGGCAAGAGGCGCAGGAGCAGCCCCCCGGGAGCCCCTGCCCTTCCCAGCCCTCTCCCTGCCCCGCTCCCACCCCCACCACGGCACAGACGTGGCTGGCTCGAAGACCAGCCAGGCAGAGCGGGCAGGCAAACATGATTTACTTCCTTGTAGCAATTGTGCCCTTATCTGGGGCCTGCAAAGGCAGCGCCGGAGCCCAGGCGGGAGCTAACGCGATTAGACCGGGAGGCAGCGCGATAAGGAAGGCCCCGCTGGCAGCGCAGCGCCGCGGACCTGCCCTGGGCAGGGCCAGTCTGCGAGCACCGCGCCAGGTCGCCGGCTGCAGAGGAAACGCAGTAACAAGGCCTTTGTATCGCAGGAGCCGAGATTAGCGGCGGGGGGGGGAGGCGGGGAGGAAGGCAGCCTCGCTGCAACCGGGGGGGCAGCGCGAGGCTGGGAGGAGAGGAGGGAGCCTGACCCAAAGGGACCCAGCAGCCCTGGGGACGGGGCAGCACAGCAAACGCCACGGCGCCCGCCAGGCCGCGGGGGCCCTACCTCGGCCGAGCTGGGCCAGGGGACCCCGAGGGGGCTCCCGGGCAGCAGGGCGACGCCACGGCAGCGCCGCGCACGGCACGGACGGGCAAGAGCTGCCAGGCGCAGGACGGGGGCGCGAAGGGAGGCCATCGCCCCGGCGGGCCGGGCGAGCGACGCGTGGGAGGCCCAAAGCCTCCCAGGGAGGCCGCGGCGGGATCAGGACGAGACTCCTGCCTCCAGCCTGCCGGGACCCCCGGCTGCCCGGCAGCGCACCGAGGCAACGCGAGCGCACGGGGTCCCTCGGCCAGGGGGGAAACGCTGACCAGCGCGGCCGTCAGCAGCATAGGCTCCCCGCAGCACAGGTCTGCGCCCCGGGAGCGGGCTGGCCAGGCCGCCGCACTCCTCCCAAAAGGCTGCCGGGGCAGCAGACCCCGGGCACGGCCGAGCGGCACTGCAGGCTCCCAAGACGGCTCCTGCTGAGCCGGGGACAGACAGCGTCTCACAGGAGCCTGTGACGCGGGTCAAGCCCCGGAAGTCTCCGCGGGGCGCTCGTGACCAGACTGGCCTTGCGCAACCCCGTTAACCCATCGCGGAACCGGGGTCACTCTCCCTCAGCGCACCGGCCCGCCAACGCAGCGCACGCGACAGCTCGCCAGAGCCGGGGCCACCCGGCCCAGCACCGCACGCCGGGGCCTAATTACGGGGATTCGGCGGGAGCGCCGGAAGGGCCCGGGAGGCGAGCACGTGGTCGCCGCGCACGACGCCATGCGGGGCGAAGGCGCAGCCCTGCGGGGAGGGATTCCCGCCCCAGCCCAGAGGGCCGGGCACCCGCCAGGCGCGGCGGAGGCAGGGCGCGCGAGGGCGGCTACGGACCCTCCGGCCAGGCCTCGCCCAGGACGACGCCAGCGGCCGCTCGGGGCGCGGACGGAGCTTCCCCCGGGGCGTCGCAGCATCCTGGCGGCTGGTCTTCAGGGCCCGGCGGCTCAGGGCGGCCCCGGCGAGCGCCCCGGCCCCTGAGCGACGCGGCAGCTCCAGGGCACCGCGGCCGCCCCAGAGACCCGGGAGCCGCCTGTTCGCGCGGCCCCCGCGCCCGCTCCGGCCCCTGCGGCTCCGCGCGGCCCGCCGGGTCCAGCCGGGACGGGGGCGGCCCCGCGACCCCCCCGCCGGGGCCGGGGCCGGCCCCCCCCTCCAGGCCGCTGCCCCGCGCCGCCCCCGCGGGCCGGGCGCGCCTCGGCCGGAGGCCCCAGGCCTCCGGACCCGACCGGGCCGCCGGACCCGGCCCCCCGCCGCCGCGGCCGGGCCGCGCGCGCTCACCGGGGCACCATGGGTCTCGCGCCGGTCTCCTCCGCTGCCGGCGGCCGCGGCTCCGCCACCGCCTCACCCCCGCCCTCCCGCCGCCGCCACTCGCTTCCGGCCCCGCGCCCTCCAGCGCGGCCTCGCCGCGCCCCCGTCACGTGACGCGCCGCGGCCGCCCGGGCCGCCAGGCGAGGGCGCCCGCCGAGCCAATGGGAGCGCCGCGGCCCCGCCCGGCCGCGCGGGCCCCGGCCAACCCGCTCCCGCGCCGCCGCGTGACGCGCGGCCCGCCCCGCGGCGGGGGCCAATGGGCGCGCGGGGCGGCGGCGTTTGAAAGCGCCGTTGGGGGCGGGGGGAGGGGAGCCCCAACGGCCCGGGCGGTGCGGTGCGGTGAGGAGAGGAGCGGGGCGGGCGGGGGCTGCCGGGAAGGGGGCGGACCGCGGGCGTCATGGCGCACAAACAGATCTACTACTCCGACAAGTACGACGACGAGGAGTTCGAGTACCGGTGAGGCGGGGGGCCCGGTCCCGGGTCGCCGTGAGGGGGGGCCCGGCGCGGGGGGCCCGGTCCCGGGTCGCCGTGAGGGGGGGCCCGGCGCGGGGGGGGGGCCCGGTGCTGGCTCCCCGGGAGGAGGGGCCCGAGGAGGCGCCCGTTACCGGCTCCCCGGGAGGAGGAGCCCGAGGGGACGTGGGGGTGTCCCGTTACCGGCTCCCCCGGAGGAAGGGCCCGAGGAGGCGCCTGTTACTGGCTCCCGGGGAGGAGGGGCCCGAGGAGGCGCCCGTTACCGGCTCCCCAGGAAAGAAGGGCCCGAGGGGGTGTGGGGGTGTCCCGTTACCGGCTCTCCGGGAGGAAGGCTGGGGGGAAGCGTCCTGGCACCGGGTCCCGGCAGGGCGGGGGGCGCCCGGCAGCGGGCACCTGCTGGAGAGCCAGGGGGTGACCTGCGGGGCCCTGAGGGACGTTAGGGCAGGGGGTCCCTGAGCGGCTCCGTCCCGCCAGGCACGTCATGCTGCCCAAGGACATCGCCAAGCTGGTGCCCAAGACGCACCTGATGTCGGAGTCGGAGTGGAGGAACCTGGGCGTGCAGCAGAGCCAGGGCTGGGTCCACTACATGATCCACGAGCCAGGTGAGCCGCACGGGGACAGGGACCACCAGCTCCTGCTGGGGCGCAAGGGGAGGCGGCGGCGCGCTTAGGCCAACGCTGTCCCTAACATGCGCTTTTCATCCTTCCCGCAGAGCCTCACATCCTGTTGTTCCGAAGACCGCTGCCAAAGAAGCCGGAAAAGTGAGCCTGCCTGGAGCGGGGCTGTACATAGACCTCCCTCTCCTACCTGTCCGGGTCTCTCTCTAAAAAGCACCTTTCTCTTCCTCTTTCCTGGCTCTTACGACTGAGAAGCGTCTCCGCATGTGACCGTGCTTGGAGACATCCAGCAGGTGTGGCTGGTGGCAAAGGCTCTGCTGCGTGCTCTGTCCCCTGTGAACACCCCGCCGCGCGGGAGCAGGTGGCTGCTTCTGCGGGGCGCCTGAGGACGGCTACCGGGGACCGAGCTGGCAGTCCCTCAGACGGGCGCCCGCGGCGCTGTCTGGGCACCCGACAGCAGCCGCTCGTCCCCGGGCCAGCGCTGCTCCTGCGGGCCTCTCCCTGCTGCAACACCCGAGTTCTGTCCAAAGCTTCAATAAAAAGGACGTTTCGGAGGTCCCTGTCCGCCTCTGCTCCTTGGGGGTGCCGGGGAGCACCAGTGTCCCCAGGGTGGGACTGGGGGGCTCCTGTTGTCCCGGGGCGGCTGCACGGGGGGTCTGGGGGGCTCCCGGTGTCTTTTGGTGGGTCCCGGTGGTTCTCGGGGGGGGGGGGCTGGGGGAGGTCCTGGAGGGCTCCTGGTGTCCCGGGAGGGGCCTGGAGGGCTCCCCGTATCCCGGGGGGCGTCCCGGGCCTCCGGTGTCCCGGGGCCGGGGCCGGTCGCACGTGTCACCGCCCCCCGCTGGCCGGGCGAGCCCACGGCCACAGAGGGGGGTGCCTCCCCGCCGCCGCAATGGTTCAGTCCGCGCGGCCCCCTGCCTCCTGGCCAACCGGCGCTCGCGCCGCGCCGCGCCGGGCATGCCTGTCGACCAACCGAGAGCGAGGGGGCGGAGCCCTGACCGGGGAGGGCGGCCAATGAGGTGAGCGCGCGGGGCGGGCAGGACGCCGGGGCGGTGCGGACGCCGGAGCCGGGGCCGGGGCCGGGGCCGGGCGCGGGCCCATGCGCGGGGCGGTGCGGGCGGGCGCGGCCCTGCGCGCCATGGCGGCCCGGCGGCCCGCCGCCACCGCCGGCATCATCGTTATCGGCGACGAGATCCTCAAGGTGCGGCGGGGGGCGACCGGGCCGGGGGAGGAACCGGACCTGGGGGAACCGGGCCCGGGCGGACCAGGCCCGGGACGGGGGACCAGGCCCGGGAGAGGAACCGGGGGGCACCAGGCCGGGGTGACCCGGGCCCGGGGGTGACGGTGTCTCTCCCCACTCAGGGCCACACGCGCGACACGAACTCCTTCTTCATGTGCCAGCGGCTCCGCGCGCTGGGCGTGAGGGTGGCCCGGGTCTCCGTGGTGCCCGACGACGTGGAGACCATCGCCGGCGAGGTGGCCGCCTTCGCCGCCCGCTTCACCTACGTGCTCACCTCGGGCGGCATCGGCCCCACGCACGACGACGTCACCTTCGAGGCCGTGGCCAGGGCCTTCGGCGAGGCCCTCGCCCCCCACCCCGAGCTCGTGGCCCTGGTGCACAGGTTCTTCGGCAAGACGGACGCCTCGTGCCCCGAGATGAAGCTGGCCCGCGTCCCCGCCTCCTCCCGCCTCAACTACGGCACCGACCGGCGCACCGGCGGCGCCTTCAAGTACCCGCTGGTCAGCGTGCGCAACGTCTACATCTTCCCCGGCATCCCGGCGCTCATGGAGCGGGCGCTGGACGGGCTCTCCCACCTCTTCCGCGACGAGCAGACCCGCTTCCACTCCCGCGCCATTTACGTGGCGGCCGACGAGATGCTCATCGCGCCTGTGCTGGACCGGGCCAACGCCAGCTTCCAGGGCCGCGTGAGCCTGGGCTCCTACCCCGACTGGGCCAGCAATTATTACCGCGTGAAGCTGACCCTGGACTCGGAGTCAGAGGAGCACCTGGAGGACGCGCACCGCTTCCTGATGGAGAAGCTGCCGCCCGACGTGGTTGTGCCTTTGGTGACAGACCCTGTGTCGCAGGCAGCCACAGAAGTTTATGCCCTGGCTGAGTCAGGTACGGGCTCGTTGGGAAAGCGAAGCTGCAGCAGGGCTCGATGCCTTCCTCCTGCAGAGACCCCCCAGCCCAGGCTGGCAGAGGCAGGCCCAGAGGGGCGAGGGGAGTGGTGGGACCTGCCTAGAAACAGCAGACCTTGCTGGCCTGTCTCGTTCTGGGCCTGGCTTGCGCCCAGCAGGCAGCGGAGCTTCCAGTGGGAAGCACCAGCTGGTGAGACGGGAGCTGCTCTCCGGGACCTGCGGGGCGTTGAGGCTTTGCTGGCACAGCAGCTGCAGTGGGTCTCATCCTGCGCTGGTGAAAACGGGAGCCTATAACCCCCGTTGGGGCTGGCTTGGTGCAGATCCTCCCCATAAGAGCCCAGCCAGGGACGTCTCCCCCCAGCTCCCCCCCCTCCGGGGCTGCCCCGACCCGCAATGCCCAGGGCTCAGCCAGGCCTGCGGGCAGCAGGGAGCCGCGCCGCGGGGCAGAGCCAAGGCAGTGTGGCCCCGGGCGGGCACAACCGCCGGCGGCGCTGATGGTCTGCTCCCGGCAGGCTCAGCCCTGGGACAGAAGGTGGCAGCAGCCCTGCGGACCGTGGAGGAGGCTTTGGACCGGTACAGCCTGGACCAGCTCTGCGTGGGCTTCAACGGCGGCAAGGACTGCACAGCCCTGCTGCATCTCGTCCATGCCGCCGTGCAGAGGTACCCGGCCCCGGGGCCCTGCCGGCGCAGCCCGGGGAGGGCGGGGGCGAGGGGCTCCCATCCCGCACACCGCAGCCGGGACTCCCGGCTCCCCTCCGTCCTGCACAGCGGGTCGATCAAGCTGGCCTGGAGCAATGAGTGGGGTGCCGGGGTCCGCTCTGGCTCTGAGCAGCTCGCGGGTGCCCCACACCGAGCCTCCATCCGCGCGCTGGGGCTGAGCCTGTGGCCTGTCTCCTAGGCGGTACCCGGAGAGGCAGGAGAAGCTGAAGGTGCTCTACATCCGCATTGTGTCCCCCTTCCCCGAAATGGAGCAGTTCATCCAGGCAACCGTCCAGAGGTACGGGGTGGAGAGGGCAGGCTGCCGGGCCGGGGATGAGCGGCTCGCCTCAACGCTGCCCCCAGACCTTCTCCCTGCTCCCTCTGTGGCTCCTCCAGGACTTGGCCGGCAGCCGCGAGTGTGTCGGGCGCTCTCCGCGGCAGAGCAGCGTCTCCCGCAGCCCGACTGGCAGCTGCCCGTTGCGTGTGCGCAGGTACGACGTCCAGCTCTGCACCGTGGAGGGCTCCATCCGCGAGGCTCTGGTCCGCCTGAAGGAGCAGCAGCCGCAGCTGCAGGCCGTGCTGATGGGGACGCGGAGGACGGACCCCTACTCGTGCACCCTGACGCCCATGTGCATGACCGACCCTGGCTGGCCCCAGTACATGCGAGTGAACCCCTTGCTGGTACGTTGTTTTGTCGGCTTCTGCCTGCCCTTGGGACGGGGCCAGGGTTCTCCCTGCTCAGCTCACGGAGTGACCGTGGCAGGTTAAAGCAATGGGGCCGGAAACCAGCCTTAAGCTGCCCTTCCCCTCGGGGCTTTGTTTCCTGTTCCACCTCTCCCCAGGGCATCGCCGGCCCCGTTGTCCGGTCTCAGCAGGCCGCAGACCCTGCTCGACTCGGCCAGTTGTCTCTGGCGCTTTCAGACATGGCCCAGTCCTCCCCGCTGCTGGCTTTTTCTGTGTTCGGACCCCGGGGAGGAGCCGGGAGGGCCGGCGTGTGCCGGGGCCGGGGGCAGGGCAGCGGTGGATTCCCGTAGGGCCCAGCCGGCTCTCCCGTGCGCCCTGGGCTGGGGCCAGCCAGCCTCCCCGCAGGGCAGCAGGCAGCTGACACCAGCCCGCCTGGCACTGCAGCGATCCCTGCCCGATTCTGCTTGCAGGACTGGACGTACCGGGACATCTGGGAGTTTCTGCGCAAGCTCTTTGTGCCCTACTGCATCCTTTACGACAAGGGGTGAGTGTCTGGCGCCGCTCTCCCTGCTCAGCAGTCTCGTGCCTCTGAGCACAGCTGCGCTGCCCGCGCGGGGCAGCCTGGGAGCCCAGCTGGGGCAGGGGCAGGGCGGGAGCTGAGCTCCCTCACTTTGGGGCGATGCTCCCTGCGCCCTGACCTGCCCCGCTCGCAGCCGCCTTGTCCCTTCGCAGCTACACCTCGCTGGGGAGCACGATCAACACGCTGAAGAACCCGGCGCTGCGCTACACCAACGCGCAGGGCCAGGAGAGCTACCGGCCTGCCTACGAGCTGGAGAACGAGGAGGAGGAGCGCACCTCCCGCCAGTGACGGCCTGGGGGCCAGCCGCAACCTCTCCGAGGGCAGGCTGCGCTCCGGGAGGCTCCGTTGGGGCTCTCCGGGCCGCGGGGTCTCCGACGGATGGAGGGGAGAGCCGGCCCTGCTGCCGTTTGCAAGGGACAGCACTGAGAATAAACCCGCTGCGCTCTTGTCCGCATCTCTCGCTCTTGCTCGGCTGTGCTGCCCTGTGGGTACCCGGGCGCCGGGAGGGGACGGGCTGCCGCTGTGCAGGGAGGGGGGTGAGGCTGGCTCCGCGGAACAAAAGGCCGCGCTGTGCCGGCGGTGCCCCCTCCCCGAGGGTGTTATTGTGGGAGCCTTTTGAAGCCAGAGAATGGAGCAGGTTCCAGCGCTTGCGCGCGGATCCGGCCGTGTCTCATCTGGCCGTGTCTCTTCCACCCGCCACCCCACTGCTGCGCATCAGACGCTGCTGATCGCTTGGCCATGCACCTCCTGCAGAGCGCGGCGGCCCGGCGGGCCCGGGCCCCGGGCTCCCCAAAGCAAGCGGTTCGAGCCGTGGCGCTGCCGGGACCCGCCAAGGCCTCCCTGGGGCTGCGCCTCGGCTACTGGCTGCTGCAGGTGCTGCGGGAGTGCGTGTACGTCCTGCTGTGCAGCTGGTGCATCAGGGAGCTGCTGGACTAGGGCCGCGGCCTGCGCCCCGGGGGCGTCCCCTCCCTCTCCCCGCCACCCCGCGCCCGCCCTGGCGGCCACCAAGGGGGTGAGTGTCCAGCTCTCGGCTGCAGCGCTTCACTCTGCTCACCCGTGCTCCGCGTGGGCTGACGGGATGCGGGGGGCCAGGCGTGGGGCTGAGGGGGTGACGGGATGCAGAGTGTCAGGATAGGGGGTGACGGGATGCAGGGCCAGGCGTGGGGCTCAGGGGGGTGACAGGAGGTGGGGGGCCAGCCGTGGGGCTCGGGAGGGATGATGGGAGGCGGAATGGCAGGATAGGGGGTGAGGGGAGGCTGGGGCCAGCCGTGGGGCTCAGGGGTGATGGGATGTGGGGGGCCAGCTGTGAGGCTTAGGGGGGTGATGGGATACGGAGTGGCAGGATAGGGGGTGATGGGAGGTGGGGGCCAGCCGTGGGGCTCGGGGGGTTCCTCGCCCCCCATGCCTCTCTTCCCTCCCCAGGGCTGCCTGTGCTCCTGCGATGGCTCCTCCCTGCCTGGCCCTGCTGCTCCGGAGCTGACAGACCCCCGGCGCCGTGACCCGGCGTGAGGCCTCCGGCCCCCCAGCACAGAGCCCCCAATAAACCCGGGTGATGCGTGACCGTGACCGGCTGAGCGTGTCCGGGGAGGGGCTCGGGGGGGCCCTCCGCCGGCCTGGCGCCTCCGGAGCTGGGAGGGCATCGCCCCATCTCCCCCAGCCTCACCTGCCACCCGCCCTGGAGGGCGCAGGCAGCCCCCTCCTCGCAGCCTTTCTCATGTTTGTGCCCTGTTCGCTGCCTTCCCGGGTCCAGACCCGACTCCCAAGCGGGAAAATCCCAGACGGGCCAAGGCAGAGGGGAAAAGGGGCTGGAGAAGGAGGTCCCAGCGGCCCCGCTCCAGCGAGCCGGGAAGGGTGGGCTGTGCCCGACCCTGCGCTGTCCCCCGAGGTTTCCCGGCCCCGTGGAGGTGAAGGGCAGGGCCCAGGAGTCCTGGCGGTGACCGCCGGCTCTGCCTGCCCCACGCGCCGTGCCCCCGCGCCAGGGTTTATCTGTGCCTGTGACTCAGATCCTTGTTTAGAGAGCGCCTCTGGCTTGTCTCCGCTCCAGGCCGTTTCCTGCCCCGGCCCCGCGATCCCCACCGGCGCCGGCTTTGCCAAGAGCCAGCGGGAAGCGGCCGGAGCAAAATGTACCCGAAGGGCCCAGACTGGCCGGAGCTGCGGCAAAGGTCATGGTCCGGCCGGCTGCCGCGGGGGCTCAGGGGTCCTGCGTCCCACGGCGCTGCCCGCGGCACCGGCGCCGGGTCCTGGAGCGGGCTGAGCCCCCCGGGACTGGGACCAGGACCGGGAGCAGCTGGCGCTGCCCCCGCCGGAGCGGAGCCCGGGTGCCCCCAGGCCGGTGCCTGGCCGGCCGGACCCCTGCCCCTGCCCCGGCGCGGGGGGCTGCGGCAGCGCCGTTCCCGGCGGCAGGGGAGCTGCTCCGGGCCCGGCCGCGGCGGGAGCGCCTGGCGCCAGCACGGCCTCCCTTATCTCGGTGGGAAGTCGGGAGCAGGAAGCGCGGCCCGGCGTGGGATAAGGGTCCCGTTTACATTAGCCGCTTTGTTGTGCAGCAGGCTGCCCCCGCGGGGGGGCCGGGGGCCCCGGGCCAGGGGGTCCCGCACTGGGGGTGCAAGGGGGGCTCGGCCGGGCGCCGCGGCCCCCTCGGACCCGGGCTGCAGCTCGTGGCCGGCTGGGCCGGGCAGCCGGTGGGACCGTGCCCGGAGCTGCGCCCCGGGGTGCCCCCAGCCCGGCGCCGCCGCCGCAGCCCCAGCCCCGGGACACGTGCCCCGGCGGCACGCGGCTCCCACGGCGCCTCGGAGCCGGCCGGGCGCCTGCCGCCCGCCTGGGCCGTGCCCGGCTGGCCGCAGGGGCAGGTCGGCTCCCGCCGCCCCCGTGGGCATCCCTGCCCGGCCGGGCCGGCGCCCGCCCGGCGCTGCCCGCCCCTGGCCCCGGCGCTGCAGCGGCCCGAGGTCTGGGCCGCGCAAATCAATGAATTCCCCAAACGGGGAGGTCCGGGGGAGGGGAGAGTCGCCGCACAGGAAAAAGTCCTGGCTGCGGCGCGCCGTGGGCAGAGCGGTCCCAGCCGCCCGGAGAGCACGTCCCCATGCGCAGCCCCGGCGCCCGGCGCCCAGCTCCGCCGCCCGCCGTGAGTGAGACCCCCCTCCCCAGGGCCGCCTCCGCCAGCGCCGCGCCGGGGGCCGCAGGGGCGCGCGCCTGACCCCCCCGGGACGCCGGCCCCGCTCCCGCGCCTGTCCCTGCGAGCGTGTGAGTGCGCAGGTGAGTGTGCAGCCGGGGCGGCCGCAGGTCCCGCGGCTGCTGTGTGCCGTGCGTGTGCCTGTGGTGCACGCATGTATGTGCATGTGCGTGTGCTGTGCGTGTGCTGTGCGTGTGCGTGCTGGTGCAAATGCAGCCCCTTCCCTCCCTGGCCTGGCCCCGCACCCTGCCCGGTGCCGCTTGCCCTTGGCCGAGCCGCCGGGGCTGACCGTGCGCCGGGGAGCTGGGATGCAGGAGGGGACACGCGGGAGCAGGAGCGGGATCGTGCTGCGGGCAGGGGTGCGCAGATCCGTGCCCTCGCCGTCCGGCGGGCGAATTCCCCGGCGCTGTTTTTGGGGCAGCCAGACCCCGACGCACAGAGGCGCCCTCGGGGTCGCGTCCTCGCGTGAGCCTGGGCACGGCGGCGGCAGGGCGATGGGAGGCGGCGGGCAGACACGGGCGCCGGGGCAGAGCAGGCCCGGCCGTGCCGGGGGAGCGGGAGGCCGTGCCGGCGGGTGCCCTGGGGGGAGCGCGGTGGGCGGTGACGCTGTGCCCGTCCCGCAGGTCGGCCCCGCGGCCCCATGTTCCGCTCGCGCCGCTCCGGGCTGGTGCGGCGGCTGTGGCGGCAGCGCTGCGCAGCGCCGGGCCCCGAGGACGGCCACGGGGCGCTCAAGCCCGCCGCGCACGCCCTCTTCAAGAAGCTGAAGGACGAGGAGCTGGAGCTGCTGGTGCAGGCGGTGGAGAGCCGGGGCGCCCGGGAGGCGGGCTGCGTGCGGGTGGCGCGGGGCGAGCCGCGGGGCGCCAAGCAGGCGCTGCCCCCCCAGGTCCTGCTCTGCCGCCTCTACCGCTGGCCCGACCTGCGCCAGCCCCACGAGCTCAAGCACCTCAGCTACTGCCAGAGCGCCGGGGGCCGCGGGGGCTGCGGCGACGCCGCCGCGCTCTGCTGCAACCCCCACCACTTCAGCCGCCTGGCTGCTCCCGGTGAGTGGCCGCGGGGCCCGGCCCGGCGCTTCCCCGCTCCCCGGGACGGCGCGGGGTGGGGTGGGCGCGGGGGTCGGGGGCGCGCGCCCCGCCGCTCACCCCGCTCTCCCCGCAGAGACCCCACCGCCCCCCTACTCCAAGACGTCCTGCGGCCCCTCCTGGCCGGCGGTGCCCGAGCCCCCCGGCGCCCAGCTCCTGGAGCTCAGCTGCCAGCGCGGGGAGCGGCGCGGTAAGGGGGCCGGCGGGAGGGGGGGCCGGGGCGGCCGCGACGCTCCGCGGGACGGTGCGCGGAGCACGGGAACCTGCCGCTCCCGGGACGGAGGAAGAGCCGCCGGCGCGCGGGGCGAGGGGCTCCTGCCCGGCAGCCAGCGGCAGCGCGGCCCCCGCCCCCGCGGCTCCTGTTATTTTTGGCCGCGCCGGACTCCCCGCCGGAGGAAGCGCTGCCCACGGGGACACACACAATGTGCCTTGACGCACAAAGCCACGGCTCCAGCCTGGCTGCCGGCCACGAGGCCGCTCCGTGGCGGGGCTCCACCTTCCGCCGCCGCGGCCCCTCGCTCCGGGGTCTCCCCCCGCGCCGGGGCTGCCGGCCGGGGCTGCCCGGGGCCTACGTGCCGGCGCGCAGCAGCTCCGGTGACTCACGTCCCACGCGCTCCGGGCGACCGTCCGACCCCGCGCTGGAGCCGGTGGCCCCGGGACATCCTGTGGGGCCGGGCCGTGGGTGCCGCGTCCAGCCGCCCGGCGGGAACCGGCCGCTCCGGCTTCCCAGCAGCCACCCGGGCCCTGGGAGCTTGCCCCACCGGAGGACATTAGTTAACTCCCCCGGGCAGCCCCAGCCCGGGGTTTTGCCCCGCTGCCGGGGCTGGTGCGGGAGCGGCCGTGCCGGCGCGGGAGTCCCGCTGCTCTGCACGGCAGCAACAGCTCCGCTCTGCCCCCGACAGACACCAGCCTCTCGCGGAGCGCCGTTAAGGATGGCTACTGGTGCAAACTGGCCTACTGGGAGCACCGGACGCGCGTGGGCCGCCTCTACGCCGTGCACGAGGCGTCGGTGAACGTGTTCTGTGAGCTGCCGCAGGGCAGCGGCTTCTGCCTGGGGCAGCTGCGGGCCGCGAACCGCAGCGAGGCCGTGCGCCGGGCCCGCGGCAAGATCGGCCGGGGGCTGCTGCTGAGCCGGGAGCCCGGCGGCGTGTGGGCCTACAACCGCAGCGAGCACCCCATCTTCGTCAACTCGCCCACGCTGGGGCCCCCCGGCACCCGCGGCCTCGCCGTCCACAAGGTGCTGCCCGGCTACTCGGTGAAGGTGTTCGACTACGAGCGGGCCGGCTGCCTGGCCGGCTGGCGGCACCCCGGGGACGGCCCCTGCGACCCCAACAGCGTCCGCATCAGCTTCGCCAAGGGCTGGGGGCCCTGCTACTCGCGGCAGTTCATCACCTCCTGCCCCTGCTGGCTGGAGATCCTGCTGGACCAGCCGCGCTGAGAGGCCGCCGGCACCCCGCCTCGCCCTCCCGCCTGCGCCCGGCGCCCCCAGGCACTATTTAACCGCCTCTTTTTTTAATAGTTAAATTTATTTTAAATTATCTTATTTTTGTAAAAAAAGAAAAGTAAAAAGTGGAGCATGCCCCCAGCAGGGGCCGGACGCCCGCTCGGCGCCGCAGGGAGCGCAGCGACGGCAGTCGTGGCCGCACTGAGCCATCGGCGAGGGAAGCGGAGGGGAAGCAGGAGGGTGGGACGTCCCAGGGCCATGCGCTGCGGGGCCGGGCACACCCAGCCAGGTCACGGCAGGCAAGGGGGAGCATCAGAGCAGGTTAGTGCAGCCAGGATGAGCATCGGAGCAGGTTAGCGCAGCCAGAGTGAGTGTCGGAGCAGGTTAACGGAGTCAGGATGAGCACTGGAGCAGGTTAGCGCAGCTGGGGCAAGCATTGGAGCATGTTAGGAGCAGGTTGTGCAGCCAGGATGAGCGTCGGAGCAGGTTAGGGGCAGGTTAGCGCAGCCAGGGCGAGCGTTGGAGAAGGTTGGTGCAGTCGGGATGAGCATTGGAGCAGGTTAGGAGCAGGTTAGCGCAGCCAGGATGAGCATCAGAGCAGGTCAGCGCAGCCGGGGCGAGCACTGGAGCAGGTTAGGAGCTGGTGAGCGCAGACAGGATTAGTCTGGAACAGGTTAGTGCAGCCAGGATGAGTGCCGGAGTAGGTTAGGAGCAGGTCAGCACAGCCGGGATGAAAGTCGGAGCAGGTCAGCACAGCCGGGATGAACATCGGAGCAGGTTGGCGCAGCAGGGGCGAGCCCCGGAGCAGGTTAGCGTGGTGCAGTGAGAGCACAGAGCAGGAGGGATGCGAAGAGCCGGGAGCTGAGCTGCGGGGCTGGCGCAGGTCTGGCCCTGGGGGCCAGAGGGACGGCGCGAGGGTCTGGCGTGGGCAGCCCCAGGCCGGGGGTGCCCTGACCCCTCCAGCCGGCTGCGGTGGGCGGGGGCCGCCGGTCCCCGCAGGGCGAGCGCAGCCCGGGGGCGCCAGGCGTTTCCCGGCCCCGGGTGTCTGCGCTGTGTCCGTGTTATTTATGACTGCAATAAACGGTGCCGCCGGCACCAAAGAACCTGCTGCGTCCCGGCGTCGGTGCCGGTACCGCTCCCGCCCGGGCGCCCGCGGGAGCTGCCCCGGCTGCGGCGCCTTTCGCCCCCCGAGGGCCGGTGCGGGCGGCGGGGGCGGCTCGGCGCGGCGGCCCTCGGCCGGGTTCGGCGGCCCGGGGCTCCCGGCCGGGGACCGGCAGTGCCCTCTGCAGGCGGCCGCCGCCGGGCCGCGATGACCGCCCGGTCCTTCCTGCCACGCTGCCGGACCGGCTTGGACGGGCCCGGCGGCTCCCCGGCTCCGCCCGGCCCCGCGGGCAGGAGGTGAGTGCGGGCCGCGCCGTCGGGGCCGGCGGGCGGCGGGGCGGCGGGGCGGCGGGCAGGGGGCGGTGCCGCGGGCACCGGGGGCGCAGCCGCGGGCGCGGGGCGCCGAATAGCGCCGCGGCTGAAGCAGCGCCGGGTCCGTCGCCGCCCGGTGCCGGGACCCCGCAGCCCGCCGGGGAGCGGCGCGGCCTCGCCCGCCTCCCCCGGGGCGCGGGGGGGCTGCGCCGGGCCGGCGGCCGCGCCGGCGGCTCCTTCCCCGCCCGCCGGTCCCTCCCCGAAGCCGTTTCCCCGGCGGGGTCTATAAATAGGCGGCGGCGGGTGCGATGCCGGGGCCCGGCGCAGGGGCTGCGGACCCGCAGCCCGGTCCGGCCCGGTCCGGGAGCGCCGGGCCCCGCCGGGGCGCCGGGAAGCGGAAGCCGGCGGCGCCGTGGGCGGCTGGTTTCGGGCCGGTGGGCGGCCGCGCTGAGGCCGGGTGCGAGTCAGCGCCGCGGGCCTGGGAACCGGTTTCGGCGGCAGCGCCTCGGAGGGGATTTTCTGCGGATTTCCCCCTTCGCCGCCGCCCCCGCGCCGGCCCCCCGGGCCGGGCACCCCCGGGGGGAGCAGGGGCGGGTGGATGGAGGGATGGATGGAGGTTGTGGATGGAGGTGACAGGTGTGAGGGTATGGATGGACGGAGGTGAGGAAGGTGGACGGATGGATGGAGGTGGGATGGATGGGTGGAGGTGAGGCGGATGGGGGTGAGCTGTCCGGCTGGATGAGGAAGATGGATGGATGGATGGAGATGAGCTGGCTGGAGATGCAGAAGGCGGACGGATGGAGGGACGGGGGTGAGGTGGATGGGGAAACGGAGTTGCTGGATCGAGGGCTGGGGCTCGGCTAAGTGGCAGCGCGGATGGACGGGGCGGGTGAGCCGCTGCGGCCGGAGGGACGGACGGAGGCAGTGAAAGTGCGGGAGCGGCGGCGGGGCGGGCGCAGCGGGCGGGAGGCGGCGCGGCGGCCGGAGGAGGTGGGGCCGGGCCGGGCCGGGCCGGGCCGGGCCGGGCCGGGCGGCGGCGGGCGCCCCCCCGGGGGCGCAGGAGCGGGGGGGGGGGCGGCCCCGGCGCTGGAGCGGTGCCCCCCGGCGCGGCCCGCGCCCCCCCCTCCCCGCTGACATAACGTCTGCGCAGGGCGGCTGTTTGCCTTGGCAGCCCCGGCGGCGGCTCACACTTTCCACCAGCGCCGGGCAGCGGCCGCGGCCGCGGCTCTGACTCAGGAGCGCGGCGGGGGGGCCGCGGCCGCGGCCGGGGTGAGGCGAGGTGAGCGCCGCGCCGCCGCCTCCCCGGAGCCGCTGGTGGCCAAACAGGTTGTGCGGGGCCCCCGCCCAGGCACCTGCGCAGGGGCCGCGCCGGGGGCCGCCCCGCCCGGCCCCGAGGGCCGCCGGGGCTGCGGGGCCCGGGGGCGCTGCCCCGCCGCAGCCGCGGGGCCCCGGCGGGCGGGGCCGGCGCGGAAGCCAGGCGCCCTGGCCGCCTGCCCGGCCTCCCCGCGGGCTGCAGCCCCGGCCCGGCCCTCCCGGTGCCCGGTTCCCCCCCCCGCCGGTGCCCGCTCGACGCCGGGCCCCTCCCCGCGCGGCGGAGCGGGGCGGGGCCGGGAGCGCGGCGCGGCGGGCGGAGCGCGCTGGGCAGCGGGGCGCGGCGGCCGGGCTGGGCTCGCTCCCTCCCTCCCTCCCTGCCCGCGGCGGGCGGCGGGGCGGCCCCGGGGCCGGTCCGAGCGGGGCCCCGTTAATCATCCTTCCCAGCTGCGCCTCCTTCCTGCGCCTCTGACTCAGCTCTTCCTCCCCCCGCTCCCCCGGGCCGGCCCCGGCCCCGCTGCCGGCGCCCCCCGCGCCCCGGGGGGGCCCCCGCCCGCCCCAGGGGTGTGTCCGGGGGGGTGAGGGGCGGCGCCCCCCGCCAATGGGAGGCCGGCGATGCGGCGCGCGGCCCAATGAGCGCGGCGGGGGGGCGGGCGCTTCCTGGCGGCGGCGGCGGCGGGGGGCGGCGCGGGCGGGGCGGCGGCGGCAGGTGAAGGCGGAGGGCGGGGCGGCGCCCGGGACCGGCCCGCGCCGGGGCGCGGCGGCGGCGGCGGCAGCTGGGCGGGGCGCGCAGGTGAGCGCGGCGCGCAGGTGAGCGGCGGCGGCGGCGCGGGCGGGCGGGCGGACGGACGGAGCGCGCGGACCGACGGGTCGCACCGAGGCACCGACCGACACCGGCCCCGGCGCGGCGCCCGCCTGCAGCCCGGCCCCGGTGAGTGGCGCGGGGCGCCCGGCGGCGGCGGCTCCGGCTCCGCTCGCCGCGGAGGCACCGCCGCAGGTGCGCGGGCAGGTGCGGCCGGCGCGGGGCTGCCGGCGGCCCGGGAGGCGCTCCCCGCCGCTGGCCGTGCCCGCTCGCTGCCCGGCGCGGCGCGGCGCAGGGCCGGCGGACGTGGACACGTCGGCGGGCAGGGTGCCAGGCGGGGGGGCGGCCCGGGCCGGGCACGGGCAGGGCGGACGGGGCGCGGGCGCGGCAGCCCCGGCGGGGAGCGGCTCCCGGCGGCCGGGGGGGGTGCGGGGCGCCGGTGGCGAAGGCCGGTTCCTGCTCCCGCCGGGCGCCGCTGGCGGTGGCGGCCCCGCGGCGGTCCGTGCGCGGGGAACTCGGCGGGGCGGCCCCGGTAGCGGGCCACTGGCCCGGCCCGGCTGGCTGCTGCTGCCGGGGTGCTCCCGGGCCACGTCCCCGGTGGGGAGGGGAGGGGAGGGCGCTGTCACGGCGCCGATGCCGCCCGGGAGCCCCCGGGGGCCAAGGCTGGGCGCGGGAGAGCAGCGGGTGCCCCCGGCCCCCTTCCCGTGGCCTGCTAGGGCCCTGCCCGGGCCTGGCGGGCTGGCAGCCAGCCGCGGCGCCTGCACTCCCTGCGGGCACGGGGCACTGCTGCCCGGAGCTGCCTGCGCCCGGCAAGGCTCCCGCTCGCCCGGCCCTGGTCGGGTCTGGGGAGGGGGAGCGGGAGCGTCCCGGCCCCGCTGCCCACTGGGGCCCGGGCGCTCGGCGGCGCCCGCCGGGCGCTGGGGCTGCTGGACTCTGCCCCGCGCGCACCCAGCCCTGCCGTAATTGTTCCCACCCGGGCTGGCTGCCCCCGGCCTGGTGTTTGTCCAGGGGGCGGGGTGCGGTATTTACCGTCCCGACGCCGGCCGCCCCGACCAGCGCCAGACGCGCGCCGCTGTCTTGGGCTGAGGTTGCCCTTGACCTGGGGCCGCGGGGCCGGGCTCGCCGTGGGACGCCCGGGCTCCCTCCCAGCGGCGAGGCCGGCGGCCCGGGTGCTCCCGTCCCCTTGGGACTCGGTGCGGGGGGTGAGTGTCTCCGTGCCTCGGTTTCCCCCACCACCACCTGTGTGCGGTGGGGCTGGCCCGGCGGGCTGCCCGCTGGTGGGGGCCGGCTGGGCCCCCCGTGCCGCCGGGGCAGGGCGGCAGCGGGCGCGAGGCCGCGCAGGGGCGCCGAGGGAGGGGCTCAGCTCAGGAACTTGAACTCGGTGCCCGGAGAAGGGGAAGCTGTGGGGCTGGGGGAGGGGTGCGGGGTGGGGGGCAGCAGGCACCGGGACACAGCGCCCGTGCGGTGGCTGGGGGCCCGGTGCGTGCCGCGGGGCTCGCTGGGCTGGGGGCGCCCCGCGGGGCGGGGGAGGCACGGGCTGGGGGCGGCTGCGCGTGGCCCTGCCGGCGGCTGGGCCGAGGGAGCCTCCGCGGCCGCTCGTGCGGGGCCGGGCCGGGTGGCCCCCCCTCGCCGGTAGCGCCGCGGTGCCGAGCCGGAGGCTCTGCGAGTGCAGCCCTGCCAGCTGGTGCTCTGCACCCTCCGTGCACACGTGGCACCGCGCGAGGGCCCCGCGCCTGGAGGGGCGGGCGGCGGCGCAGCTGGGGGCACAGGGCCCGAGCGGGGCCAGCCCAGCCCAGCCCAGCGCGCCGGCCCTCGAGGGGCGGCTGCTGCCCCGCGCCGCAGCAGGAACTTCTCCTTCGGGGCGGGCGGTGGATGATGAAACCGCAGAGAAATCTCTCCTGGCAGCGCTCGGGCTGCTCGCGGGAGCCCCCGGGAGCGCGCGCTCCCCCTGCGCCGTGGCCTTTCCATGGTAACCCCTCCGCGGGAGCCGGCGGGGTGCCGGCGAGGCGGGCAGGGCCCAGTGCTGCTCTCCGCGCCCTCCCGGGCCCCGTGCTCGCGTCCCCGACATGCCCCGGGAGCCGCGTGTCCACGCCCCGGGGCAGCCGCGGGCCCCGCGAGGGGCCGGGCTGAGACCCGTCGAACTCGCTCCGTGCCGGGGAGGTGACGCTCGGGTGGCCGCGCAGGCGCTGGGGGAGGCGGCCGTGCCCGGTGCCTGGGCCGTCGCCTGCCCTCCAGCTGCGGCCGGTGACCTTCAGTGCGCGAGGAGGGCCCGGCCGCGCCGTGCAGCCCCTCAGCGTGTCCGGCCGGCAGCCCCGGGCACCACTGGCCCCGCGGCCCCGGGAGCCGCTGGCGCGACGCGGCCGGGCTGTGGGCGGGCGGGGGGACTGAGCTGTGGCGAGGGAAAATGAAAGCAGGTGATGCGGAAGGAGAAGTAGGTCAGGCGAGCGCTGGCCTCTCCCGGCAGGCTCGGCTGTGCTGCATGCTCGGCTCTGCCCGCGGCTCCGCGCCGGGCCCCATGGGCAGCGGCCGGAGGGGGCGGTGAGTAGGGGGCCGTGGCGGGGTCCCCGGCGGGGCGGGGTGTGGGGCCGGCCGCTGTGGTGCCGGCGGGTCCCCGGCGCGGGGGCAGCCCAGGTCGGCGGTGCCGGGGTGGCTCGGCCGGGCTGCTCTGCGGCGAGGGTGGTGGGAGGATGCTCGGGTCCCGGCCGGCACCAGGGGAGAGGAGGGGGATTCCCGTGGGCATGGGACTGCGCGGGGAAGGGATGCCGGGCATCCTGCCGCCCCGTCGGGCTCCTGCCGCTGCCGGGCTGGGCAGGCTCGGGGGGGCCGCATGCTGTGGCCCGGGTCGCCCCGGCTCTGCTCCGTGCCGGGAGCCGGGCGAGGGCCTGCTCGGCGGAGAGGGGCCAGGGGTGCCGCGTGCGGGGCGGCCGCGTAGGGCTCCGTGGGCTCGGGGGGATTAGAGGCGCCCGCCCCTCCCGGCCTCGGCAGGATCATCCGTGGGCAGCGGGGAGCCGGCAAGCAGCTGCCGTGGGGGCGGAAGCCGGGCTATTTCGGTGGGCGGGGAGGGGGGGCCACGGGCTGTCCTTGCCGGGTGACCCCCGTGGGGACCAGCGCCGGGCCCCATCCTGCGCCGGCTCCCTGGCACTGATGGGCTCCGTTCCTGGGGATGCTCTGAGGTCCCACGGGCCCCCCCAAGGCCACGCAGTGCAGTGGGGCCTGGGGGTCTGGCCAGCCTCCGCGGGGCTCCTGGGACCGTCTGCGTGCAGCGGGGAGCCGAGCCGCCTGGCGTCGCCCACCCGAGGGCTGGCGAGCGGGGCCGAACGCCGGGAGCCCGGCTGGCCTGGTTGGACCCTCGTCCTGCTCTGCCCCGGCGGCCGGGCTCGGCCTCCCGGAGTGCCCCCCACGGCTCCTGCCAGGCCGGGAGCCGGGGGGCCGGAGCGTGGTGGCACGCGCGCACGGGCTGTGCCCCGGCGGGGGGGCTCGCCCTGCTCCCGGGGTGATCAAACGTAGGGTTTGCTGTTGACCGTTTCCTTCCTTTTTCCCCCCACCAAGCTCCGTTTCAGCAACCCCTTCCTTCCTTCCTGCTGCCGCTCCCGCTCCGTGCGGCCCCCCGGCAGGGCACAACCAGGGACAGCAGCCCCCGCGGCCGCCCGCCTGCCCGGTGCCCCGCCAAGGCCGCAGCCCTGTGCCGCGGCTGCCCCTGCGTCCCGGGGGACACCCGTGCTGGATGCGGCCGTCCTGCCCGCGGGACGGCGACTGGCACCGTGCGGAGCCCGTGGAGCCCGGCCGGCCGGGATGCTCGTGGGGACGGGTCCCGTCCTGGCCGTGCTGCCTGCAGGGTCCCGCGGCGCCTGGTCAAGGGCAGGACGGAGCGCGGAGCGGGACGGACCTGGGTCGGCGCCACGGCCTCCCCGGTGCCCGGGACACCCGGGCTCCTCGGCCGGCTCCCGCGGGGGCCAGGGCGCCCTCCGTCCCCCCGGCCGGGGAAGAGGCGCAGCTTGCGGCTGGCTCTGGCGACGGCGCGTGGGAGGTTGCAACACCCCCAGGGTGGGGGGACGTGGTGACTCACCCCAGCGGGGCCTGGCCACCAGCGGGAACCCTGAGTCAGGGCTGCGTGCCCATGCTGTGCCCCTCCCTGCCCGCCTCGCCCACCTTATCTCCCGCCCTTGGCACCTGGCACACCTGGGCTGGGGGGGCTGGCGCCGTTCCCCTCCTTTATGGGGAGCAAAGGGCAGGCGTGGGGCTGGCGGGCAGGTGCCACGCGCCTTCCTCCCGCGGCTGTGCCCACCGCCGGGGCGGCCCGCGTCAGGCGTCCTAGGGTGTCACACCGCGGCGGGAGCATGGCCCCCGGTGCTGCTGCAGCGGCTGCAAGGTGCTGCCGCCCTTGTCCGCCCCGTCCGCGGCGGGGAGGCCGGCCTGCACCCTGCGTCGTGGCGGGGCCGGTGCACGGCTGGAGCCTTCCCCGGTGCAGCGGGACCTGCGCGGGCCCACGTGTCCCGCGGCGGGTGCGATGCCAGTGCTGCGCTGCTGCCCCCCGCGGCACCCTCCTGCCCGCCCCTGTGGTCGGGCTCTTGCACAACGCGCCCGGCTCTTTCCGCGAGCGTTGCTGGGGCCCGCGGCCCCCTCCCTGCCCGGCTGGGGTGGCCGCCCGGGCCCCGCGCTCTTCCCCTTTCTGCCCTCGCCGGCGTGGCCCCGCACGGTTCCCGCTGTGGGCGGCCGGGGCGGATGCCGGGTGCCGCCGGCGGGGCGTGGGGCGCGCTCCCCGGGCTCCTAATTGCCGCTTAGCCGGGGACGCGGAGCGGGTAATCACGGGGGGGTTGCGAGAACCTCGAAGCTCCCTGGAGCAGGGGGTCCCCGGGGCGGCGGCGGGCTGCGGGGCTCTGCCGGGGACGGAGCAGGACATGCAGGGCTGGGGGGCGGCTCCGGAGCAGGCCATGGCACACCGAGCCCGGCCCGGCTCGGCCACGGCCGGCACCCAGCGCCCTGCCCCGGGGCGCCACGGGCCCGCCGGACGCGGGGGCCACACGGGTGGTGGGGAGGGAATGCCCGCGGCGCAGGGCCCCCGGCCAGGCCGCGCGTCGGGCCCCGGTGCTGGGAATTTCCTCGAGCGGGAGGGGGCCGGGGCTGCCCCCCCGGCACCGGTTCCGGTCGGCGCCCCGCGCCGTGGCGCCGGCTGCACAAGAGTTAATGCCGTGTGTGTTCTGGGAAGCGGGGCTGGGAGGTGCGTGACCCGGGGTGTGGGCGTCAACTCCTTTTGAGGTGGGATCCGCGCCGAAGCGCAGCGGGGAGCGGGGCCAAGTTCGCACAGCGCCCTGCCTTCCCCTCGCCGCCGTGCGCGGGCCGCGGAGCCAGTGCCGAGCCACGCGGGGACACGCGCCAGGTGAGCGGGGAGGGCTCGCGCACGGCCCCGCGCCGCGATGCCGTCGTCGCCCCGGCCCGCGCCGGGTATCACCCTCGCTGCCGCCGGGACGGGACAGGCGGTACCCGGACCCGGGGCTGCGCCCGCCGGGTGATGCCGGCGCCCGCCGGTGATGCTACTCCCCGCGGCAGGTGATGGGCGCTGCGCTGGGGCACCCGGTCCCGGCCCCCTGTCGCCTGCCGAGCCCGGCCTCGAGCCCCGGGACAGTGCCGGGCGGCCTGGCCGCAGGACCTGGCTGGCACCGGGGTAGCGGGAGGTGCCCGGGCGTCACCACGGCCCCAGGAGTGGGGTGGGCCGGTGGGGCCGCTGCCCCATGGGTGCCGGCTGTGGCGGGCCGGCTCCCCCTCGCCGCCGGGCGGGTGGGTTCTGTTTACCCTCTTTTTCTCTTCAAACCATTTCCTTTCTCGTGTGCTCGCTGTTTGCTTCCCCTGTCGAAGAGTGGGGCTGCTCCCCCACCCTGCGTCCGGGGTGCTCCCCCCCGGGGCCCTGCCGCAGCGGGACCCCCGGCACCGCAGCGGGACCCCCGGCGCCCCCCGGGCATGTGCCGGCTCCCGCTCCAGGGCTGCGCACTGCCCACCCGGCTCGGGCGCGGGGCCGCTGCTCGCGCTGCTCTCACCTTCCCGGGTGACTCATTCTCCCCGGCGCGGCTGTGAAGTCCCTCGAGAGCGCCGGTGCCTCGCGGGAGCCGCGGGTGCTGCGGGGGCCGTGGGGCGCCGTGGGGGCCCATCCCACCCCGGCCGGGGGTCCCGGTGCTGGCATGGCGCCCGGTCCGGGCAGGCGGCGCGGTTATGTCAGCGGCCGGCCGCGGCGGCGGCTCCGGCATGTCGGTGCGCCCCGGCGCCTCGCGTGGTTCCCATGGGCGCCGCGGCCCAGCTGGGGGGGCTGCCAGCCCCGGCCCCCCACGGCGCCCGGCCCCCGGGAAGCGGCGCCGGGCGTCACCCCCCTTCCCCGGCCGCAGAGGGCGAAACCGGCCCAGCCGCAGGCGTTGACGTAACCGAGAAAGCGCGGCGGGGGCCACCGCGGGGTCGGCCCCCACCCGGCGACGCGGGGCCGGCAATGGGGGTCCCGGCGCGGTCCTGCCCCGGGGCCACACCGTGGGGCTGGGGGAGGCGGCGGCGCCCTCGCACCTGCCCCCCCCCCGTTTCCTTATCGCGCTGCGATCGCCTCAATGGCGGCACCCGCTCAGCATGTGACGGCTCCCGGGGGGAGGATGCGCAGGGGGCGGGGGTGTCGGGGAAGCGGCGGCAACGGGCGGTTGGGTGCGATGGAAAATCCCCCTCCTGCAGCCTCCTCGCCCCCGCCCTGCCCCGGCGCAGGGCGCTCCCTCCGCAGACATCCGGCCCCGCGCTCCCGGGGGTCCCGGGTGCCATCGCCCCGCGCTCGGCACCGCACCGGGAGCAGGGCAGCGGCAGCGCATCCCGCGCCGGCGGCGGGGACCGGAGCGGCGCCTCCTCCGAGCCCTGCTGCGGGCGGGCGCCGGGGCCTCGAGCATCCCCGAGGCGGGAGCCGCCGTCGCCTGGTGCCGGCCCCGCCGCTGCACGCAGGAAGAGCCGCTGGCGCGCGCCGTGCCCGGATGTCCCGCGGGGCTGGGGTGTCTGTGCCGCGGGGCCTGCTGCCGCCGGGGTTTTGCCGGGGAGGGCTGCGCCCTGCAGCGCGGCGGGGCGATGGAGGCAGCAGAGCGGCCGCCCCGGCTCGTCCCCGCGGTGCTCCCCGGCGGGAGGAGCCGCAGCCGCGGTGCTGCTCGCGGCCGGTGCCCGGTGCTGCCGCGACGCGCAGGGCGGCGGGCGCAGCGAGCCGCCCCGGTGCCCCCCGAGCCCCCGCGCAGGGCGCTCGCCTCCCCTAATCCTCCCCCCTGCTGCTAATCCGGCCTAATCTCATCGGGGGCTGTCGCTGCCTGTTGGCTCCCGGGGGCCTGATGGCTTAATCGGCCCTAATCCGCTCGCCCCTGCCCCGCGCCCGGCCTTGCCCCGGCGGGGACCCAGGCGTCCGGGGGGCGGGCGGAGGTCCCCCGGCGGCGCCGCGTCCCGGGCGGTCGGCACTGCCCGGCTCCCAGTTTCGGGGGCGGCTGCCGCCTGCCCTGCCGGTCGGGCCTGCTCGGCAGCGGCTGGGGCGGCTCCGCAGCCGGTTGCTCCGGGGCCGTTCCCAGCCGCCTGCCGAGGCAGCCCCAGCTGGCGGGCGCCCAAGCGCAGGGAGCGGCCGGCGCGGGGATGGGCCCCTGTGCCGGGGGCCGCCGGCCGCGCCGCCCCTCCGCGGGCAAGAGGGGGCACGTCCCCCGCTGCCGGGGCGGCACGGCGCGGCTTGGCACGGTCCGGCCCGGCGGGGACGGGCCCCGCGCTGTCCGGCACTGTCCCTTGCAGCTCGGCGCGCTCTGGCTCGGCACGGCACGGGGCAGCACCAAGCTCGGCGCCGAGCCCGTGGTGCAGCGGTGCTGCGCTTGCAACCGTGCATGCCCGGGCTGCAGCCCCCAGCGGCCCCCCCCCGCCACCGGGCAGCCGGGGTAGCGCCGGGCCGGGCTCGGGCGCCGGGGGCTCGGGCGGGGACGGGGCTCCCCCAGGCCTGCCCGGGGGGGACGGGCCGCGGCGAGCCGGGCGCAGCCTGCCCCGGCGGTGCTGCCGGCCCAGGAGGCCTCGGTGCCGGGTTTATGGCTCGTTTGACGCAAAGCGCTGCCAGCCGCAGCGTGGGAAAGGCCCTGCTCGCGCAGGCAGGGCTCGGCTGGGCGCGGAGCGGCCCCGGGCTGGGGCAAAGGGGGGAGGGAGGGGGCCGGGCCCCCAGCGGGAGCGGGGGCAGGATCCGGCGCTCGCGCTGATCCTAATCTGCCGCGGCAGGAAGCGCGGCCTGCGTTCCCAGCCCGGCTGGGCTCCGCGGGGCGGCCCCGGCCCTCGGGGCCCTCTTCCCGGCACTCGCCGCCCGCCCACCCGCGCTCCCGGGACGCGGCGCCGGGAGCCGCGGCTCCGGCCGCGGGGGGCGGCGGGGGGGTCGGAAGCGCCGCGCCCGGGCGCGCTTCAAAAGCCCCGCGCCGAGATTTCCCCCTTTGCTGCGGTCGCGCCGGGGGGGGCCGCGCGGCTGGGTGCCGCGGGGGAGGAAGCGCCGGCGCCCGCCGCGGGGCCCCCCCGCAGCAAATCTCGGCGCGGGGGGCGCCGGCACCTCCGCAGGGCGCCAGCTGCTGCACTGGGGCATGGTGGTGGTGGCGGGGCCGCGGGAGCATCCCGCGGGAACCCGGGGAGGGATGCTGCGCCCGGGCACCCCAGGGCTGCAGGAGCATCCCGCGGGAACCTGGGGAGGGATGCAGTGCCCCGGGGCTGCGGGAGATTCCTGCGGCAACCCTGGCAGGGATGCTGCGCCCGGGCGCCCCGGGGCCGCAGCAGCACGCTCCTCGTCGGGGTGTGGGGGGTCCTGGTCCCCTGGCCTCGCAGCAGCGCCATGGGTGACCGGCGCCGGTGGTTCCCGCAGGTGAGGACCATGGCGAGCCCGGAGGACGACCTCATCGGCATCCCCTTCCCCGAGCACAGCAGTGAGCTGCTGAGCAGCCTCAACGAGCAGCGGCAGCTGGGGGTGCTCTGCGACGTGACCATCAAGACGCAGGGGCTGGAGTACCGCACGCACCGCGCCGTGCTGGCCGCCTGCAGCCGCTACTTCAAGAAGCTGTTCGCGGGGCCGGGGCCCGGGCAGGAGGTCTGCGAGCTGGACTTCGTGGGGCCCGAGGCGCTGGGCGCGCTGCTGGAGTTCGCCTACACGGCCACGCTCACCATCAGCAGCGCCAACATGGGCGAGGTGCTGCAGGCCGCCCGGCTGCTGGAGATCCCCTGCGTCATCGCCGCCTGCGTGGAGATCCTGCAGGGCAGCGGGCTGGAGGCGCCCGGCCCCGACGCCGGCGACCGTGAGCGCGCCCGCCGCTACCTGGAGGCCTTCGCCGCCCTGCCCGAGGGCACCGCCGCCGCCCCGCCGCCCGCCCGCCCCATCGCCCGCCGCAGCAAGAAGACCCGCAAGTTCCTGCAGGCGCGCGGCGCCCGCCTCAACCACCGTGCCGAGGAGCCCCCCTCCGCCGAGGCGGGCGGCAGCCCCCCGCCGGCCCCCCGGCCGCCCTCGCCCCCGCCGCCCGAGGGGCTGCCGCCCGCCTACGAGGGCTACGAGGCGCCCGAGGAGGAGGAGGAGCTGCCCCCGCACGCCTTCCCCTTCCCCTACCAGCCGCCCCTGTCACCCGAGGAGGCCGCCTCCGACGAGGACGCCATCGACCCCCACCTCATGGCCTACCTGAGCTCGCTGCACCACGAGTCGCTGGCGCCCGGGCTGGATACGCCCGACAAGCTGGTGCGCAAGCGCCGCTCGCAGATGCCGCAGGAGTGCCCCGTGTGCCACAAGGTCATCCACGGCGCCGGCAAGCTCCCCCGCCACATGCGCACGCACACGGGCGAGAAGCCCTTCGCCTGCGAGGTCTGCGGCGTGCGCTTCACGCGGTGAGTGCCCGGCCCCGCGCCGGCGTCCCCCCCCGGCCCGAGCTCGGGGCGCCCTGCCCGGGGTGCCGGTGCTCCCCCGGTGCAGCCCTGCCTGGTGCACCCCTGTCCCGTGGTCCTGGGGGTCCTGGGGCTGCTCCCCCCCGTGCAGCCCTGCCTGGTGCACCCCTGTCCCGTGGTCCTGGGGGTCCTGGGGCTGCTCCCCCCCATGCAGCCCTGCCTGGTGCACCCCTGTCCCGTGGTCCTGGGGGTCCTGGGGCTGCTCCCCCCCGTGCAGCCCTGCCTGGTTCACCCCTGTCTCACAGTCCCGGGGGTTTAGGGCTGCCCCCCCGGTGCAGCTCTGCCTGGTGCACCCCTGTCCCGTGGTCCTGGGGGTTTAGGGCTGCCCCCCCGGTGCCATGCAGTGCCCCGTGCCCACCGTCCCGGCTCGGGGTGCCGGGTGCCCCGCTGACGGGTGTCTCCCCCAGGAACGACAAGCTGAAGATCCACATGCGCAAGCACACGGGCGAGCGGCCCTACTCGTGCCAGCACTGCAGCGCCCGCTTCCTGCACAGCTACGACCTGAAGAACCACATGCACCTGCACACGGGCGCCCGGCCCTACGAGTGCTACCTCTGCCACAAGGCCTTCGCCAAGGACGACCACCTCCAGCGGCACCTCAAGGGCCAGAACTGCCTGGAGGTGCGGACGCGCCGCCGCCGCCGCGACGAGCCGCCGCCGCCGCCCACCGGGCCGCCGGGGCTCGACCTGTCCAACGGGCGGCTCGAGGGGCTGCGCCTCTCCCTGGCCCGCTACTGGGGCCCGGGGCAGCCCGACGACGAGGAGGAGGAGGCCGAGGCCGAGGCCGAGGATGGGCCGCAGCCGGACGGCGCCGTGCCCGTGGAGACGGCGTAGAGCCGCCTGGGGCCGCCCCGTCGGGGGGCACCGCCAGGACGCCTGGGCCCGCCGGGACGCCTGGGCCCCGCGGGCACGCTGCCCCGCCGCGCCTCCCGACGGGTTTCTGTTCCTGTTTTTCCCGTCACGGTTTGTTCTGAATTATGCAAAGGGGGAAACTCCCCCCTGGCGGATTTGCACAAAGGGGCGGGGGGGCCCCGCCGCCCCCCCCCGGGCCCCCCCGGACCCCGCCGCCGCGGGCAACCGGCACCCCCTCGGGGCCGCCCCCGCGGGGCCCCGGCCCCGGCCCCGGCCCCGGCCCCGGCCCCGGTCCCGGCCCGGGGCGCCCCCTGGCGGCCCCGCCCCGCCCCCCGCGGCGCAGCCGGGCCGGCCCCGCGCCCGCCCCGTCGGGGAGGCGGCTCGGGGGCGGCGGGGGCGCCCCGGGCTGTACATAGCTTGTCCCGGTCCCGGCCCCCGGCCCCGTGTCCCCGGGGCGGCGGTCGCGGCGCCCGGCTCCCTCCCCGGCCCCGCAGGCTCCCGCCCGCCCCCGCGAGCAGCCCCCTCCCCGGCGAGCCCCCTCGCCCCTGCACTCCCGGCTGCTTTCTCTGGTTGCACTATTTCGGGTGAGCCCCCCCGGGCGGGGGGCGCGGGGCTGCCCCCGCCCCGCGGGCTTCCCCCCGGCAGACCTCCCCGGGCGCCCAGCCCCGTGGGTTGCCCCCTCTGCCCTTTGCACACCCCCCCGGCCCGGCCGGGGGGGCAGGGGACCGGCACTATTTGCCTAAAGTAAGAGTTTATCTATATTTAAGAAGATGATGTAATATATTCCCCCCCGCCCCGGCCCCCCCGCTGCTGCCCGCCGGCGCTGCCTGGCCTCTGCGCGTCTGTCCCTTGCCATGGGGTGACGGGAGGGTGATGGGGACGGGGGGGGGGTGGCTCCTGTCGTGGCTTTAAAGTGCCTTACGGTGAACTTGAAATCTCGGCTACTTGAACCTCTCTGTTGTAGAAACCAAACGAATAATCCGCGGGCGGCCGCGCCCCCCGCGCTCCCAGGTTGTGTTTTTTGGTTCGTTTTTCGTTTTGTTTTGTTCCATTCCGTTTTGTTTGTTCGTTTGTTTGTTTTTTTAAACGAAAGCTGCTTGATAATAAACGGAGAAGCAGGGACCCCCCGGGCGCGCTGTGTCCGCGGCGAGGCGGGGGGCCGGGGCCGCCGGCCGGGGCGGCGGGATGCGCGCGGGCGCGTTACTCGCCACCCCCCCCCAGCCGCCGGCGCGCCGGCTCCGGCTCCGGCTCCGGCAGCGTCCCCGCGGGGCGGCCCGCTCCCTCGCTGGGCGGCCGCTCCACCGTCACCTCCTCCAGCTCGCTCGCGCTGCCCTCGGGCTGCTCCTGGTAGCCGAAGTCCAGGCTGGCGGGGCAGAGCGGCGTCACGGCCCCACCAGCACTGGCACCGCCACCGCCACCGCCACCGGCACCGCCGCCTCACCTGGAGCCCGAGCTGTCCTCGCTGGCGTCCCCACAGCTCTGCCCGCTGCCCCCGTCGCTGTCCCCGCTCGCCTCCTCCTGCAGCCCGGCCTGCAGCCGCGCCGCCAGCGTCGGGGGCAGCCGCCGGCCCCCGCCGCCGCCCCGCAGCAGCCGCCGCAGGCACCGCCGCAGCAGCCGGCCCTGCTCCCGGCGCGGGGCCCCCGGCTGCCGCCGCAGTGCCCGCAGCGCCCCCAGCCACAGCCCCGCCGCCTCCTCGTCGCTGGAGTCCCTGCGGCACGCGGTGGGCGCCTGCGGCACGGCCGGGGCTCCCACGGAGCGGTGCCGCCCGCCTGCAGCACCGTGCCCACGCGCCCTGCCGTGCCCGCCTCCCGCCGCGCCGCTCACCGCTCCTCGTCGCCCGCGTCCCGCTGGCTCAGCGGGGCCATGCAGACGGAGCAGGCCTCGCCCAGCTCCCGGTAGCACTCGCGGCAGTAGAGCCCTGGCGGCGGGGGGCCGTGAGCGGCGCGGGGCGGCCGGCCCCCCGCCACCGCCACCGTCGTCACCGTCATCGCCTACCTCTGCAGCCGGGCGTGCTGCACGCCACGCACGCCCGCTCGCCCGCCGTCCCGCAGGCCAGGCAGCACCGCTGGCGCGCGCCCAGGAGCCGAGCCAGCCGGGCGCAGCCAGGCAGCCTGCGGCGGCAAGTGGCCGGGCTGCAGGGCCGCACCACCGCGGGCCCCCCGGCTCCGCACCCGCCACCCCGCACGCCCGGCCGCTTACCTGGCGGCGAGGATGAGGAGCGGCGTGGGGTGCCCGCCGTCGGCCGCCCGCCGCCGCGCGGCCCGGTGCAGGGCGCGCACCAGGCCGGTGCGCCGCGCCAGGATGCTGTTGTACAGGAAGCACGTGCGCTCCTGCGTGGAGCCGGGGCGGGCGTCAGCGGCGGCGGCGGCGGCAGCACCGGCCGCCCCGCCGGGGGTCTCACCTGCTCGCGGCACGGGTAGTAGGCGGCGCACACCGCCCGCCGCAGGCGGCCCACGTAGCTGCCGAAGGCGGCGATGAAGAGGCAGACGCCGTAGAGGATCCCTGTGGGGAGGCGGCGGGTCAGGCGGCGCCGGCCCCGGGGTGGCCCCACGCCCCCGGCCCCTCGGTCACCCATGGTGAGGTAGGTGCGGTAGTCGGGCTCCACGGGCTGCAGGCGGCACCGCTGCGACAGCACCGAGATGTTGCCCTGCTGCAGCGCGTCAAAGGCCGACACCAGGTCGCGGAAGATCTCGCTGGCGTAGCCCGTGCCATTCACGCTGACGCCCAGCCCTGCCGGGGCTGTGGGCCGGCCGTCAGCGCCAGGGCGGAGCGGGCGGCGGGCGGGCAGGGGCCCTGCGGCGGCCCCCCGCATCCCGGCTCACCCCGGGCCACCACCTCCCCCCGGAGCTGGTGCCGGACCAGGTCGAGCAGCCAGAAGACGCTGTAGTCGGCCAGGATGAGGCCGAGCCCCAGCACCACGTGCCGCAGCACGGCCGCCAGCTCCAGCCCGTAGCGCCGGCGCTCCTGCCGCGAGAACCACAGCCCGTCTGGGCGGTGGGCGGTGAGGCCGGGCTGCGGCAGCCCCCCTGCCGCCCCCCCCACCCCGCGCCGGCGGCGCTCACCGGGGCGGACGTAGCGGCCGCTCTCCTGGGCTCGCAGCGGCAGCACCGTGGGCTTGCCCTGTGCCGCCCGGCGCACGTCCAGCTCCACGAAGCGCCGTGTGATGTAGACGTTGTCGAAGGTGTCGTCCCGCAGGTACCGGTGGCGGTACCGCAGCGCCCTGGGGGGGGGGGGGGGGCTGGGTGCTGGCACGCCGGGCGCACGTCCCCGCTGCCCCGCGCCGCAGACCACTCACTGCAGGTACATGTAGAGGATGACGCAGGAGGAGAAGTGGGCGAAGAGGCCCAGGACCTGGCGAGTGGGCTCCAGGCAGGCGCGCACGCCCTCCATGATGTCCAGGGCCACCTCGCCCAGGGTCTTGCTGGAGTTGAGGCTCACGTCGAAGCGGTGCACGGCTGAGATGTTGAACTCGAACTCGCGGCGGACGCGGTCCAGCGCGCTGCTGAGGGCTGCGGGCAGACGGTGGGGCAGAGCGGCGCCGGGGGCGGGGAGCCGGGGCAGCCCCCGACCCGCCTGCGGACCGGGACACTCACGGACGGCGATCTGCCTCCTGAGGAAGGACTGGACATACTGGGGGATGACGCAGAAGAGGAGGATAACTGCGGAGGGGGGTCTCCGTCAGCGCGGGGCTGCGTGCCGTGGGGCACGGCGTCCCCCTCGTCCCCGCGTGCCCCACGCCGGGAGGGAGAGCCCCGCTCAGCCGAGGGCTCCGGCCCCGGCGCACGCACTGTTGGCCAGGCCGCAGAGCGGCTTGAAGGCGACGACGACGTAACAGAGGAAGTAGAGGAAGGGGATGGCGCGCTCGCAGTTGTCCTTGGCCTTGCTGAAGATGTCCAGGCAGCGGCGGTACGGCGTGCCCAGCTCCCGGTTGCACAGCGTGCCCACGCTTGCCAGCCAGATCCACACGTTTCGCAGGGCTCGGGCTGCAGCAGGGACGAGGGCAGGGGTTTGGGGCAGGGACAGGGCGATGGGGATGTGGGCAGGGGTTTGGGGGCAGGGATGGACCGAAAGCAGCGTGGGGTGCTGGCACGGGGGGGGAGGCAGGGGACCGGCTCGGCAGTCCCCACTCACCCACGTGGCTCACGGAGTCCATGATGGAGTGGAAGAACTTGCGGACGCGGTCGCCCACCACCTTGGCTTTCTGCGCGATGTCCTTGATCTTGGCCAGCACGTCTGCGGAGGGGGGTCCCTTTGCCGCGCCGCGGGCGGCAGGGGCAGCCCGGGGCTGGCGCAGAGTGATGCCCTGTCTCCCTCCTCCCGGACCCGGCGGCTCCCCGTGGCCCCGATGCGTGCAGCCCCCCGGCCGGGACCCCCTCCCTGCCACCTGCCCTGGTGCCCCCTCGCCCCGTCTCACTCAGCAGCGGCTCGCGGGCACGCTGCAGCCGCTCGGCCGTCTGGTTGAGGGCGAGCTCAGCCCCGCACGATATGGACTCGGCGGCCCGGGAGAAGTTGTGCAGGATGTTGGTGCAGGGCCCCTGCGTGGCCATGCCCAGCGCCAGCAGCAGCAGCAGCGTCTTGCCCTCCCCTGCGGGACAGCGGGGGCCGGGGGTGGACGGGGCTCCGCCGGCAGCGGGGCGGGCGGCAGCCGTCCCTGCTGGGCGGCTGGCGCAGGGGGACGGGCGCTTACTGGTGAAGGCGTGCGGCAGCGCGAGCAGCACCGTGACGCGCACCTTGACGGAGAAGGCCATGCCCAGCCCCAGCGCGGCGCCCAGGCTGACGGTGGTCACCAGGCAGTACCAGACATTGTGGCTCTGGGCCAGCAGGACCAGGGCCCCGTACAGGCCGGCCAGGGCCATGCCCAGCATGAAGCCGGCGGTGCTGCGGGCCGCTTCCCGAGCTTGGCTCTCCTCCTCCAGCCAGGCGTGCTGCCGGAGCCACTGGCCCCAGGCCCGCGGCGACAGGCTCTTCCCCCAGCCCCGGAGGGCTCTGCCCAGCCCCGGCACCGGCACCATGCCGGCCGCAGCGCGGGCAGCGCGCCTCTGAGCCCCCTCGCCCAGCCGGGCACGGGTGCCAGGATGCTCCAGGCGGAACCGCCACGGCCGGGTCACAATGGGCAGGTTCCGTGCCGGCGGCGGTGCCACGGGCGCAGGAGCCATGGAGCCACAGGCGGGCACAGAGCGGGAGCCCCCGGCCGCGACAGAGGCGCCCAGGAGGCAGAAACCCCCCAACACGAGTGAGATCCCCCCCCTCGCGCCAGGGTCCCAGCCGGGGCCCAGCGGGGCGGCCCGTGGGCACCGGGAGGGCGACGGACCGGCCTCTCCCCCACCAGCCCTGCGGCACCTGGCAGCCCGGTTGCTGCCGGCCTCGTGCAGCCAGTTCCTCTGGAGCCCGCCGGACCAGCACCGCGGCAGCAAGCTGCTCCTGAGCACCGGCGCCGGGACCCTCCTCGGCCTTGGTGAGCACCCCCGGCGCTGGCCGCGGCGAGGTGGCCGGTGGCGCTGGGGGCTCAGGCACGCGGGGGTGTTTCAGGGCTCTGCCAGCTCCTCGTCGTGCCCATGGAGGTCACGGAGACGCGCAAGGTGCAGCTCATGTGCGGGCTGGCAGGTGAGGCCGGGGCTGGGGGGGCTGGGGGGGCACTGCGGGATGCCAGCAGCTCCCCGCTCCCGCAGGAGCCACCGCCCTGGGCTGGGCCACGTCGCCGCGCTTCCGCTGCGCCAGCCTGCTCGTGGCCCCCAAGTTCGTGGGCAAGGAGGGCCGGGTCTACGTGCTCTCCTATGCCCTCGCCGCCATCTACGATGGTAAGGCCCCCCCGCCCACCGCCCCTGCGGGGTCCCGGCCCGCGGGACAGGGCTGAGCCGGCGCTGCGCGTGCCAGGGCCCGTGGCCAACGTGCGGCACAACCTGGACGAGGTGATCCGCTCGGTGGGCTGCGTCACAGAGATGCAGGTCAACCACAGCCGCCAGCTCTGGCAGGTGTCGACGGCCCCGCTGCGCGCCGTGATGGAGGACATGGTGGTGAGGCTGCGGGGCCGGGGCGGGCTGGCCGCGGGGCGGCCCGGGGGGCTGCGCTGAGCCGGCCGCCCCCTCCCCAGCGGAGCGGGCGGACGCTCAACGCCGAGATGCAGAACATCTCGCGGGCCTTCGTGGGGCTCAACGAGGAGGTGGCCAGCGAGGCAGGCTACGACCTGCGCCAGGGCCGGAGCGCGGCCCCCCCGCAAGCCCTCAGCACCCAGAAGCTGTACGAGATGAAGACCAAACTGCGCTGCAAATGTGAGCGGGGAACGGCCGGGCTGCAGCAGCGGCAGTGCACGGGAGGGATGGTGCATGCGACGGGTGATGCACGGGAGGGATGGTGCACGCGACGGGTGATGCACGGGAGGGATGGTGCACGTGACAGGTGGTGCATGGGAGGGATGGTGCACGCGACGGGTGATGCACGGGAGGGATGGTGCACGTGACAGGTGATGCACGGGAGGGATGGTGCACACCCTGTGCATTGCCGCAGTCCTGTGCAAGCCCTCGTGCCTGGCATGAGCAGGCTGCAGGATGGGGCAGCTGCACGGGGAGCTGCACGCTCCGACCTGAGGGTCCTCGACCTCCCAGATGTGATCGACTTGGCCATGCAGCGGTGCCGGGACTGGTTCAGCATGAAGCACCAGGCCTGCATGGAGCACGTCGTTGTACCCCTCATCAGCCACCTCCTCTGCCTGCCCATGAAGTTCAAGTTCCTCTGCCACATCGTCAAGGGTGGGTCACATGCGGGGCCCCAG
This sequence comes from Dromaius novaehollandiae, assembly GCF_036370855.1. Lineage (NCBI taxonomy): Eukaryota > Metazoa > Chordata > Aves > Casuariiformes > Dromaiidae > Dromaius > Dromaius novaehollandiae. The sequence continues at coordinate 409,120 of NC_088126.1, read as the reverse complement.
GGCGGCCGTGGGGCCCAGGAGCCCAAGCCCTGTGCCCCCGCGGTGCCGCAGCCCTGGCTCGGACCGGCCCAAGGCGGAGGTCCCCAGAGCTCCCGCGGCCCCAGGACGGCGGCTGTGCTGAGATGGGACAGTGCCCGGGGGTCCCAGCTCCCTCCGGCACGCTCCCCTCCCTGGCCCCACAGTCATGCACACCTGGTGCCGGGAAAAGATCCCCGTGGAGGGCAACTTTGGGAAGATGTACGACATGGTGAATGGATCCATCAACAACCTCAGCCAGGACTTCAGTGCCCAGCTGGTCTTCCAGGTGGGTGCCCGTCCCATCCTGTCCCGTCCCATCCTGTCCCCCCAGGGCCACGCGCCTGGGCAGGGGCGGGGGCTGCCCGGTGCCCACGGCCGCGCTGCCCCAGGAGGAGCACCGCGACATGCTGCTCGGCGCCAATGTCTCACGGGAGCAGCTCGTGGAGGAGGTGGCCACGCACGTGCAGCAGCACAGTGCCCAGCTGGGCAGGGCCGTCTCCTTCTTCCGCCTGCTGCTCTCCTTCACCTTCCTCCTCGTCTTCATCTCGTGAGTGCGGGCCGGGCTCGTGGGGCCGGGGAGGGCTGGGTGGGAGCTGCACCGGCTGCAGGGCACAGAGCCTGGCAGCAGCACGGGAGGGCGGGGGGATGCACCCCACCCCAACAGCCTCTCTTCCAAGGGCCTTCTCCTACACCAAGCGCTACAACGAGGACATCTCCTTCGACAACGTCTACATCACCACCTACTTCCGCCAAATTGACGCCCGCCGCAGGAAGCAGGTGAGGAGGAAGAGGGTGCAGAAGGCGGCCCGGGTCCCCGGGGGGCTGCACTGAGCCGCCTGCTCCCCCCGCCCAGAACAAGCGGACACTGCTGCCGCTGCGCCGGGCAGAACTCTCCGCCGTGATCTTCCCCAGCCGCGTGGCCGTGCAGCCGCCCGAGCTGCAGAGCATGGTGAGAGCGGAGGCGGGCACTGCCGGGCTCCCTGCGGGGCTGGGCACGGGTCAGGGGCTCGGGGGGACACTGCCACGGAGCCCCGTCCCCGCAGGCGGTGGAGCTGCTGGAGTGCATCCCGCCCCTGCTGTTCCTGCTCCTCGCCTGGGGGCTGGACCGCGTGCTCTTCGCCATGCTCACCATCATCCGGCAGCACTCCTTCGTGCAGTACTCCTTCCGCAGTGAGCACCTGGCCCCACAGCAGCGCCGGGGGCAGCCCCCCATCGCCCGCCTGGCCAGAGCCCAGCCCCGCCGTGGGGCTGCCCCACGCGTGCTCTTCCCGCAGGCAGCCACCACCTGGAGGTGCGGGTTATGGGCACGTCGCTGATGGCCCGGCTCCTGCGGAGCACCATTGGGGCCCTGAACACGTCCTCCCACGTCGAGCTGCAGTCGTCCAACTTCGGTGAGCCCCTCCGGGCTGCCGGCAGGGCTCGTCCCCGGCACGGGGCGCCTGGCCGCCCCTGCCGAAAAAAAGGCTGGGAGGGGGGTTCCTCCCGCCCTGCCGCAGACAGCCGTGCCCCGTGGGCCAGGGGCGCTGAGTGCCTCTGCCCACGTCCCCAGCCTGCCTGCCGCAGCCCCGGGGCATGACGACCGACGGCTACCTGGCCAGCGGCCTGCCCCTGGGCGCGCTGGCGCTGCTCTGCCTGGCCCAGGTCTACACGTACCGCCTGCGCCGCGTCGTCGCCGCCTTCTACTTCCCCAAGGTGAGCCGCCCCGCCGCCCCGCTGCCCCCGCACCAGCCCCGCGGCTGGTTCCCGGACCACGCCGGCAGCCCCTGACGGCTGCACCCGGTGCAGCGGGAGAAGACGCGCGTGCTCTTCCTCTACAACAAGCTGCTACGCCAGCGGCAGTGCTTTGTCGAGCTGCAGCGGCGGCGCGTGGCCCGGCGGGCACGCCAGCACCAGGCCCTGGTGAGCGGGGACGCCTGCACGGTGCCCCGGCCGCTGGGCCCCCATCTGGGGAGAGCGGTCCAGCCCGGCCGGGGGGTCTGTCCCCATGGGGCAGCCCCAGTGCCCCCGGCCCTGTCCCCGCTGCAGGGGACATCGCTGCTGGAGTGGTGCTGCCGGCGCTGGCCGCGTCTGCGCCGGTTCCTGCGCCGGCGCTGCGTGGTGTGCGGGGAGCCCGAGACGCCGCGGAGCCGGCTCTGCCCAGCGCCCGCCTGCAGCTCCATGTACTGCGGGCCGTGCTGGAGGGACGTGGGAGGCGCGTGCCTGGCCTGCGCCCCCGGGGACCGCGGCGTCTCCGAGGAGAGCAGCGAGGAGCACACGGCGTATGCGGACTGAGCACCGCGCGCTGCGCAATAAAGGCTGCTGCCTTGGGTGCACGAGGCGGGAAGGCGATGGGCAGCTGTGCACGGGGCGGGAAGGCGGGGGGCCGCTGTGCACGGGGTGGCGAAGGCGGGGGTCTCAGGTCACCGCGTGGCAAAGACGGGGGTCTTGGATACACTGGACAGCAAAACCCGGGGGTCCGGGGTGCACCAGGAGGTGAAGGCGGAGGTCTGGGCTGCGCCGGGCAGCAGAAGCGGGGTCCCGGCTGCGCTGGATGGCGAAGGGGGGGTCTCCGGTGCACGCCAGGCAGCAGAGGCGGGGGTCGGTGCGCGCCGGGCGGTGCCGCAGGGCTCCCGGGCGCGCTGCGCTCCCGGCACACGCTGCCGCCCCTGCGCGGAGCCGCCCGTTCCCAGCGGGGCGCCGCGGGCGGAGCGGCGGCGGCGGCGGGCGGAGCCGGCGGCGGCCGGGCAGGAAGTTCCTCCTCCCGGGCCGGGCCGGGCCGGGCCGCGGCGGGCGCTGGCGGCGGAGGCGGCGGCGGTGCAATGCGCGCCGGGAGCGCCGGCGGGGGCGGCCGCGGCGGGTCAGCTCGGGAGCCGCCTGCCCGGGGCCGCGGCGCCCCGCACCGGCCGCGGGACGGGCGCCGGCGGCGGGAGGGCGATGGCGCGGGCGCTGCTCTGCGCCCTGGGGCTGCTGCTCGCCGCCGCGGGGCCCCGCCGCGCCGCCGGCCCCGGGACGCGCGGACGCGGCGCAGGTGAGCGGGCGGCGGCGGGACGCCGGGGCCCCGCGGGGCGGGCGCTCGGGGCGCGGCGGGGCGGGGGCGGCGCTGCCCCGCGCCGCGCTCGCCGGGCACCGGGCTGCAGGCAGCCGCCGGCCGGGCGGGGGGTCCCGCGGCGGCGCTTCGGCGGGGCGTCCGCAGCTGCGGGGGTCCCGCCCGCCCGTGCGGTGCCTCCGCGCCGCCCCCCGGTGCTCGCGCGGGCCCGGTGCCCCGGGCCTCTCCCGGTCGGGCCTCGCCGGGCTGCTGCGAGCCGCAGGTCCCCGCCCCGAGGAGAGGGCGCGGGGAGGAGGCGGCGTGCGGAGCCCAGCCCGCCCGGTCCCGGCCTCTTGCCGCGGGGCTGCGTAGCGCTGCGGAGCCGGGAGAGCAGGGGAAGCCGGGCCGGGCCCGTTCCCCGTGGCGGGGACGCGCCTCCCTGGGCAGCGGCCCGGGACGGCTGGCGACGGCCGGGTGCGCGGGGCTGCGGCGGGGCCCGGAGGGGCTCGCACGGGGCGTTTGGCGCCAGGACCGGCACGGGGCGACTTGGCATCCCCGGCCTGGGGGTTTCTCGGTGCCTCGGGCAGGGCTGGGGACGGTGCTTGGCCCGGCTGCGGAGCCGGCTGGGCTGCGGGAACCAGCCCTGCCCCAGGCAGGGAGGCTCTGCCCCAGCTCTGCTCTGGCCGTGGACAGGGGCGTCTGCTGGCGCCGGGCCGCAGCCCCGGCCACGCCAGCGTCCTCCCAGCCCTCGGCTGTGCCGGGAGCGCTCGCGGAGGGCGGTGGGGCGTCCCGGAGAGCCGGGGAAGGACGGGCCGCCGGGGGCGCGGGGCCTGAGTCAGCCGGGCTGGGCCTCCTGGCCCTGCCCTGGGGCCGAGCCGGCTGTGCCGGACCGCGCGGCTCCAGGCGCCGGTGCGACGGGGCCTGGCAGGGGCCCCCGCCGTGCCGGCCGCCGTGGGGTCCCCGGGGAGCGTGAAGGGATGCGGCCCCAGGCCCGGAGGTGCTGCCAGGCCCGGTGGCCACGTGGGACGGGGCTGCGGGCTGCGTCCCAGGCCAAGGAGGGAGCTGAGCCTGTGCCCGGGCACCCGTCCGGCCAGCCGGGCCCGGGGCTCGCTCTGGGGCGGGAGCCGCGGCTGCCTCATGCCTGCGTGCTGGCAGCAGGTGCCACGTCCCGGCAGCAGGTGCCACGTCCCAGGCTCCTCCGAGGCTCTGCTGGGAGCCAGCGCCTGGCTCCTCGTGCCCAGGGATGCTCTGGACTTTGCCCCGTGGCAGCCCTGGAAGCGCCAGGAACAGAGGCAGGAATCCTGGTTCCCGCTTCCCAGCCGCTGGGCCGGGCTCATTTCCCAAACTTGGGATCTCCTCCTGCCCTGTCCCCAGTGCGGGGGGACCGGAGGACGAGGAAGGGGTGCCCAGCTCCCGGGGCCTCGCTCAATCCCAGACATGGCCCCAGGTGCGGGGGGCAGCAGCGGTGACCGCGCTGTTCTGGCCCGCACAGGTGACAGCGCGCGGCAGCACCGTGCAGACTGGGGACACTCCTGGCACGTGACCCCGCAGGTCCTGCGGGGCGACCGGACCATCAGCCTGGCAGAGGCCGTGCAGGTGAGGCGGGGGGCTGTGCCGGGGCCCCGGCGTGTCCCGGCCCCGCCACCGCCCCCATGGTGCCGGAAACCCGCCGTCCAGGTCCCCCGGCCCCGATTCCCGCCGGCACCTGAGCCCCCAGCTGCTCCTGCGCAGCCTGGGTGGGAGCGGGGGGCTGTGGCGGACACCCCCTCCCCGCGGCGCCCTGGCCGGGCCCCCGCCCTGCCGGGGCGAGCTGGCGCCCGGCACCCCGCGGTCCTGGGCGGAAGGGCCCGGCCCGGCCCGCGGCCGTTGGGAGTCTCTCCAGGGTTTCCGGCCGCGCTGCACCGGGCAGGAAGCGCGGGGGGGCGGCGGGGGGGCAGCCAGCTCCGCGCGACACCCCCCTACCCCGGCACAATGCGCTGGCGAGGGAGGGACGCTTCCTGCATGGTGTGAGGGGGGGATCCCGTCCGCCCCCGCCGCGTGGGCACGCGCCGGCTGGGTCCCCCCGGGGCCGGGGGGGGGGGGGGGGGACCCTCCCGGGGGGGAACCTCCCGTGACCCGCTGCCTGTCCCAGGGCGGGTTCCCGGCCCAGCTGCTGGTCACCCTGGAGCTTGAGGGATCGCGGCTGGTGGTGGAGCTGGAGCAAAACTGGTGAGCTGGGGGGGGCGGGGGGCTGGGGCAGAGCCGGGCCGGCTGCGTGCCCTGGGGGGGGGCTGAGCCGGGGGGGGCTGAGCCGGGGGGCACGCACATCTCTCTTGCAGGGAGCTGGTGCCGGGCGCCGGGGCGCTGCTCTACTACCTGCCCAACGGCACGCGGGCGGCGCAGGAGGCCAGCGAGCAGGTAGGGGGGTGGGAGCGGGGCGGGGGGGCGCCTGGCCGCGGGCCGGCTCCTGACCCCCCTCTCTGCCGCAGGAACACTGCTGCTACCGCGGGAGCGTGCGGGGCTTCCCCGGCTCCCGCGCCAGCCTCTGCGCCTGCGCCGGGCTCAGGTAAGCCCCGACCCCGGCGGCCCCCCGCGCCCCCCCCCCCACTGTCCCCTCACCCCGCTGTCCCCTGCCAGCGGCCACCTCCGGCTGTCCGAGACCAGGAGCTACGGGCTGGAGCCGGACCCTGGCGGCCCCCCGGGCGGGCACGTGGCGCACCGGCCCCGGGATGCCCGGCTGGTGCCGCGGGCCTGCGGGCCGGGCCCCACGGCCCCCCCGGCGACGGAGACGGAAGCGCCCCGGCCACAGAGGGTGGGTATTGCCCTGTCCCCCCCCGGGGTCCCTTGGCGGCCCCCTGACCCGCTCTCGTCCCCAGGGCAAGCGGGCGGCGGCGGAGCAGCGCTTCGTGGAGCTGGTGATGGTGGTGGACCACGCCGCGGTGAGTGGCGCCGGGCCCCCCCCCGGGGCCGGGCCCCCCCAGCTCGGCCCCCCGTGACGCCCTTCCCTGCCCTCCACAGTTCCAGAACTACCGTGACCTGCCGCGCGTCCGCACCCGCGCCCTGGAGATCGCCAACCAGGTGGACGCGGTGAGTCGCCCCCGCGCCCACCCCGGCTCGGCCCCCGCGGCGCTGGGTCTGTGACCCCCCGCGGCACCGGCGCTGACCCCTGCCCGCCCCAGTTCTTCCAGCCGCTGGGGGTCCGGGTGGCCCTGCTGGCCGTGGAGGTCTGGAGCCAAGGTGACAGGTTCCCGGTGGGCCCCAGCGGCCGGGCGGCGCTGGAGCGGTTCCTGCGCTGGCGTCGCGAGGAGCTGCTGCCGCGGCTGCCCCATGACAACGCGCAGCTGCTGACGTGAGCGCGGGGGGGGGCGGGGGGCGGCGGGCCGGGACCCCCCCGCCAGCGCCCGCCTGACGCCCCGCTCTCCGCAGGGGCTCCCACTTCGAGGACGTCGCGGTGGGGATGTCGGCGCAGTCCTCCATGTGCTCGCCGGCGCGCTCCGGGGGGGTCAGCATGGTCGGTGCCGCCCCCCCCGCCCCGCTGCCCCCCGCCCCCCCCGCGCTGACCCCGCTGTCCCGCAGGACCACTCGGTCAGCGTGCTTGTGGTGGCCACCACGGTCGCCCACCAGCTGGGGCACAACCTGGGCATGAGCCACGACGGCGCCGGGCGCCGCTGCCGCTGCAGCAACCTCTACCAGGACCGCGGCTGCATCATGGACTCGCCCACGGGGTGAGGGGGCCGCGGGGCGCCAGGGGGGTGCCGGGGGGGGGCACCGGCCGGGCCGGTCTCACTGTGCCCCCACCACCCCCGCAGCCTCACACCCGGCTTGAGCTTCAGCAACTGCAGCCGGCAGGACCTGGAGCGCAGCCTGCAGCAGGGCCGGGGCTGGTGCCTCCTCAACGTGCCCGAGCCCCAGCGGCTGGCGGGGCGCCCGCACTGCGGGAACCGCTTCCTGGAGCCCGGTGAGGGCTGCGACTGCGGCCTCAGCCTGGTAGGTCCGGCCCCGGCCCAGCCGCTGTCCCCCGCCGGCGCCTGCTGCCGTTGCACGGCCCCCGCCCCGCTCACGGCGGCCCCTGCCCGCAGGAGTGCACTGACCCCTGCTGCAACAGCAGCGCCTGCCAGCTGGTGCCCGGAGCAGAGTGCGCCGCGGGGGACACGTGCTGCCAGGACTGCAAGGTGCGCGGGGACGGCGGGGGGGCGGCGGGGGCTGCAGCGCCGGCGGGCTGGGGGGAGCCGGCCCACCGCCCGCTGACGCTGCCCCGCAGCTGCGCCGCGCCGGGCACCTGTGCCGCGAGCCGCTGGGCGAGTGCGACCTGCCCGAGTACTGCGACGGGCGCTCGCCGCGCTGCCCGCCCGACGCCCACCTGCAGGACGGGCAGCCCTGCGCCGGCGGGCGGGCGTACTGCTATGGCGGGGCCTGCGCCACCCTCGAGGGACAGTGCCGGCACCTGCTGGGGGCAGGTAGGCGGGGGCCGGCGGGGGGGGCCGGGGCGCCGGGCTCCCCCCTCACCACCGCCCCGCGCAGGCGCCGGCCCCGTCTCAGGCTCCTGCATGGCCGCCCTCAACGCGAACGGGGACGAGCGCGGACACTGCGGGCAGCTGCCCAACGGCTCCTACGTCGCCTGCGCCCAGCGGTGAGTGCCGGGCCGCGGCGCGGGCCCCCGCGGCCCCCCGCGCCCTGACCCCTCTGTCCCCGCAGGGACGCTGGCTGCGGGCGGCTGCAGTGCCAGCGCGGCGGCCGGCCGGCGGCCTCCTGCCAGGGGACCCCACTGCCCGGTGGCGAGGATGTGAGCGACCCGGCCATGGTGCTGCCCGGCACCGCCTGTGGCCCCGGCAAGGTGAGCGCGGGGGGCTGGGGCTGGGGCGGGGGCTGAGGGGGCCGGCGGCGCCGGCAGGGCCCTGACCCCCCCCCCACCGCAGGTGTGTCTGCAGCACCGGTGCCAGGACGTCTCCGCGCTGGGGGACCAGCAGTGCCGCAGCAAGTGCCACGGGCACGGGGTGAGCCGGGGGCCGAGGGGGGGGAGGCGGGCGGCAGCAGGGCTCTGAGCTCTGCGTCCCCCCCCAGGTGTGCAACAACCACGGGCACTGCCACTGCGAGCGGGGCTGGGCCCCCCCAAGCTGCGCCAGCCCCGGCGCGGGGGGCAGCGAGGACAGCGGTCCCGTGGCCCCGGAGCGAGGTGAGGCCGCGGCTCGTCCCTGGCCGTGCCGGGAGGAGAATGGGGCTTTGTGCGCGCGGCGGCGGCGGGCGCAGCTGCGGGGTGCTGACGTGCGGCTCTCTGCAGGGGGGAGCGCGCTGCCCACGGCCCTGCTGCTCAGCGCCCTGCTGCTGCTGGCCCTGCTGCTGGGGCTGTGCTGCGCGCGCCGCTCAGGGCTGCACAAGCGCCTCTGCCAGCTCGGCAAGGGGACGTCCTGCCAGTACAGGTGAGCGTGCACACGCGTGTGCAGGTGTGTCATGCGCGTGTGTGTGTGTGCGCGCGCATGCCTGTGCGTCCTGTGGCGGGAAAGTGAGCTGCCCATGGGCGTGTGGGCACACGTGTGTCCCGTGGCGGGTGAGCTAGCCACGTGTGTGCATGCATGCCTGTGCATGTGCACGCATCCCGTGGCAGGTAACCAGCTCTGTGCGTGCGTGCATGCGACCCCGTGCAGCGAGCGAGCTGTGCGCAGGCAGCGGGCCCCGCCGCGCTCTGACCCTCCCACGTGGCTGCCGGGCCCCCCGTCCCTCTCCGGCCCCGGCAGGGCTCCGGCGCAGCGGCGCCCCAGGCGCGCCCCGGCCCCCGGGCTGAGACGCTGACTCTGTTCTCCCCACAGTGCTGAGACCCAGGTCCGATTCCTGGGTCCGGGAGCCCCAGACGGCTGGAGCGGGTAACGTCACTGCCGGAGCCCGGGCGTGGGGCTGTCCCCGAGCTGCGCTGCTTCGCAAAGCCTCCGGCCACCGGCCCCCTGCGCAGTGCCCCGGGGCGGGGGAGAGCCCTGCTCGCTGGGGCGCAGGGCGTCGCAGCTCCTGGTGGCGAGAGGGGTTCGTTTCTCTTGGGCTTCTGCTGGTGCCGGTGTCGCTCGGTGGCTGTCTGGGGTCCCCTGACCGCCGGGAGCGACCGGGGCCTCATCCTGCCTCCCTCCCGCAGGATCTCGCAGCTGGAGCCCCGAGCGGCCAGCCAGGGCCCCCCCGCGCGGCCCCAGCCCCCGCAGTGGCGTCAGGGCACGGAGCTCCGGGTCATGCCCAGCAGCAAGGTGAGAGCGCAGCGGCCGGGGCCGCGCCGGGCTTCGGGGCGAGCCCCCGCGGGTACCAGCGAGGGAGCTGCCGCGGCGGCGGTGCCGTTGCCGTGGTTACGGGCCGGTTGCTGCGTGCGGTGCCGTTGCCGTGGGTACCGGGATTTGGCGCCGTTGTTGCTGAGGAGACACCCCCGGGGACCTGCTCCGAGCATCCCTCCCACGGCAGCGTTCCGCGCTCCGTCACCTGGGCCTGGAGCAGCCGCGCTGCCCTGGACCGTGGTGGCTTGGCCGTGCCCGCCTGGGCGCGTGGGGGCCGTGCGTCCCCCCCCCCCCCCCCAATTGTGTCCGTGCATCCCTGCGTGTTGTGCCCGGCGCCCGAGCGGGGTCCTGCGGCGGCCGCCCAAGCCGGGGCTGCCGGAGTGGCCGTGGAGCCGGGGCCGGAGCCCCAGAGCTGGTGGCTGCGGGGGGTCTCTGCTTCGCGGGTCTCTCTTGCATGAGCCTCGCCCGCTGCTGCATGGCGCGCGCCTCTCCTCCTCCGGCCTCTCCGTCTCTCTGCAGCCGGCTGCCCTTGGCTCGGCCCGGCCCGATCCACCCTCCAAGCCTCTCCCGCCTGACCCTCTTCCCAAGAGCTCCCAGGTAAAGCCCCGGGCCCCGGGGTGGGGGTCTGGGGGCAGCCCCTCCTCTCTGAGCTCTGCTGCATGCCTGGCTGTGCACGAGCTCCCGGGGGCCCCGCGGGCTCAGCCGGGGCAGCGGGGCCGGCTCGGCTCTGCCTCCGCTCCCGGAGCCGCCGGGCAGCACCCCGTGCCCACGGTGCCCGCGGCAGCGCTGCTCCCCGCGCCCCGTCCCCGGGCCGTGCTGGCCCCCACGCCAGCACCGCGGGGAGCCCCGCGCCCCCCCACCCCCGGAAGGACGCTGTCCCCGCCGCAGCCCCCGTCCCCGTCCCCGCGGCGCGCTCACTGTCCCTGCTCTCTCTGCTCAGGCGGTGCCCGCGGACAGGCCGCCCCCCCCACGCGCCCGCTGCCCGCGGACCCCCTGCTGCGTGGCGCCCAGGTAACGGCGGCCCCGGCGCGCAGGGACGGCGGGCGGCCGCCCCCGGGCCCCCCTGCTCCCCCCCGGGGCAGGGAGGCGGTTCGGGGCTGCAGGAGCTGGACGTGCCCCCCAGCCCCGCGCAGGAGCCTTGACGCCTCCATTTCTCCGCAGCCTCCGGGCCCGGCCAAGCCCCCCCCGCCACGCCGGCCGCTGCCCCTGACCCCCCCGGGGCCTTCGCTGCCCCACGGCGAGACGCCCCCCAGCCAGACCCCTGCCACAGTGATTCCCTCCAGGTGAGTGCCGGGATGGTGGGGCTGCGGGGGGCCGGGGGGGGTGCTTGGGGGGGCCCTGATGGGGGCTGTGGGGGGCTGAGTGCTGTAGGGGAGCAGGGCTAGGGGGGTGCCAGAGTGGGGGGGGCAGGTGCTGTAGGGGACCAGGACAGAGGTCTATGGGGGCCAGGACGTGAGGGGTCCATAGGGTGCCAGGGTTGTGGGTCTGTAGGGTGCCGGGGGGGGGGGTCGGGGGGGGCAGGATGCTGTAGGGGTCCAGGATGGATAAGGGGGGCTGCGGGGGGCCAGGGTCGGGGTTTGGGGTCCGGGGGTGCCCGGCCCCCTGTCACCGCCTGCCTCTCTCCTCCCCCAGGCCCGCCCCCCCGCCGCCCGCCGGCACCCCCACCGCGCCCTAGGCCGCGGGCACCGGGACCGCTGCCACGCCGGAGCCGCCGGGGCCCCCGTCGGAGCTGGGGCCGGGGCGGGGGCCGGAGCGGGGGGGCGGGCTGGGGCGGCGGGGCGCCGCCCGCCCCCCCCGCCAATAAAGCGGCTCTGAACTGCCTCCCCGCTGCCTCCTGGAGGGAGGGGGGGAGGGAGGGAGGGACCCAGGCGTCCGGGAGGCGGCCCCTCCCTCGGAACTATAGCTCCCAGCAGCACTTGCGCCCCGCCCGCCCCCTCCGTGGGTTGCGCGCGCAGCCTCCCCCGGGGGCGGGGGGGAACCCGCGTGTCCGTGCTACCACCCCCCTCCCCCCCCACTGCGCGCCCCCGGCCCTGGAGGGGACGCAGGCGTCCGCCCCCCGCCTTGCTCCCCACGTCTCACTTTGCGGGGGGGGGGCGAGGGCCCAGGCGCCGGCCCCCCCGCCCCGCGCCCCCTACCCGCGGCGGGGGGAGCGGAGCCGGGCGCCCCGGCGAGCGCTGCCCGTCCGCGGCCGCAGCCGCGCTGCCCTGCCCGCGGGCGCAGGGCGGGGGCCCGGGCGGTGGGGGCCACGCCCGCCCCCGCCCGCCGCGCAGCACCCCAGGGTGCCCCCACCCTGCCGAGAACAAAGCGCCTTTGTGCAGCGGCTGCACCTTGCGCCGCGCCCCGGCGGCGCCGGCTGCGGGAGCGCCGGGCCGGGGGCTGCGGGGGCCGGGGGCGGGGGCGGCAGGACGCGGGAGCGGGCAGGACGGGGCCGCGGTCGCGCAGCTCCCTCGGGAGCCCCGCGCTGCGGCCTGGCCCGGCCGACGGGGCCCCCCGGTCGGGGGCCCGGTGCCCCCCCGGGTGCCCGTCGGCGCCGGGATGCACCGCTGTGCCGGCTGGTACCGGTGCCGGGGCGCCCCTGGGTGCTGGGGCGCCCCTGGGTGCTGGGGGCGCTGCGGAGGCCCAGCCTGTGCCGGTACCGGGCGCCTGCCAGGTGCCGGTGATGCCAATAGCGAGCGCTGGTTGTGCCGAGGGTGCCGGTACCGGCTGCCCGGTGGGTGCCGGTCACGAATGCCCGGTGGGTGGTCGGCGCTGGGCTGCCGATCCTGGGTGCCCGGCCGGTCCCGGGGTGCCGGTCCCGGTTGCCGGTAGTGCCCGGCCGGTGCTGGGTGTAAGGGTTGTCCGGCCGGTGCCAGGTGGGGGGTGCCGGTGCGGGGGTGCCGGTGCCAGGTGTAGGGGGGTGTCCGGCCGGTCCCGGGGGTGCCGGTGCCGTGTGTAGGGGGCTCCCGGCCGGTGCTGGGGGTGCCGGTACCGGGTGGGGGTGTGTCCGGCCGGTCCCGGGGGTGCCGGTCCCGGGTGTAGGGGGTTCCTGGCCGGTGCTGGGATGCCGGTGCCGGGCGTAGGGAGGTTTCCGGCCGGGGCGGGGGTGCCGGTGCCGGGTGGGGGGTGCCGGTGCCGGGGCGGGGGTGCCGGCCGGGCCGCCCCAAAGGGTTAATGGGACTCGGGGAAGTTGCGGGCGGAGGCGCGGCGGGGATTGGCCCGAAGTTGGCGGGGCGGGGCGCGCTCGGGCCGGGCCGGGCCGGGCCGGGCCGCCCCCCGGCCCCCGCCCCCGGGCCGCCGCCGCCCCCCGCCGCCGCCCCCCGCCCCGCTGCCGGCGGAGCCATGCGCCCCGCGCCGCTGCTCGGGCTCCTGCTCTGGGCGCCGCTGCTCTGGGCGCCGCCGCCGCCGGTGCGCGGCCTCCGACACGGCGTCCACTGGAACGGGAGCAACCCCAGGTAGCGCCCGCCGCACCGGGGCCGGCACCGGGGCCGCCGCCGCCGCTTCCGTGCGCGCCGCGCCGCTCCGCCCCGCCCCGCCGGGGCCGGGGATGGGGGCCGGGCCCCGGGCGGCTCGGGGCCGCGCTCCGGCGGCGGCCGCGGGAGCCCCGCGGGGGCGGCGCCGCTGGCGCTCGGCACCTGGGCACGGGCCGCCCGGCCCCGGGGGACCCCGCCGGCCCCGCGAGGCCGGGCCGCGCCGCTGGGGAGGGTCTGGGGCGCCGAGCCGGGGGGCGCCGAGCCGGGGGGCTCCCCGGGGTGAGGCTGAACCAGCGGGCGCCGAGCCCCTGGGCACCCCCGGGTGATGTGGGGCCGGCGAGCACCGAGCCCGTGGGCACCCGGCCAGCAGTCGCCCCTGGGTGGCATCAAGCTGGCGGGCATCCCTAGCTGAGGCGACGGTCCCAGGCCTGTGGGTCCCTGCGGGCAGCGCCGAGCACTGAGGGGCCGTGGGTCACGGTGCCCTGGTGCTGGCCAGGGACTCTCCTGCGTGGGACGATGCCTTCATGCCGGTGGTGGGCAAGAAGCCGTGGGGTTTGGCCAGCTTGGAAGCGAGTTGGGAGCTGGAGGTGCCGGATGCCGTGGATGCCGTCTCTGTGGGATGGTTCCCCCCTTCATCCTTCAGCCCCGGCCTTCTGCAAGCCTGGGGGTTTCGGACACCCCAGCGTGGCAGGCGCTGTCAGACATGACCCGATCGCAGTCCCTTGCTCGTTCATGGGGTGCCGGCTGCAGGCTTTGCCTTCCCCCATGGGCTGGTGTCCAGCTCCTGCGCTCGCGTCCAACCCATCCCTCTGTGCCTCCTCCATTTTAGGCATTTCCAGTTCTCCTTGGTGCTGCCCTGGGCCTGGGGCTCCTCCGGGCACTGGGCGGGAGGGAGGGGGCTGCACAGACGTGGGCTCGGGGCCATCGTGCTGCCGGGGTTCTGGGCTCACCCACAGGGCTCCAGTGTCCTGGACCGGCCGAGCCGGGCTGGAGCAGGTGAGCGCACATCTGGGCAGGGCGCGGGTGCCGATGCTGCGTCCTTCCTTGGGACAGAGCTGGTTCGCGGGGACGCAGAAAGCCATGGATGCAGGACGCGGGTCCTCCCTGCCCAGGGGCGTCCCGGGAACGCGGTGGGGCTGGTGCTCGGCCCCGGGCTGGGGTGCCGCTCGCCCCTTCGTGGGGTCAGGGTGTGGGCCCTGGCCCCCCGAGCCCTCGGCCCTGCCCGGACCTGTCCTGGACAGCGTAGCCCGGCGGGAACGGCCCGGCCCGTCCTCTGAGTCAGCCGGGAGCCCATGCCTGGTCCTGTCCTTGAAGAGCCCCCAGGCTGGGGGGGCTCAGCTAGGCCTGAGCTGCTGCGTCTCCCCAGTGCTGACAGCGCTGCCGGCCAAGTGATTAATGCACCGGCCTCTGCAGCAGCTGCCAGGAGTCCGCGCCTGGTGTAAACACTGGCTCTCCGTGCACCGGAGCACGAGCGGGGAGGAGGGGGCCGGCACTGGCAGCCCCCTCCGCAGCTGGGGGCCTTGGCGGCAGCCTCTGCCCAGGTCCCGGCAGGGCAGCAGCATCCCTGCGAGCCGGGCCGGGGAAGCGGGCAGAGGGCGAGCGCAGCCCTCACTGCACCTTCCCACCTGGGTGGCTCGGGGCCGAGGTGCCCAGGCGGCGAGCGGGGCAGCGGCGAGGCTGCCGGGTGCAGGCTGGGAGCGCTGGGGCTGGTGCCGGGTTGGGCCCCAGGATGGAGGTGCTGCCTGGGCAGTGTGGGGAAGGGGCTGGGGGCATGTGTGGGAGACCACCCCAGCCAGGGACGGGGGTGGCTGCTGCACTGGTGGGTGGTCAGAGCCGTGGTGCCCGTGCCCGTGCCATGCCATGCTGGGCTTCTCTGCGTCTGCCCCATCGCTCTCGGCTGCATCTGCGGTGCAGCTGGCGAAGCCTCGCGACGCGGCAAGGCCGCGGGCAGCGGCTTCCCTGACGGCCCCGCGCAAGAAGCGAGGCTGCTAACCGGCGGGAATCCGGCACGGGGGCACGGGGGCCGGCGTCGGCAGGGGTGCTCGGGCTGGCGCGTGCCTGGGCTGCAGCAGGATCCGGCCAGCTGGAGTCACTGCCGGCCCAGGAGAAGCCTGGCAGGAGGAGTAGGCGCCCGCCCTGACGGGACGGCGAGCGGTGGGAGAGGGGCTGCTGCTCCTGCGCAAACACGGCTGCTGGTGGCCCAGCCCGGGGGAGCCGAGCTGCTGGGGCTGCGGGGGAGCGGGGGCCCCCAGGCCGCCCCGTCCCCCAGCCGCTGGGCCGTGCGCCCGTCCCGGGCTGCCGGGGCAGAGCGTGCGCGTGCGTCTGCAGAGGTGGCTGCTCCACCCCGGCCTGGCTGCACGCGCTGTCTGCACAGGCGTGAGCTCGTGCTGGCCCAGCAGCGCGCCGTGCCCGCGCGGGTGCCCAGGCTCAGCCCCGCGCCGCGGGCACCGTCACGCGGCCCCTCTGCAGCACCAGCACGGGCGGGCTGTGCCCCGCGTGCCTGCACGGGGCGGCGCACGCGGCCGTCCTCGCCCCCCGCCCGGCTGCCACCGCTCATCAGCGCCGGGGGCTGCGAGGCCGGTGCCCGGGGCGAGGGGCTTTGTGCCCCCGGCCGGAGCAGCTGGGCTCCCGCGGGCGGCCCCGGCCCCCCGGCCGCAGCCAGCAGCCCATTCAGCTCCAGTGGGCTGCGGCTAATCGGAGCTGATGCCTGTTTGTTTGGAGAGGCCGGGTGCCCGGTAGCTGTTTCAACAAAAGGCCGGAGCCAGCGCTCCTGGGGAGCCAGCGGCCACCCGGCCTGCCGGGTGTGGGAGCTGCGCAGGGCCCGGTGGGGTGCGGGGCCGGGCAGCCCGGCCGGCGGGGTCTCGGCGGCCAGCGGGGTCCCAGTGGCGCCCCGCTCCCCGGCTCCCCCTGCCCGGCAGGTTCCTGCGGGACGACTACGCCATCCAGGTGTCCATCAATGACTACCTGGACATCTACTGCCCGCACTACGAGGCAGCGGTGCCCGCCGGCCGGGCAGAGACCTTCACGCTCTTCATGGTGGACCGCGAGGGCTATCGCGGCTGCTACGAGACGCCCGGGGCCTTCAAGCGCTGGGAGTGCAACCGGCCCCACGCGCCCTTCGGGCCCGTCCGCTTCTCGGAGAAGATCCAGCGCTTCACGCCCTTCTCGCTCGGCTTCGAGTTCCAGCCAGGGGAGACCTACTACTACATCTGTGAGTGCCTGGGCCACGGCGGGGGCTGCCGGGGGGTCTGCAGGCACTGGGGGGTCCAGGCGCCTGGGGGTCGGGATGCCTCAGGGGGCCGGGCAAACGGGGGGTCTGCGTGCATGGGGGTCTGAGTGCACCGGGGGGTCCAGGCGTGTTGGGGTCCAGGCACGCCAGGGAGCTGGGTGAACCAGGAGTCTGGGCATACCGGGGCCTGGATGCGCTGGGGGTCTGGGTGCATGCAGGTCTGGGCGCCCCGGGGTGTGGGTGCATGCAGGATCCGGGCACCCCAGGGTGTGGGTGCATGCAGAAGCCTGGAGCCCTGGGGTCTGGGTGCATGCAGGATCTGGGCACCCTGGGGTCTGGGTGCACCCGGGATCTGGATACACCGGGGGTCCAGGGATCCCGGGGCCTGGATGCATTGGGGGGGTCTGGATTCACCAGGTGGTCCAGGCGCCCCGGGGTGTGGGTGCATGCAGGATCCGGGCACCCTGGGGTGTGGGTGCATGCAGGATCCGGGCACCCTGGGGTCTGGGCGCACCCGGGGTCTGGATACACCGGGGGTCCGGGCATGCCGGGGCCTGGATGGATGCGCCGGGGGTCTGCATGCCCCGGGGGTGGGGGCCGCGTCCCGCCGCCCCCGGCACCGTGCGATCTGCCGGGCAGCCAGGAGAGGGCGCCGCCCGCCCGGCCCTGCGCCGCGCCCGGTGCCGGCGGGGCCGCCCGGGCCGGGGCTGCGGGCGGGCAGCGCCCCGGCCGGCCCGGGGCGCCCGCGGGCCGCCCGCCCTGACGAGCCCCCCCCGGCCCAGCCGTGCCCAGCCCCGAGAGCGCCGGGCGCTGCCTGAAGCTGCGAGTCTCCGTCTGCTGCAAGGCCACGAGTGAGTGCAGCGCTGCGGGCGCGGGGGCTCGGCGGCGGGGTCCCCCGGGGGCGGCCGGGCGCTCCCCGAAGGCCTCGGCCCCTCGTGGGAATCCGCCCTTTCCCCCGGGAGGCGCTGGGAGCCGGGTGTCCTCAGCCGGGGGCCGGGGGCCGGGGCGAGGCCGGCTCCCTGGGGTTAGCCGGGCGCTGACGCCTCTGGGCTTCGTTTCAGCGCCGAAGCCGGCGACGGAGGTCCCCAACTCTCAGCCTCACGGGCGAGGGGGGCCGGAGGGTGAGTACGGGGCCAGCAGGGCTGGCGGGCCGCGGGTGACCGGCTCTCCGTAACCTCCGCTCCTGCCCTCGCAGACGTGGTGCTGCCCGGGCGCAGTGCGGCCCCGGCCTCGCTCCGGCCCCACACCCCGTGCCTGGCTCCCGTGCTCCTCGCCCTGCTCTGGATCTGACCCCGGCGCCCGCGGGCAGCGGACGGGCTCCTCCGCGATACCGGACACTTGCAAACGTTCCTGTCCCACCGCGATCCCACCGGGAGGCTGAGCCCGGGCCCCCCCGGACCATGACTCGCCACTGGACCCCACGGAGCCCAGCCGGGGCCAGGAGCTCCTGGCGGGAAGGTGAGCGGGGTCTGCGGCGCCTCTCCGGGCTGGCCTGGCCGCGCACGGCCTGCGGGGCTGCTGTCGGTGCCCTGCGTCATGCTGCAGCGTCCCGACGGGTCCCTTTCCCCTAGGGACCTTGCTTCACTGCCGACGTCCCCGAGCACCGGCCCCGACAGCTGCCAGCCCCGGCGCTGCGCTTCCTGCGGCTCCTGCGGTGTCTGCGCTGCCCGGGGCTGCCGCCTCGCCCCGTGCCTTCCCCCGCAGACGCCCCGCTCTGCAGGGCCGACGGGGCCACCACGGCTCCAGGCACCCGTGGAGACCGACCGGATCTCGTCCGCCCAGACGGAGCCCGGCCCCGGCAGCCCTGCGCGCCCTCGCCTCGTCCTCCAGCGAGGACACCGATCTGTCTTCCGCGAAGACGCCCCCCCGTGCCGTTTACCCGTTCGTACAGTTTGGATTTAATCCCTGTTAGTGACTGATCCAAGCAATATAGAGTTTGCAAGATGGTCTTGCCCTCGGGCCGCGCCACCCCCGACCCTCGCGAGCGCAGAGCGCGGGCGCTGCATTCCCCCCCGGGGCGCCCGGCTGGCGCTGCCCGGCCCCGCGGGGGCACCGGGGGGGCGTGCTGGGGGCTCGCCGCTTTCGCCGCGACCTTTGAGGCCGGGGGTTTAATTGCAGCGATTGATATTGAGACATCAGCTCATGTCACAGGGAGAGCTTTAATTACAGATCATCTGCCGGCAATTAGCATGCGGCAGCGGTGCCGAGAGCTGGCCGCTGGCGCCAGCACCTGCGAGGGGGCAGGGGTGAAGGCGGGGGTGCTGGCGGGACCCTCGCGCCAGGGTGTCCGGGGCGGCCCCCTCCCTCGGCTGGGCTCAGGCCGGCCGCGGTGTGGTGGTCCCCGGCTGGGCTGCGTCGCCCGGCTCCGCCTGGCCCGCGGCCAGCGATCAATGGGGACGCAGCGCCGCCACACCGCCCGCGGCACCCGGCGATGCCAGCAGTGTTACTGCCGGCGGGAGCCGGGGGGGCTCCGCAGGGCCAGGCACGCGCCTGCAGGGCTGGCGCTGCGCTGCAGCGGCCCCCACGCACCCAGCCTGCTGCCCGCAGCTGCAGGCGTGGGGCTGCGGGGGCCCTGCAAGTGCCCCCACTGGGGGGGCAGCCAGCGGGGTGGCAGCCGTGTCCCCAGCGGTGCCGGGCGCCTGCTCCCCGCGCGAGCGGCTGTGCAGAGCCCGTGGAGTGGAGGTACCCCGGGAGCCGGCGCCCCGCCAGAGCGTGGCTCTGCCTGCGCTAACGGCTCCCAGGCCGGCGCTGCAGCCGGCAACCGGCCCTGCAGGGACCTGAGCGCTGCCGTGACGCCCGGCGACGGCCCACTCGCCAGCCTTATCCATCCCCCGGCTCCCCGCTCCCGGCCTGCTCCGTGCCCTTTGCCAAGGGAGTGCCCGGCTGCTGCCGCGTGCTGATGCCGCGATGCTCGGCATGGGGATGGGAGGCCGGGATGGGAGAGGAGAGGTGCTGGGATCCCCGGAGCTGCCGGGGGTGACAGCTCCAGTGCCGATGTGCAGCCGCAGGAGCGGGAAGGGGCCGACAGCACCGTGCACCAGAGGCCGGGGCCTCTCCTGCCGCCGGGAGGGATGCTCGAGGCTGGCAGAGCGGGAGGCCAGGAGACGGGGCCTGGCCCCGGGCCCCTGCGGCACGGCCTCGGGCGCAGCACGTCCCTCCTCCGGGCCCGGCCGAGCCCCCGGGCAGCGTGGCGTGGTGCGGCGGCGCCCGGCTCCGCGGCGGGCTCCTCCCCGCGCAGGCGTTCCCGCCGCCCGCTGCAGTGGTGCTCGGCACGTCAGACAGGTTTTATGGCTTCGCCGGAGGAACTGCTCAGCGAGGGGCTGAGCAAAAGCATCAGCCGCCGCCGCCGCCCTCCCCCTCGCTGCCGGGCGCCCGGCCCCTCCGGCCCCCGCGGCCCGGCCGCACGCGGGTGTCCCGCATCCCTCGGCCGGGGTCCCGCGACGCGCCGGGGCCCCACGTGGGGATGCTTTGGGGACGGTGCCCGCGCAGGGACGCCCCGCGCGTGGGGCGATGCCAGGGCCATGCCCGCGCAGGCAGCCCCTCTCCGCCCCGGCACCCGCCCCAGCGCAGTGGGGCGCCTCGGCCCCCAGGAGCCCTCACCGCGCGCGTCCCGTGTCCGGAGCAGCCCTGGGAGCGGGCCCTGCCCTTGAGAGGGGCTTGCTTGGTATGCCGGAGCCGATGCTGACTTCAAATCCCATCGACTTCCAATGAGCAATGCCATCAATAAAAGCTAATTGATGGCACGGCGGTTCCAAATCAGATTCCCCATCCCCTGAATCGAATTGATGGCTCCGCGCCCCGCAGCAGCCGCGGCAGAAATTGAATCTATTAAAGGAATAGGCTCCATTAGCCCTTCCCTTCTGTCTCGCTATCTCCCTGCCTTGGGGCTCCCTCCGAATGCCGGCTCCCTCCCGGCTCCCCGCAGACCCAGTGTCGGCCCAGCCGCGGCCACCGCCGGGTGCCGGGGCGCCGGGACACCTGGCTTCCCGCCAGCCCATTCCCTCCGGCTCCGGCGGGTGCTGGGCGCGTGCTGGTGGGTCTGCGCCGCGGGAGGGTGCCCAGAGCAGGGCCGTGGCAGCGTGTGCCGCTCTGCCCGCGTGAGCTGTCCCCAGCAGGGCACCAGCACCGTGGGGGCCCCGCTCGGAGCCGGCCCCAGCTCCACGGCCACGGCCCCAGCCCCAGGCCCGGCAGCTGCACGGGCAGCCAGGGGTTAAACCCTCGGTACTTGGAAAGTAAAAATTTATCGCCGGGAACAGAAAATGATGCGAAGCAGTAATATGCAGCCCTGAGATTAACGCGGGGATGAAGAGGCGGCGGGCCGTGCCGACAGCCCGGGAAATACGGCGCCCGTGCCGCTGCAGGGAGGCGCGTCGGGGCCGCGCCAGGCCCGGCTCTGCCCGGACGGGCGGCCACGGCGCTGGGCCTGGCCCTGCCGCCAAGCCACTGCCCCCCACACGCTGGGCGCCCGCTCCGTCTCCCCGTGCCATCCGGCTCCGCTCTGACCTACAAAGAGCAGCAGGAGTTCGGCGAAGCGCCGGCTCCCGCTGCGCTGAGTCAGCGGGTTCCCGCGC
Source organism: Dromaius novaehollandiae (assembly GCF_036370855.1). Lineage (NCBI taxonomy): Eukaryota > Metazoa > Chordata > Aves > Casuariiformes > Dromaiidae > Dromaius > Dromaius novaehollandiae. The sequence continues at coordinate 388,625 of NC_088126.1, read as the reverse complement.
TGCTGCCGCTGCGCTCGCTCCCGGCGCTGGGCGCACGCGGGGAGGGGGCCCGGCCCTCCGCCTCGGTGCAGGCAGCGCCGGGCCACGCCGGGGCCGGAGCCTGCAGCCCCCCGGGCGCGGGGAAGGGCAGGGAGAGCCCGGGCCCTTGCAGGCCCCCCGCTCTGCGTGCCGTGCAGGTCGCTGTGCAGCAGGGCAGCCCCGCTGCAAGGAGGCATTCAGCGCTGGCGTGCAACGTCCTGCTCCCAGTGTGCCGGGCCAGCAGGGCTCGGACACGAGGCCCAGCACGTGCCTGTCCTCAACACCAGGAGGAATCGGCCACGAGCTGCCCGAGCAGCCCCTGCTTGCGGTCCCCCATGCACAGAGACGTTCGTGTTCCCCATGCAGAGATGCCCTTGCTCCCCCGCGCACGGAGCTGCCCATGGTCACCTGTGCACAGAGATGCTTGTGTCCCCCCGCCCCGCGCACAGAGCTGCCTGTGCCGCCTCCGCGCAGCCCCACGTGCCCAGCCCCACTTGCCACCCCTCCGTGCGGCTGGCCCAGCCCGGGGCAGATGGCACAGAGGGCACCGCCGCCAGCTCCAGCCCTGCTCTGTGCAGCACCGCGGGGCTGCCCCTCGCGAGCCCCGCTGCCCCGGGGGGGGGTCCCCGGGCACAGAGGGCAGGCAGCAGCGGCGGCCGGGCACGGCTGTCAGGGCGCGTTATCCGCCCCGGCCCTGAGCCCCTTTGCGCACCAGGCTGCAACACGGCGCTTCGTCGGGGAATTAGCGCCCTTCGCCAGGGCCTTTCCTCCCGCCTGCGACGGGAAGGGGCAGGTGGAGAAGAGGTGCCGGTGCTCCCGCAGCGCTGCACTGCGGGCTGCGGCCTGGCCCCCGGCGCTGGCCCCCTCGGAGGGCTGAGAGCGGCGCTGCTGCGGGAGGAGGTCGCCCCTCACACGGCGCCCGGGACCCCGCCGCAGCTGGCTGCCATCGCCCAGTGCCGCGGGCTGGTGAGGGGGAGGCTGCGCCGCGCTGGAGCATCCGCCGGGAGATGGGGAAATGGCTCCATGTCACTATGGAAACAGGGCCGCCGGCTCCGTCATCACCGAGGGGGAGAGGCATGTGCTGAGCCCGGGGAGCTGGGTGCCAGGGTGGGAGGCAGCACCCGGGACACCCCGCGCCGCGGTGCCCGGGATGCCCCACACCGCGGTTCCCGGGATGCCCCGTGCCACAGCACCCAGGATGCCCCACGCTGCAGCGCAGGGATGCTCCACGCTGCAGCAGCCAGGATGCCCCACGCCGCGGTGCCCAGGATGCCCCGGGCTGGTTCTCGCCCAGGTCGCCGGTGCCCGGCTGGAGCCGGCGCTTCCCCGAGCCGCCGTCTGATGATGCGCATTGTCAAGGTTATAATTTAGCAAAACACTCAGCAGGGGCTTTGGAGGGAGCCGGCCCTCGCCAGCTAATTATACCGAGTCGCACTCACCGAGCCCATGCCTGTCATAGCAATGAGGGTGCGCGGCGGGACAGAGGACAGGCGTGTGCGCCGGCTGCGGTGCACGCATGCCCCCGTGCACAGGGAGGGCCGCCGCTGCCCCAGCATGCACAGCCCAGATCCCGCTGCACCGGGCCGAGAGCGCGGACGTGGACACCTCTGTCTCCTCGCTGTCCTTCACGCTCACACCGGCAGTCTCCATCTGGAGCCGCGATGGGGCAGCGCACTGTGGGGCTCAGCTGTGCTCAGCGCTGCCCCCGGCTCCATCCCACAGCCGCCCGGCGAGCGCCCCGTCCCGTGCACCGGGCGATCGCCGCGTCCCGTGCGCCACGCGAGCACCCCGTCCCGTGCGCCGTGTGAGCTTCCCTTCCCGCCGCCGGCCGATTCCTGCTGACAGGGTCAGTGCAGAGGGCACCGCTGCTTATCTCCGCTGGCCCCTGGGCCGCGCGAGCCCGGCTGGCTCCACGTGGGCAGCCGCTCCTCCGCTCTCCGCCGTGCCCACGTCCGCCCCGCGCGTGCCTGGGGGCTGGCGGCGTGGCCCCCCCAGCCCGCGCTAATCCTGACGGACAATAATCCTGCTGTGCCAGAGCCGGGCGAGCGGTAGCTGCCCTTGCGGCTGCAGAGCGATTCAGCTGTCGGCTGTCGGTGCCTGCCTGCACCTGCTGCATACTAAGGGCCCGCGGCGCCCGAGCCGCTTCTGCCTGGCCCCCGTGGCCGGCAGGGCCCCCCCACACCCGGGGGTGCCAGGGCAGGGGACGGGGGCAGTGCGCGCCCCGGGAAGGTGCCGGCGGGGCAGGGCCCGGCGGGGCCACGTTCACCCCTGGTGCATGGTGCCAGGGCACGGCCAGAGCCCGGCGGTGCCGCGGGACCTCGAGGGCCCGTCCCAGCCCCGGCGCGGTGGCCCAGGGTGGCTGCAGGTGGCTGATGGGCCACAGGCAGGGGCCGGTGCATGGGCACGGGGCACGGGCATGGGGCATGGTGCAGGTCTCACACCTATGGCTCGTGCCTGCTTTTAAGCATCCCCATCCTCCACCCCTAATTGGTTTTAAATGGAGCCGAGTCCATCCTGGGAATCTCTGGCTGGCACGTGCCCAGCTGGCAGGAAGACAGCGGAGCCACAGCTCGCCCCGGTGCTCAGCAACGCGCCTGGGAGGAAGATTAGGAAAATAATGGGTTGGTGCAAAGGATAGGGAGTTAACCCCCGGCGCGCTGCGCTCCCCGGCCCGCAGCAGAGCCCCGCGGGGTGACGCCGAGGGCAGGAAGCAGCTGCTCCTGGGGCAGCGTCTCCCAAGGGTGCCCGTGCCCGGAGGCCGGGGCTTCCCCGCAGCTGGGGCCGAGCTCGGGCAGGGGCGGATGCGGTGCCTCCCCGGCACTGGGCGCTGCATGCCAGCCGGGGTGTCCCCAGGCTGCTCGGCAGCCCCATGCAGGCGCTCCGCGGTGCCTCCGTGCCAGCTCCCCGCACGCCTTCGCTCATCCCGAGCAGCGGGAGCTGCTAACGAGCTTCCCTGGCAGGGCCCTCGTTAGCGGCACGGGAGCCCGCTGCTGCCCGGGCAGCACCCAGCCGCGGGGCAGGACGCAGAGCTGCTGCGGCGCCCAGCGAGGGCCCGCGTGCCCGGCCGGCCTGCGGCCAGGAGCACTTACGGCAGGGAGCGGATCGATGCGCTGAATTATTCAGCGAGGCGGCCGTGGCGATGGTGGGGGCCCCGCGGGGCCAGGGAGCCCCAAAACGCAGCCCACGCCAGGCGAGCGGTGACGGTGCAGCCCCCCCGGGCAGAGGATGCACCAGCGGCAGCGCGTGCAGGGGCGCCCAGCCGGCCCCGGGTCCACAGCAGAGCCCCGGCGATCCGCCGGCCGCGGGGCCGCAGCCTCGGTCCGAGCCCCAGCCGGGCCGCCGCGTTTGCTAGGCGAGCGCCCGTCTCCCGCCGCCGCTGCCGCTCTCCGAAGCCTTCCGCGCGCGATGCATTATTAAAGACACCCCGCGCCATCACTCACGGCTGGCGCGTCTCTGAATGCGGCACGGGCGCCGCATCAAGCCTGATAAATATTTCAGGCCCTGAAACCTCCCCGCGCCTTTATCTCTCATCCGAGCCGCTGCCGAGCACCCGCCGCCACCCCGCCGCGTGGGTCAGCGTGCTGCTCCCCAGCGCCGGCGCCTGGCACGCGGGGCAGAGCAGAGGCCGGGCCGCCCCGCGCACCGCCGGCCTCGGGAAGGAGAGCGGCACGGGGCACCGGGGCCGGGACACCGGGGTGCCTCCCTCGGCTCCGCGCCTGTGCCCCCCCCCGTGCCTCAGTTTCTCTCCCTGGCTGCGGCGGAGGCTGCTCCCCCGCCCGAGCCCCGCGGGTTAAGGCAGCACTTGTGCAGCTCTGAAGATGAAAGAGGCCACGTAACCGCAGCGCATTTCCATCTCAATGCGGGTCCCCTGCCATGGCGGGCTGCGCCCCTCCGGCTGCTCGGCCCCCTCCGCTGCCCAGGACGGGGACAAGGTGCCCCGGGGCCGGGCTCGGTGCAGCGCAGGCTGGTCCAGCACCCCCCAACACCCGCACCCCGCTCCGGCCCCGCGCGCTCCCACCGTGCCGAGGGCTCCCCACTCCGGCGCCACGGGAAGCGGGGTGCGGGCGGCCCGGGGCAGGCGGGAGCGGGACCGCAGCCCGGCACCCTCCCTCCCTCCCTCCCGCCGCCCCCGGCCTCTGCCGGCGCTGGCGGCGGCGGATGCTAATTGCGGCGTGATCTATGTATGGCGGGAGCGGGATATTGATGCTGCCTGTCACCCCTCTATCGGATTAACGTCACTTAGGCACTGGTAATGGGCGGCTCATGGATCTGCAGCGGGGCTGACGGGGGCTCAGGCAGTGCCACGCTGCCCGGCGCCAGGCTCTGGGTGCACCGGCCCCGGGTGGGTGCACCGGCACCGGGGGGTGCACACAGCTGTGCCGCCCGGGCCTCCCTGGGGCTTGGCACCAGGCAGGCGCTGGCGTTTGCCCCCGGGCCGGTGCAGAGGCTGGGTCAGCAGCCTCATGCCCACCGCTCCCCACAGCGGCTGATGGACGCTCCAGCGATGGCTCCATCGCTCGCCCCACCTCGCCCGGCGCTTCTGGCCCAGCTCGGTGTCCTCGTCCGTCCCAGCGTGGTGCCATGCGCCAGCCTCCGCTGAGCATGCCCTGCCCCGCAAAGCGCCCGGGGCGAATCGTCCTTGCACCGTCAGAGCATCTGTGCCGTGGCCATGCCAGCGGGGCTGGGCACAGGCTGGGGCTGCCACCGGCAGACAATACTGGAGCGATCTTGAGGCTGGGAAGGGAGAGGAGAGGAGCCGGCTGAGTCACCCGGTGCCGGCTGCTGAGCCAGGCGCTTGCCGCCAGGTAGCCCCTGCCACGGCACGTGGAGCGGCGGCCGCCGGGGCCCTGGGATGCCCTGACCCGCGTCTGGTGCCACCAAGCGCCGGGAGCGTGGGGCTCGGCCCGGCTGGGGGCCGTGGGAATGGCGGGAGCTCGCCGGGGCCGCTCCGCATGCGTGCGCCGTGGGGCGCCTGTCCCCCCACGCGGTGCCCCGGTGCCGGGGTGGATGCAGCACCGCGGTGCCCGCAGCGGAGCCAGGCTTCCTGCGAGCAGGGAGCCCGCCGGGAGCCCGTGAGAAACCTCCGGGGCTGGCACACTCCGGAGCCAGGAAGGTATGCATGACTTAATCCTGGCGGCTTCGCGAGGAAGCTGATTTCCTCCGACAGCCCGGCTCGGCGCTGCCACGGCCGCCCAGCCCAGGCGCCCGCGCGGGAGGCCACCGCCGGCGCGGCACGGCCGCCGCTCGCCTTGTTGCACTGGTAATTAACCCTCCTGCCCGGCTCTGCGCCACCCGCTCCCCGCCAATTAACTCAGGCCATGGAGATGCAAACGAGCGAGTCACCCCCGTGTTTGTCTCCGCGGCGGAGCTCACCTCCGGCCACCCACCGCACAGGCCCGGCCGGTCCCGGCCGCTCGCCCGGCCACGACGCAGCCGGCAGTGGCTGTGCCCGGTGCTGCGCTGGCCTGGTGCCTCCCGACGGGTGCCGGGGCTCTGGCTGCTCCTGCGGCAGCAGGGGCAGGGCGGACCCGACCCATCGGGGTGGCGGGCGCTGTGCACTCGGGTTGGGACCTCGCTGGCCATCGCCACTCCTGACCTGTGTCAGCTCTCTCCAAACCCAGCTGCCGGCCTGGGACCTCCGCAGCTCCGGGTCTGGGAGCCGACGGCAGCGGCGGCACAAGCTGGCGGCACCGTGCACGGCCCGGAGGGGCTCCTCGTTTGCAGCCCACCTGCAAAAAGCTGCAGCGCGTGGGGCAGGTTTGGGGCTCTGCCGCGGCCCCGGGGCCAGGCACCCCGGGCAGGGGCACCCCCGGCCTCCCCGGCAGCTGGGCCGGCCACGAGCTCCCGGAGACGCTGACGCGGCGCAACCATCCATGAGGTCTTCATTCAAATTTAAAGACCGACACGTGGATGGAGGAGGGAGCGGGAGGCGAGAGGCACCAGCGGCTCTGGGCGGCGGGAGCCGCGGGGCTGCGGGAGGCAGGAGGCTCCGTGCGAGCAGCACCGCGGCGTTCACGAGCACCGCAGCCTGCCGCCGGCGCCCGCGCGGGGCTGCCCGCTTGTGCCTGTGAGTGCTGCCGGTCGCCGCCCAGCTCCGCACAGATGTGCCACCTCCCCGAGCGTCCCCAAGCGCCGGTGCCACGCCGGCGTCCCCGCGCCCGGCCCTGGCTGCCGATGCTGCGTGCGGTTGGCGTGTTCTTGCCGTGTCCGGCTGGACGCACGCCGGCGCCTGGCTCCTCCCCGGCGGGCCGGGAGCCCCAAGCTCGGCGTGCTGGGGGACGTGTAGGTGTGGCTGGTGAATATTTCATGCCCTCGTTCGCCGAGCCTGCTCTTGGTTACACGGCCGCCTCCTCCTCGCGCTCCCGCCATGTTTATTTATTTAATGAATTATTTATCAGCTCCCCCTCTCGCTCGGCTGGTCGCCGCTCCGCCGCCGGCGCCCCCCCGCTCCCGCCCCCCCGGTTCCCGGCCCAGCGCGATGATTTATTGAGTGCTGGCTCTGCTTTGCGGTTGCGACATGCTGTCACAGGAAGCCGCGGTTAAATATTAACCAGGGCGGGCGGAGCGGGTTCCCCCTGCCCCGGCGAGCACCCACGGCAGCGCGGGACCCGGCGCCCGCCTGCACCACACGGCAGGTCCAGCCCAGCCGCTGCCCCTGGGTCGGCCTCCCTCCTCGGCCCCCGGCAGCCGGGGAGGCAGCGCCGCCGCCAGCGTCCCCCCGAGGACGAAGGCGCCCGGCCCAGGCACCGCGGGCGCGGGAGCCCTCCCGCACCGGGGACGGGGCCGCCGCCGGTGCAGGGAAGTGGCTCAGAGCCCCGGTGACAAGCAGCCTCCCCCCGCGGAGCCCAGCCGAGTGCGGCTGCTCCGGCACCGGCCCCGGGCTGCCCCGTGCACGTGCCCGCCGCCCGCAAGGCTCCATCCCTGCGCGGGAGCGCTCCGGCTCCCGCGGCCCTCGGCGCTGCCGCGTCTCGGGGTGCCGGGCATCCTGGGCTCACGTGCCCGCGGCGACGGTGGGCTGCGGGTGCGTGCGGCCGTGTGCGGGGCATCTCCGCGCAGGAGCCCGTTGCCATGTGCGGGGGGTTTCCATGTGGAGGTGTGTGTTGCCATGGGCTTGCCGAGGGAAGGCGTTTCCATGGCGGCAGGCGCCTTGCCGGTTTCTGTCCCTTCCAGAGGGAGCGATGCCCGGCCGGCACAGCGGGAAGGCAGCAGCCGCCGCAGCGCGCGGGTGCCCAGGGGTCCTGCGAGCGGCGGGGAGGACGCGGGCACCGCAGGCACAGCGGCCGGGCAGCTGCTCCCGCGCCCTGACGGCCTCGGCCTCAGCATGGAGGGTCGCACTGGCAGGGTCCTGTCCCCGTCCCCATCCCTGTCCCCGTGCCTGTGCCCTCACCGCCATCCCCGTGCCCTTGCTGCCGTCCCCAGCCTTCCCATGTGCCCGTCCCTCCCCCCATGGCCATCCATGGCCCTTTTCCACATGTTGTATTTTCTCCACTTCACTTCCCCAGATGAATAATTAATAGACGCTTTTTTGGTCTGCCGTGTGCTCTCGCCGGCCCCTTCCCCCGCGCTCCCGCGGGTGCCCGGCCCCTCGGGCAGCGCCCGCCACGGCCCCCGGCCCCAGCACGTCTTGAGCAGGTCACGCTGCCCGGCGCAAAGCTGCACCGCGGGGCCGGGAGCCAGGAGCCGGGAGCCGGCTGGGCCTGTGGCTCCGGACGCCTGGGCCCCGCAGCTCGACGGGTGCCGGCGGTGTGGGCGTGCAGCCGGGCACGAGCGCGCGGTGGGGGCTACACGCACCCGCCCGCGTGTGCGCGCGTGTGCTTGGGCGTGCAGCGTCTGGCGCGCGGGGACCCCGGGGCGGTGCCGCGCAGGCGGCAGTTGCTAAGGGGAATTGCCGGCGCGGGGAGGCGGGTGCCACGCCGGACCCCTTCCCCGCAGCCCCGGGGCAGCAGTGCCCGGAGAGCGCCCACCTGGCCGCGGCCGCCCCGGGCACCCCGCAAACCCTCCCTGGGGCATGAGGGGACCGAGGCAGCGCCGTGGGGCGGGCAGGGGGCCCGATGCCCCCGGCCTCGGGCGGTGCGCAGCCACCGCCGGCTCCTCGGGCCGGGCCGGTGGGGCAGCCGGGGTGTCTGGCTGCGGGGCGGTGCCCACAGGGAAGGTGCCCGCCCTGTCGCCCGCTCCCTCCCTGTTGCCTAATATCTGGGGGGGGCAGATCCCTTCGGGAATCCGTGCGCCCCCCAGCACCAGCCCCCCCGGGGCGCACTGGGACCGGCGCTCCTGCGGGGACGCTGCACCTGACCCCCCGCTGCCCCCCCGCGGGGACGCACCGGGGCCGCCGCCGCCGCCCCGCAGCGGCCCCCCCGGGCCGCGGCTGCCGCCGGTGCCGGCGGCGGCGGCGGCGGCGGCGGCGGGCGCGCGCGGCGGGGGCGCGGCGGGGCGGCGGCGGGCGCGCGCGGGGCGGAGCTGGGCGCCGGGGGCGCGGGGCGCTGGCGGCTCCGGCGCGGCTCTCCATTCCCCGGGATCGCGGCGGGCGGCGGCAGGATGGCTGCTCGTCTCGCTGCGCTCCTGCCCCTGCTGCCGCTGCTGCTGCTGCTGCCGCTGGGCCGGGGGCCGCCGGGGGCCCTGGGCAACCGGCACGCCGTGCACTGGAACAGCTCCAACCTGCAGTGAGTGCCGGCGGGGGGGCGCGAGCGGGGGGGCTCCGGGCGGCGGCTGGGCGGGGGGCACCGGCGGGAAGGACGCGGCGGGGGCGGCGGCGCGCCGAGGACGGCGCTGAAGGATGCGCGCACCGGGGGCGGCGGCGGGGGGGCCCCGCCGCGGGCGCTCCCCCCCCCTCCGCCCCCGGCAGCCGGTGTCGGTGCGGCGGCCCCGGCCGGTGCGCTCCCTCCCGGCCCCGCCGCACCTCGCCCTTCCCGCGGAGGCGGAGGCGGAGGCGGCGGCGGCGGCGGTGGCTCGGGCACGGCGCAGCCGGGGGGGCCGCCCCCCCAGGCCCGGCCGAGCTGCGGCGGGGGGCGGGCGCCCCCCCCCCCGGGTGGGCCGGGCCCCTCTGTGGCCGTCGCTGCAGCGGGGCCCGGGGGCCGGCGGCCGTGCCCCGAGGCGGGGCGCGGGGCCGGGGCGAGCCCTCCCCGACGGCGCGGCCGGCGCTGACCTGCCCCGCGGCGGCGACGCCGGGCACCGGCGGCCGAGACCTTGCCGGGGGCGCCGGGCCGGGCCCCGGGGCCGCACCTGCCGCCCGCCGCCCCCGCCGCCCCGTCCTGTCCGCGCCGCTGGGGCTGCGGGGCTGCCGCTGGGAAAGTCGATGCGATTTGTAAGCAGAGATCTGGAAATTGCTGTCGCGCCCGCGGTCGCCGTTAGCGGAGCCGCGGGGCGCCCGGGCGATCGATGGCTGCGGGCGACACTGGACCCGCGGTGCGTGCTCGGGGTTCCCACCGGAGGCGGTGCTGGAGGTGCCACCGGGAGAGCACCGCGGCACCCGGGCATCGCCACGGCATCGCCGCCCGGCCCTGGCACCGCCGTGCTGGCGCGGGCTGGGCCACCGTGCCGGCGTTGGCACAGGAACGGGCACAGGCAGGCTGGGCTCCCCGCAGCAGGGGGAAGGGAGCGGCACCCGGGGCGTCCTGCTCCGCCGGGGTCCGCGGCCCCCGCCCTCGGCTCGCAGCCCAGTGGCGGTGCCCCGTCTCCCCTTCCCTCACCCGTGTGCCGGTGCGAGCGGTCAGGGGTGTGGCGGGGCCGCGCGCCCGCCTGGAGCGTCTCCAGCCACACGTCTGTCCGGGGGCTCCCCCGTCCGCCCAGGCTCCCCCCGCCCTGCGCCTCTTTGTCCGGGGAGGGAGCCTTCCCCGGGCAGCTCCTTCCCTTCCCATTTAGATTGTGTCGTGAGGCGGAAGCCCAGGCCCCATAAATTGCGCGTGTGTAAGACGTGCCGTGCCGAGGCGCAGCACAATGGCGAGGCGGTCGCTCGCCCCGCCGCCTTCCCGGGCATCCTCCTGCGCCTTGCTCCCGCCGGAGCCGTGCTCGGGACTGGCCCTCCTGGGGCTCGGCTCTGCTTGCCGTGACATTGCCGAGGTCTCGGCCGGCGGGCGATGCCCACGCCGGCTGCCCGCAGGCTCCGCTCGGCGCATTTCCCGCAGGACGGCGCAGGGATCCCGCCCTCGCCCTCCCGGGAGTGCGGGGCTGCCGCCCTCCCACCCCGCCACCCGCAGCGGGTCCTGCGCCCTGGCGCCGACCCCGTCGCCTCCCCGAGCCCCCGGGGATGGGGCAGGGGGTGCATGAGGAGGCGGGCGCGCGGCAGAAGGGTCTGCAGAGGTGCTGGCGGTGCCCCCGCGCCTGCCCCGCCGCAGGTGTTGCAGCCAGACGCCCGCTGCGCACGCGTCTCTGGCGCGTCTGCGAGCGTCCAGCCCAGGGCAGCGCGGTGGGGGCGGCTGCGGCAGAGCCATGTCCCAGGCACTCCGGAGCGCTGATATTTATTGTTAGGCAGTGCGGCAGCTTGGCCGCAATTATAGCCGCACGGCAAAGTGTCTGGATTAGATAAATTATGGGGGGAATTAGGCTCCCTGGGCCGCAGCGTGCAAATCCCAGCAACCCCGGTGCAATCAGAGCAATAAACAAGCCCTGCACGGCACCCGCAGGGCTCCCCGGGGAGAGGGGCGGGCGCCGCAGGGCTCGGCTGCGGGCCTCGTCCCTGGGGATGCCGGCTGCGGCAGGGACCCCAGGAATTTATTGCGCCTCGCTCTGCCCTGGTCCCGGTGCCTCCGGGGCTTCCCTCGCCGGGGGGACGTGGCCAGGGGCCACCTCTCCATGCCGGCGGCAGTCGCCACGGGCCTCGGCACATCGCAGGGGAGCCTGCGGCGGGGAGCAGGCGCCAGCTGCATCCTGGCCCTTGCTGGCACGCTGCTCTGGGTCCCGCCGGCACTGCGGGGGATGTGGGGAGCATGGGCTGGCTATGCACCGCGCAGCCCTTCCTCTGGCAGCTCTGGGTGCCCCGGGCTGGAGAGGGAGCCCAGCCCGCGGGCGGGAGCAGGGCACTGGTGCCGGCGGGAGCTCGGCGTGTTCGGGGGCTGCCGCCCGAGTGGATTGCAAAGGCCGGGGCGAAGGCAGCGCCGGGGGTCCGGGGCAGCGGAGGCTCCTGGCCACGGTCTGCCCGAGCCCTGCCCGTCCCGCTCGCTCCACTGGTGCCATGGGAGCAGGCCGCTCCTTGCCCTCCGTGCCGGGGCCAGGCCGATCCCTGCCCTCCGTGCCCAAGGCCAGCCGGGAACAGGGTGGTGCAGGGCGAAGGTGCGGGGGGCCGTGTCCTGCCCAGCGCTGGCGTTCGGGGCGGCGGCATGGCCTGGGCCCAGCACCGGGAGCTCTTGCTGCCCGGCCGGCGCCCCGGGGGCTGCTGCGGTGCCTGGCCGTCCGGGGGCAGCCCGGGAGCCGAGCCGCGTGGTGCCCCGGCTCCGGCGTCTGCCCCGGTGGCCCGTCTCCCGGGGCCTCGTCCCAGTGATGCTCCGCACACCGGGAAGCGGCAGGGAGCCTCCGCGGGGCCGTGGGGACATCTGTGCCCAGCCGAGCCCGGCAGCTGGGAGCCCGTCTGAGCGCGGGTAGGGCCCGGCGCTGCGTGCGGCCCCGCCGGCAGCCGCCACGCTCCACACTTCAAGGCGGCTTTTATCTGCCTGACTTTGTATTTCAGGCGGCAAGAGCTGGAGCGAGCTCTTGAGAGAGCCCTTCTGCGCGGCAGCCTCGCCGGGCGCTCCCGCGGGAGCGCCTCCGTGCCGGAGAGCGGCTTTGCCCGTGCTCGGCTCCCGGCACCGGGGGCACCGGGGCTCCCATCCTGCCCTTGCAGCTGGTGGCGGCGGGGATGGGGACGCCGTCGTGCCGTGCGCCGGGTCCCGCCGTCCCGTGGGGCGGCACCAGCCCAGGGGATCACGGGGCGGCACCATGGGGCCGGCGTGCCTGGCAGCGCCCGAGGGAGAGGCGGCCGCGCGGGGCCTGTCCCGGGGGTGCGACCTGCTCTTGCCCAGGCTGGTAATTGAGTCACTGGTTACAGATTGATGCTTTAATTAAAACCCAATTAAAAACCTCATTGATCTTATTAGCAAAGCAGGACGGTGCAGGCTCTAGCAGAGATCAGAGGGGTTGCCTGGCTGTCGGGGCAGCCTGGGCAGCGCTGGGGCACCGTCCTGGCCCCGGGGGGCTCGGGGTGGCCCCAGGGGGCTCGGGGTGGCCGCGGGGCACCAGCCCCGGCTCCGCAGCCCCTCCGGCTGCCGCGGGCCCCGGGGCAGAGAGCAGTGCCGGCCGCGGGGGTCGGCCCTCCCCGCACCCACCGTGGTGCCGTGCCGCGTGGGCTGCGCGTCACCGGTGCTGTCTGCCGGCCGAGCCGGGCTGCGTGCGCTGCTGTCTGGCTGCCGTGACGGTGCAGCGCCGCGTGCGTGGCGAGAGCTGGTGGGGGAGCGCCGGCGCCGGCCCCCCCGCCATGGCAGGCACACGCGCGCCCCGGAGCCGCCTGCCCCTCCGCCGACGCGGGCCGGCCGCGGCGATCGATGCGCCTTCACCTCTCGCCAGCGCGTGGAACGACTGGAAGGGGAAAGTGTAAATCAGCGGCACTTTTCCGCTCGCTGGCTGACGGATGGGCCCCGGATGTGCCGAGCGGGCAGAGCTCCCGCAGCCGACGCGGGCCCCGCTGGGCCGGGCAGGGACTGCCGGGGGCACCTGGCTGTCACCCGCGCCAGGGCGCACCTGGGTCTCCCCGCTGCCCGCCGTGCCCGCCGCCGGCTCGGGACGCGGCACCCGGCTCTGGCCCTTGCCGGGACGCGGGCCGGGTGCCGGTGCTGCAGTGCACCAGGCGCTCCGTAGCGGCGCGTTAGCGAGTGTGCAGCGCTCAGCCCAGATTTATTGCAGCAGATGGGAGCGGAGCGGCCGCCCGGATCACCGGCGGCTGCGGCTTGCCAGGTAGCCGGGGTCCGGCCGGTGCCGGGCCGGTGGGCGCCGAGCCCAGGCTGTGCTCAGGAAGGTGCTGCCAGGGGAAATCCATCTGCCCAGCTCCGACAGGATGATGGAAGGTACCGCTGCCTTGAAAAGCCCTGCTCTAAAAACGCAGTCGTGCAGAAGTGATGCAGCCCGTTCTGCTCCCACGCTTAACCCTTCGGGCACTGCCCGCGCTGCGGGAGCCCGGCGCGCCCCCCCAGCCGGAGCCCCGCCGTCTGCGCCCGCCAGCGCCGCGCACCGTCCTGGCCGTGGCCGTCTGTCGCTGGGGGCGGCTGGCTCCCCGGACGGCGGCCGGGGCCGGCAGGGACGTGGCAGCCCGGACCCTCTGCCCTGGGTGTCAGTGGGGGCTGCGGGTGGGGGGGGCTGCCTCTTCCCATCCTCCTGCCTGCAGAAACCCGCCAGGTCGTGCGCCGAGCACAGCGGGACGCGGCGCCACGGGCGCTCCGGGCCGGGCAGAGGTGAGGCCGTCCTGGAGCCGGGGGTGCTGGATGTGGCCCTGCGGTGCTGCCGGTTCGGAGCCGTTCTCCGGCTCCTCGCAGCCGGCACCACATCCCAACGCCCGGCCTCGGGGACGTTGCTGTGTCCCGCCGCTGCGGCGCTGCCGGGAGCCGTCCCCGGGGAGCGGGCTCGTTAGCGAGGCTGTTTATCAGCAGCCGCCATTCCCAGCAGGCCCCGCAGGGTCCCCGGGGGTCCCGGTGCGGCGGGGAGGGGGGTTGCAGCCCCGCTGCGCCCGGCACGGCGATTCCCGCGGCATGCCGGGGCCGGAGCCCGTTGCCAGCATCGCCGTTCCCACGGCGGGGGCATGAGCAGCGTGGCCCTCCCGCCGCGGCGCGGGGCTTGGTGCAGGCGTCCCAGCCCCGCGTCCCGCACCGGCTTAATTGCAGCTCTCTCCGCGGCGCTCGGGGCCGTTGCTTTAATAACCAGCCTCCTTCTCCCCCTTTCACACCACATCAAAGGTGGAACATGAAAGGTCGCCGGCACCGCGGAGCAAGGGCGGCTGCCTCAGCACCTCGCCGTCGCGGAGCTGCCGCCGGCCGCGGGGCGCTGGGGGGGCCGGTTCCTGCCACGGCGGCTCCCGGCTGCAGGGCCGCCACGGGGGCAGGAGCAGCCGGGGAGGTGCCGCGTGGCTTTCGGTGCAGGGTGAGGCCCGGCCTCGTGACGGGGCCGGCGCTCCCCAGGGAGCCCACGAGTCCGGCCCGGTGCCGGCGGCCTTCCCGGGAGCCCCCGCGACGGGGGGATCGGCGCGGATGGCGAGACCGGGTGCCCGTTCGGCAGCTCTGGGCCGTGTCCCAGCTCACGGGGCGCCCCGGGCTGCGGCGGGACTCCTGAGCTCCCCACGCGGCACCAGCGCCGGGGGGGTTTCCAGGGTGGGGCGCCTGCACGTGCCGCCTTGCCGCCGCCTGCCGAGCCCTGCTGGCAAGCGTGGGAACCCGGCTGTGCCGCGGGGCGCCGCGCGGCCGTGGCGGCGAGCGGGGGCCAGGCACCGCGCGGCCGGGATCTTGCAAGCTTGCACCGCGCGGCCGGGATTGTGCAAGCTTGCCGGGCCACGCGGGGCTGGCACCGTGGTGCGGGGGGGCCCCAGCACCGCCACCGGGGCTGCTGCGGTGTCTCGGTGCAGAGCCAGCGGCTCGCGGCGCCGGTTGGTAATTAATTGGCAGGAGCAGCGGGTCAGCGCGTGGCTGCTCGGCTGCGAGGATTACCATGGCTGGGATTTCAATCGGGCACGGATTAGGAGCCGGCGGAGTCTCTCCTGAGTGGATCTGAGGGGATTGCCGCTCCTAATCAATGTAAACGAGGCTCCCCCAGGGCCACCCTTTTACGGCATTAACGAAATAACGGGATTAGCCGGAACAGGGTGAGAAATCCTCTCTGTGAGCCGCGGCGCGTGGCGAGGCTGCGGGGCCGGGCCGGCGGGGCGGGCGGGCGGGCGGGCAGGCGAGCAGCCCCTGTCTCCGCCACCCGGGGTGGCTCCGTGCCGCGGCCCAGGCAGCCCCTGGAGCTCCTGCCCTCGGCAATCGCTGGCCATGTCGCTCAGCACCGCTGCTGCTCTCCCCATGTCTAGTTACTCCAAAACCCTCCCGATTATTTGCGGGCGGCATGTGCAGCTCAGTGCCTCCAGGACAGGTCCCAGGGCAGGCAGAGCCCGGAGTTGTCCCGGTCCCCAGGGACACTCGGGCCGCCACGGCTCCCTGTGCCCCTGCTCTGGTGTCGGCTGCACTGCCCCGTCCCGTGAGGCCGCGGTGGGGTGGTGTGGGGGGCTCGGTAGCTGCTCCTCGCGCCTGCCCCGCTCCCTCTTGCTCACCCTGGCTCTGGGTGCTGGCGGGTGCTGGCAGGGCGCTTGGGAGGCCCCGAGGGTTGGTGCAGTGCCTGGCGTCCCGAGGCCCTGACAGCCCGTCGCCCCGCTCTCCCTGCAGCCTGCGGCGGGAAGGCTACACCGTGCAGGTCAATGTCAATGACTACCTGGACATCTACTGCCCGCACTACAACGCCTCGGTGCCCGAGCACAGGATGGAGCAGTACGTGCTCTACATGGTGAACCTGGAGGGCTACCGCACCTGCAACACCAGCCAGGGCTTCAAGCGCTGGGAGTGCAACCGCCCCCACGCGCCCCACAGCCCCATCAAGTTCTCGGAGAAGTTCCAACGCTACAGCGCCTTCTCGCTGGGCTACGAGTTCCACGCCGGGCAGGAGTACTACTACATCTGTACGTGGGGCGCGGGGCCGCGGGACGGGCCGCCGGCGCCAGGGCGGTCGTGGGGTGGGGCTGCGGGCGGTGATGCAGGCTGCTGGCGGGGTGCTGCTGCGGGATGGGGGTGCAGCTTGGGATGTGGTTGTTGGATGGGGATGGAGATGTTGGTGCTGATGTGGGCGCTAATGCGGGATGCAGGCAGAGGCGCCCATGCGGGATGGGGATGCGGGATGCCAGCGGAGGCACCGGTGCAGGATGGGGATGCGGGATGCCGGTGGAGGCGCCCATGCGGGATGGGGATGCGGGATGCCGGCGGAGGCACCCATGCAGGATGGGGACACGGGATGCCAGTGGAGGCGCCCATGCGGGATGGGGATGCGGGATGCCGGCAGAGGCACCGGTGCAGGATGGGGATGCGGGATGCCAGTGGAGGCGCCCATGCAGGATGGGGACATGGGATGCCAGTGGAGGCGCCCATGCGGGATGGGGATGCGGGATGCCGGCAGAGGCACCGGTGCAGGATGGGGATGCGGGATGCTGGCAGAGGCGCCCATGCGGGATGGGGATGCGGGATGCCGGCAGAGGCACCGGTGCAGGATGGGGATGCGGGATGCTGGCAGAGGCGCCCATGCGGGATGGGGATGCTGATGCAGGTGCAGATTCAGGATGTGGCTCCTGCCACGTGCCCCTAGTCTGGACTCAGCTGCGCAGCCCCAGGCAGTGCCAGGGCCGCAGCGCAGGGTGCGGGTGCTGCTGCGTCACCCCAGGCCAGACCCCGTCCCAGGGCACTCTGGGCGGCAGCGCCGGGGGTCCTCGAGCTCCCCTAGGAGCAGGACCCAGCTGGGTGTGGGCGCGATGCGGGGCACAGGCGCTGCTGCATCCCGCCACGAGCAGACCCAGCGCAGAGCAGGTCCGGGGCCGTGGGGTCACCAGCGCTTGTTTTGCAGCCACGCCAACACACAACCACCGCCGGGCCTGCTTGAAGATGAAGGTGTTCGTGTGCTGCGCCTCCAGTAAGTACCGCCACGCGGGCGCCCCGGGGCGGCGGGGAGCGGGGTGGCACGGCCGGCCCTCGGGTCTCGCAGGGTCCCCGGGTCCCGTCCCTCCCGGCCGGGGTGGGGGCTGCCAGGGAGTGTCACCCTGTCCCCTCTGTCCCTTTGCAGCGTCGCATTCGGGGGAGAAGCTGGCGCCCACCCTGCCGCAGCTCACCCTGCGGCCCGAGGTGAAGATCGAGGACTTGGGTGAGTCCCAGCACAGCCCCCGGCCCGGCCCCGCCACGCCGGCTGCCGCCCTCACCACCTCCCTCTCTCCGCAGAAAACTTCAACCCGGAGATCCCCAAGCTGGAGAAGAGCATCAGCGGCACCAGCCCCAAGCGAGAACACTTGCCGCTGGCCGTGGCCGCCGCGCTTTTCCTCATGACGCTGCTGGCCTCCTAGCTCGGAGGCGCCGGCGGATCCGCCGCGGGACCCCCCGGCCCTGCCGCCGGAGACGCTGCCCGCGGGCCGCCCGCCGCCCCCGGGAGCCGGCCCCGGCCCGCAGACGCCTCCGGCCCGAGCCCTGCGCACCGTCCCGGCTGCCGGCGTGCGGCGCGGAGCCCCGAGCCCGGCCGGCCCCCGCGGACGGAGCGGCCCGGAGCAGTGCCAGGCAGTGCCCCCGGGGCCGGGCGGCCTGTACATACCTATATAGAGATCTATACATACTGTACAGAGAGCGACTATACAGATATATCTATACTGTACCATAGGCAGCGGCGCTGGCCCCGGGCTGGCTTGTACATAGTTGAACGTGTTGGATTCTCCTCGTCTTCCGTGAAGACCCGACCTATGCAAACGCACAGACACTTTTTGGGGAAAAAAAAACAATCTCGATCTTTTTTTCAAGTGCTTTGGCTGGTGATTTTCATATTCTGCTCTTAGTCTATAAAAAAAAATAAATAAAAGGATTCAAAAAAAGACCCCCAGCACCCACGTCACGGCCACGTGCAGCGCTCCCGGTCCCCGGAGCAGCCCGGGGCTCGGCGGGCGCAGCCCTGGCGCGGGGGGCAGCGAGGGTGGACGGTGCCGGGTGCCCTCCCTCCCCGCGCAAAGCCCCGCCAGCCTCCGGGCGCCGCGGCCCAGTTGGTGCAGCCGGGGCTGCCTCCCTGCCGGACCCCTGCGACGGAGCCAGGGCAGCGTCCGGCGGGGCCCGTCCCAACTGGCAGATGGGAGCAGCATGGACGGCGGGGGGCATCCACAGGTAAGGGCGGCGCGGGCACGGGGCAGGGCGCCGGACGTGGGTCCCTGTGGCCCCAGCCGCGTTTGGGTGCCGGGGGCAGCTCTGGGCAGCAGCGGGCCGAGGAAAGCCCCGTGCCCAGCTCACCGGGGCGCTGGGGTGGTGCCGAGCGCCTGCGGGTGCCGCGGCCTTGTGCTGCGCGGCCGCCCCGTGGGAGTTCCCGTGCCCCCTGCACAGCACCAGGCGCAGGGACGGCTCCACATGCAGCGCCCGGCACGGCAGCCAGCGGCCGGGCCCGAGCCCGCGTCCCGTGCGGCGGGGCCGGGCAGGCGGCAGCGCTGCGGGCGCGCAGGCGGTGCTGGGCGGTGGCTGCGCCGCGCAGCCCAGCCGGCCTGGGCTTGTCCGGGGCGCGGGAAGAGCCGGCGAACCTGTCCGACGGGTCCGCGTCCCGCTCCCGGCTGGCTCCAGGTTCGCCAGCTCCTGGACAGGCTCTCGCGGGCCTGGCACGGCCATTGGGCAGGACCCCCCCCCCCCGGGGGCTGCTCCCGCGCCGGCAGCGGGACACCAGGGCTGCCGCGCCGATGCCGCACCAATGCTGCGCCAATGCTGTGCCATGCGGCTGGGGTCCCCTGCGGGGCTGCCCAGGGCTGTGTCCGTGCCCCTGGCATCGTGCAAGGGGGCTGTGACCAGGGTGCCCCCCTCTCCAGCCCGCCCCCCCGGGACACGAGCCCCAGCCGGCACGGAGAGGTGCTGGCGGCACAGCACGGGGCCGACCGGGGAGCCCGGGGCGGCGGCTTTCGCCCTGGTGTCGCGGCTGGTGCGCGGAGCAGGGGCACCGAGTCACCGGCCTTGGCGCGGCGGCTGCTCCGCTTGCACAATCCCTCCCGCCACAACCTTGGCTCCGGGCCCCGGCTGGCTGCTGGCACCGCGGGCACCGGCCACCGAGCCCTGCACCGGGCACCGGGCACGGCACAGGCAGCCCGCACTGGGGGCTCCCTGCGCACCGGGCATGGAGCCACTGCCCCGCGCCAGGGCTCGGTCCTCCCCGCGGCAGCGTTTGCACCAGCAGCACCGGTGTGGCGGGGGCCGGGCCGGCCGCATCCCGCCGCGCAGCCGCAGCGCTGCCCTGGCATCGGGCCGCCCCGGCCCTCGCTACCTGCCGGGCTGCACGCACTCAGCCGGCACGTCACCGCGGCCTTCGCGCCCGCTGCCGAGTGGACGGCTGCCGGTCCTCCCCCGGCTCGGCGACGGTGACGTCAGCCCGGGCAGGGGCAGGAGCGCACCTGGGTGCCCTGAGCCAACAAGCCATAAATAGCCCGTCACGAGCCACGGCTGCCCGGCCTCCCGCCCGCCCTTTCGCCGCCCGTGTTTACCGCCGTACGAGCGCAACCTTTGTCCTGCCAGCTGCAGCCAGCCGTTGCCCGCGCCCGCCGTGGCCAGCGGTGACCCTGGCGAACGTGCTGGGGCCGTGTAGCGTGGCCGTGGCCCCGCACACGGACACCCCGCGGCATCGCCCCACGCACACGCACCGGGGCCACGTAGCACAGCCACGGCCCCATGCATGGACGCCCCGCGGCATCGCCCCACGCACACACACCGGGTCCACGTAGCACAGCCACGGCCCTGTGTGCAAGCACCCATGCCCGGCCCAGTGTCTCGGGCACGGAAGCCCTGGCGCAGAGTTGCCGCAGCTCCTGGGATGGTGTCAGGCCTGGCCGCGGAGAGGGAAGATGAAGGAAATGGCCACCCCCCACGCTGGGCCGGCAGCGGGGCCGCTGCACCCGCAGCCACTGCCTCCGCCGTGGCCCCGGAGGAGACTCAGCCGGGGATGCTGGATCCAGCCGCTCACCGGCAGCCGCTCTCCAGTTACAGCCGTGGTGCCGCCGTCTGCCCGAGACCTTTCAGAGTATCAGGGGAGCAATGCTGGCCCGGCTGCAGCCAGCCCCGCGCTGCCTGCGCCGTGTCGGGCATGCAACATTACCCACAATCAATGGATCATTATGCAATAAACAAGAGGAAAGTTGTTTTGCAAATGCGGCTGAGTTATCACTTCACAACACAGCAGCGAAGGCTCTCTCTCCGTGAGGCTTAACAAGAATGGATCGGTCCTGGGGGCAGATCAGAGCAGATAGCACGCGGCCGGGAGAGGCCCCCGCCACCCCCCACGCTGCCGAGCTCCGCTTCAGCAGAGCGGAGTTTGTAGGTGGAAATTTCACAATATCAAACAAATTGAGAGCAAATGCAAACGGGGCAGGGGAACCTTGCCGTGTTTGTCAGGGGCTGGAGCAAAGCCCTGGCAGAGCAGAGCCAGCTGATAAGGGCGGGAGGAGGAGGAGGAGGAGGAGGAGGAGGAGGAGGAGGGCTCCGCTGACCACCCCAGCCTCTCCCTGTCCCCTCCGCCTTATCAGCAGCTCCTCCAGCTCCCCAGGCCCCCATTTATCCAGGTGTTCTTGATGTCCCCAAACACCTCAGATAAAGTGGTTTCTACGGCGAGGCCCGCGGGGGACGAGAACGAGCCCCTTGCAGGCCAGTCTTGCGGGGCCACCGCGGGAGGGCGGGCACGGGGCCGCAGGAAGCCCCCCACTCCCCCGCCGCGCAGCCCCGCCGGCGTGTGGGGCAGGCACCAGGCCGTGCTCCCAGCACAAGCCATGCGTGTGCTGCGACCCGGCGTGAGCCACGCGCACGTGTGGCCCCGCTGCGTGGCACGACGCCCCGGGCCGTGCCCCCAGGAGCACCCGCTGCGGGGGCGGCAGCACGGCGGAGACGGGCTCCGGCAGCCCCGCCACCCCGGGGAGCAGAGCCCGGGCGCAGCCCCGGTGCCCTCCGTGCCACCTTCCCCTGCATCCCCGCGGCCTCCACCCTGCAGAGCCCGGCCGGCACCCGGGGCAGCCCGGCACGGCCCTGACGGGGACCCCAGTGCCCGGTGCGGGGGTACCCGGCTGGGCGGCCCGGTGCAGCCGACGCACGGCCCGGGGAGGCCCGCTGCACCCCGCCGCTGCGCTCCGCGGGGCCCGGTGCCGCCGGGGCGCCCCGCCGCGCCCGTGTTGTTGTTGTGTCGCGGCCCCGCGGCCCGGTGCGGCGGGCGGGGCGGCGGGGGGCGGGCGGGGCGGCGCGGCGCTACTTAAGGCCGGGGCCGGGCGCGCTGCCCCGCCCGGCGCGAGCGAGCCCGCGGAGCGCATGGAGCGGCTGCGGCTGCCGGGGCTGCCCCTGCCGGGGCTGCCGCTGCTGCTGGCGCTGTGCGGGGCGGCGGCCGAGCGCCACACCGTCTTCTGGAACAGCTCCAACCCCAAGTGAGTGCCCGCGTCGGGGCCCCCCGTCGGGGCGGCCGGAGCTCGGGGCGCCCCGAGGGCGCGGGCCGCGGCCGGGAGCGCGGCGGGGCCGGGGCGCGCCGCCGCCGTCTTTGTTCGGGGCCGCCGCCGGGCCCGGGCTGGGGGCGCGGAGGGGCCCGGGGGGGCGATCGCCGCGGGGCGGCCCCGGTGCCTCCCCCCGCAGCGGGGCGGTGGCAGCGCTTAGCGGCGGCCGCGGGGCGGTGCGCGGAGCGCGGTGCCGGGGCCAGGTGCGGCCCGGGGGGCCCTTCCTTTCCCAGGGCCGCGCTGGAGATCGGCCTCTTCCTTCCCCGACGGCGCTGGCGCCGCGCCAGCCCAGGCGCCGGGGCACAGGGAAGCGTGTTGACAAACACGGCCCCGGCCGGCGGCAGGATGTGCGTCGCCTCCCGGGCTGGGGGGTCCCAGCCCCGCCGGCGCCCCCGGGCCGGCCCCCGCGGCGGGGCAGCACCCCCCGCGGCGGGTCCCGCCGGAGCGGGCGGCGGCTCGGCGGCGGCTCCGGAGCCCGCGGCGGGGAGGCCCGGCCCGGTCCGCCCGGCCCCCGGGAGCCGCCGCCGAGGCCCCTCGCGCCATCCCCGGGGCGCCGCGGAGCCTTTGCCCCCGCCCGGGAGGAGAAGGCGGCCCGGGGACCCGTACCGGGAAGAGCGGGGCTGAGGTTTGCGCCGCCTTGGACTTTGAGCTGGAGGGCGGACGGCTCTCCCTTCCGCGCCTCCGCCTCGCGCGGCGGCGGGGGGGCCGGGAGCCGGGCAGAGCCCTGCTGGCGCCCTCTGAGCCTCCCCCCGGCCGCAGGTTCCTGTGGAGTGACTACACGGTGGAGGTGCGCCTCAATGACTACCTGGACATCATCTGCCCGCACTACGAGGCGGGCAGCGCGGCGCCCCACGCCATGGAGCGCTACACGCTCTACCTGGTGGAGCGGGAGGACTATGCCGCCTGCAAGCCCCGCTCCAAGGAGCAGATCCGCTGGGAGTGCAACAAGCCCAGCGCCCTGCACGGCCCCGAGAAGTTCTCAGAGAAGTTCCAGCGCTTCACCCCCTTCACGCTGGGCAAGGAGTTCAAGGAGGGACACAGCTACTACTACATCTGTGAGTGCCAGGGCTGGGCGGCCCCCACCTTGGCACGGGGGCCCTGCCGCCTCCCCCCCCCGGCCGCCGTCGCTGCTCCTAACCCGCCTCTCTCGCTTCCAGCCAAGCCGATCCACCACCACGGGGAGACCTGCCTCAAGCTGAAGGTGACGGTGGCCGGCAAAGCCAGTGAGTATCTGCGGGGAGCCGGCTTCTCCGTGCCGCCCTCCCTGGCTGGGCCCAAAGGTGCCTGGCGCTACCGGTCTCGCGGGGCCTGGGCACTCCGGCCGGGAAGGCGCCGGCGGCAAGGCGGGAGCGGGGCTCGGCAGCCCTTCACCTGCCCCTCTCCCTTTGCTCCCCAGCTCAGGCGCCGCCTGTCCCGGCTGCGACGCCCAAGGGCAGGATCCAGGCAGGTAGGCGGGGGGTGGCCGCCGGCTCGGCACGGCGCCGGGGCCACGGGCGGGCTGTCGGCGGGGCTGCTCCGGCCCCCGGGGCTCGGCCCGACCTTCGGGGACGCTCACGGCACCGCTCTCCCCGCAGACGACGCGGCCGCCCACGTGCTGCGCAGCGTGGGGCAGAACTCGGCCATGCGGGGCAGCAGCCCCTTCGCCTTCGTCAGCCTCCTGCTGCCGCTGCTGGTGCCACAGGGGCTGTGATGCCCCCGGACCGAGCCGCCGCCGCCGCTTCGTCCCGCACGCGCACCCCGCCGCGGCCCCCGGCCGCATCCTGGCAGACCGAGGACTTGTCAGTATTAGGGGGCCCCCGAAGCCGTGCTGAGCACCCGAAGCCCGTGGGGAGCCCCACGGTGCCCTGCCTGCGCGGGAAGGGGGCTCTTGGCAGCTAAGGACCGCAACCGAGCGGAGGGGCCCTGCGCCCTGGACTGGATGGCGTGGGGGGCTGGCACCCCCCGGCGCCGAGCGCGCCCTCCCTGCACGCCGTGGGCTCGCGTGGGGCTGTGTCCCGCAGGCAGGGACACGGCGCTGGCCTTGCCAGCAGCCCCGGCACCGGCTGTGCCGTGGGAGCGGGGCTGGGAGCACAACGGGGAGCAGCAGGCCTGGAAATGCCGGAGATGCCAGGCAGCTAGCGGAGCGGGGAAGCGGGAGCTGCCCCTTTCCTGCGGCCCAGAGTGCTGACGCCCCACGGCCCCCCCGCGCCCCACGGCCTCTCTGGGGGGCTGGCCCTGGCCTCTGCACCGGGGGCCCAGAGCCCGCGGCCCGGTGCCGGAGGGGCGAGTACCCAGCGTGGGGCGTTTGGACTGCCTCATTGTTTGTACAGCTTTCTAACACTGGAATTTTTATATGATTGTCTTGAATAAATAACTGAGCTGATAGCGGAGCGCCTGGGCCGGGTGGGGGGAGCGAAGCAGGGTGCCCCTGCGGGGCCCAGCTCAGCACCGGGCTGGGTCCGGGAGCAGCCTGGCCCGGTGCGGGGGGACCCCTGCACGGCTGCTGCCTTCCCCGGGATGGGACCCTTCCCGGGATGGGACCCTGCCCCAGGGGTCCTGGCTCCCAGGCGCCGTCACCCCTGGCCTGTGGCCATCCTGGCTGCCAGGGTTGGACCGGGCAGTGGCTGCTGCCCCTCTGCTGAGCACTGGCTAATTAATTAATTGGCTGGTGTTTACAGAGGGCTTTGAAGTGGAAAGTGCCCTGGACGGGCCAGGGCCAGCGCTATCGGTTGTTCTTATCTGGAGCTGCAGAGCCCTCCGGGGTGGGGGAGGCAGCCCTCCCCTGCTGCCACCGCTTTCCAGGCCTCCGGCAAAGGCCCTGTGCTGCCCCAAGGGCACCAAACGTGGCCGGGAAGGGGACAAGGGCACGAGCAGCCAGGCCACCTCCACCAGGACCCCCATAGTGCTGGCGGGATGTCGTTACCGGCGTGCGCTAATGATGCCGGAGCATGCCCCGGCCCTGCGGGTCCTCGCTGCGGGTGCCTGTCCCTGCCCGGACGGACCCGGTGCACGGCCTGGTCGCCTCCGGCTGCTCCGTGGGCTGGGGACGGGGCTCGGCTGCCCGGAGCACAGCGATGTGGGACACCGGGGGTTGGGATGGCAGGGACACAGGATCCCAGGGGCTGTGGGATCGCAGGGCTGTGGGAGCCCGGGGAAGGGGGCTCCTCAGGGCTGTGGGAATGCAGGGCCCTGGGACGCCAGGGCCATGCGACTCTGGGGTTGGGGGAGCCCGGGAATGTAGGACCCAAGGAAGGCGGGATCCCAGGGATTTGGGATCCTGCACATGTGGGATCCCACGGATGCGGGACCCCAGAGATGTGGAATCCCATGGATGTGGGACCCCAGGGACGCGTGATCGCGGGGCTGAGGACCCCGGAACACGCGGCCCGCGCCCGGGGCGGCGGGTCCCGCCCGTCGGGGCGGTGTCGGGGCGGCCGGCGCCGTGGCCGGTCCCTCCCCCGGCAGCGCGCCCGCCCCGCCCCGGGCAGCGCCGCCGCGCCGCGCTGCCCCGGGCCCGCGGCCGGCATGGCCCCGCCGCCGCTGCTCGCCGCTGCCTGCCTCGCCTGCACCCTCGCCATGTTCGGGACCGGCCTGTGAGCCCCGCGCGGCGGCGGCACCGGCGGCGGCACCGGCGGCGGGGGGGGCCCGACCCCACCCCCACCCGGAGCTGCTTCCGGGAGCGGCGCCGGCACCGGCGGTGGGGCGGGGAGGGCAGCGGCCGGGGGCCAGGGTGCAACGGGGAGTGCACTGGGGCAGGCCCAGGGGTGCCTTGGAGGCTGGGGGTGCAACGGGGAGTGCACTGGGGCAGGCCCAGGGGTGCATTGGGGGCTGGGGGTGCAACGGGGAGTGCACTGGGGCAGGCCCAGGGGTGCATTGGGGGCTGGGGGTGCAACGGGGAGTGCAGTGGGGCAGGCCCGGGGGGTGCTATGGGGCACATTGGGGGTGTGTGTGCAATGGGCCATGTAGTGGGGCAGGTTCAGGGGGTACACTGGGGTATTTTGAGTGCCTCTGGAGGGGGCCCCGATGGGGGGTCTGCTCTGGGACAGGGACACCTGGGCACCCAGGAGGCCTCGCTGCCCTCCCCAGGTCGGACCTGCGCCAGATGGTCACAACACAGAGCGTGGAGAACATCCAGTTCCTGCCCTTCCTCACCACCGACGTGAAGTACGCGGGGGTTTTGGGGGGGGGGTCCCTGTCGCCGGGGGGCACACGCCGCCACGGTGCCAGTATCTCAGCCCCGTGTGCCCGCAGCAACCTGAGCTGGCTGGGCTACGGCTGCCTGAAGCAGGACTGGACGCTGATCGCGGTGAACACCATCGGCGCCGCGCTGCAGACCCTCTACATCCTGGTGTACTTCTACTACAGCCCCGCCAAGGTGGGCGCAGCCCCGCTGCGGGGTGGGGGTGTTTGGGGGGGGGTCCTCACTGGCTGACCGCGCCCCGTCTGTGCCGCAGCGGTGGGTGCTGCTGCGGAGCCTGGCGCTGCTGGCGGTGCTGGCTGCCGGCTACTGCTACTTCAACCTGCTGGTGCCGGACGTGGGCACCCGCCTGGCGCGGCTGGGGCTCTTCTGCAGCCTCTTCACCATCAGCATGTACCTCTCGCCGCTGGCCGACCTGGTGCGTGGGGTGCGGGGGGACGGGGGGGGAACGGGGCGCCCCGCGCGCCCGGGGCTGCAGCTCTCCCCCGCCTTCGGCAGGCCAAGATCCTCCGGACCAGGTCGACGCGCTGCCTGTCCTTCCCGCTGACGGTCACCACCTTCCTGGCCTCCGCCAGCTGGACGCTGTACGGCGTGCAGCTCCGCGACCCGTACATCACGGTGCGTGGGGTGCGGGGGGGGGGCGCGGGATGGCCCTGCCCCACGCCGGGCGGCAGCCCCCCCACGGTGCTGGGTCCCGGCCGGCGGCGCCTGTCACACGGCCCAGCCCGTGACTAGGCTCGGAGGGATGAGTATTGATTTTAATTAATTGGATGGTATAAGGCCAATAAATCTCCCCCGGCAACGCGGGGCTGCTGGCGCGGCGGTGGGGGAGGGCGGCGACGGGAGCGCCACGCGACGGTAGATCCGCTCGTCCCCGTGTCCTCCCGCAGGTCCCCAACGTGCCGGGGATCGTCACCAGCGTCCTGCGGTTCTGGCTGTTCTGGCGGTACCCGCCGGGCCAGGACAAGCCCTACCGCCCTCTGCCCGCGTGAGCGAGACCACCGGCGGCCCGGCCGGGGCACCGGGACAGTGGGCGCTGCCGCCCACCAAGGCCCGGGGCAGGGCAGCCCGTGGCCTCGGCCCCTCCGGCCGCTCCTCGCCCACGGCCCAGGGTTTGGGGGCGGCTGGTTTGCTGCCAGCGCTGCCTCCCTGCGCCCACCGCCCGCCCAGGGCGCCGGGACCCTCCACGCTGCTCCCCGCCGCTGGTGTCCACCCCCAGCGTGGGGTGTGGGGGGCTGGGGCGTCCTGCCCCTCTTTCGTATGGATTTAAAGTGCCTTTTAATAAATCAGAGACTCTTCCCAGCACCGACTGCTGCGCCCTCCCTCGCCGGCTGCGCTTCGCCCCGGGGCCGATCGCTGGCCCCTCGCGGGAGGCCTTGGCCGCCGTGGCACCGACGCGGCGCAGGGCCGGGACAGGCGGCGGGGGCTGCAGGTGCAGGACAGCGGCTCGGCCCGGCAGCGGCTGCAACGTGGCAAGAAAAGTCACTCCCGCAGCTTGCGCTTGCTACCAGCCGTCACGCAGGCAAACTTAAAATCAATTAACATCCTAAAAGCCACGGCGATTGAGCGTGCACATCAAATCAAGGCGATAAGCTGGACTGGAGTCAAACTCAATTAATGAATTAACAATGATCTGGAATGAAGTTATCAGGCAGTCGCATCACCAGCAGGACAGGAGCAAGTGCCAATTGCAAAGTTACACAGCAGATGCCTGATCCACGCGAAGCGGGAGCCCCTGGGCCCGGCGGGGCCTGGCCCCCTGCCGCGCTGGGTCTGTCCCTCGCCCGTGGCAGCAGCCTCCCTGCCCCCTTCGCTGGCAGGTCACTTGGCGCAGGCACGCTCCTCCAGCCGGATGACGCAGGCGGGATTAAGGAAGCAGTTACCAGGAATTTGGCTGA
Source organism: Dromaius novaehollandiae (assembly GCF_036370855.1). Taxonomy (NCBI): domain Eukaryota; kingdom Metazoa; phylum Chordata; class Aves; order Casuariiformes; family Dromaiidae; genus Dromaius; species Dromaius novaehollandiae. Next base: position 361,324 of record NC_088126.1, on the reverse strand, counting down.
GCCTGCGCTGCAGCTCAGACACTCGCACTCGTTTACACCTTGGGACGTGTTCTGGGAAAAATCAATACACAGGCAAGCATCCCACCGTGACAAAAACAGGGCCTGGGCCAAAACAGCGGCTGGGGGGAGAGAATAACACCAGTGCCCCAGCCCAGAGCAGCCGCCGCCACTGCCGGGGCTCCCCGGCACGCTCTGTCCTGCTGCCACCCGTGCGGCCTCGGCCCTCGGGGAAGCTCCTTCGGCGCATTCCCCTCGACGCTCACCACTGCCACGGCAGGTGCCCGGCTGCCCCTTTATCGGGGATGGCAGCGCCGTCCCGCCGGGCTGGAGGCCACAGCGGCAGCGCGGAGGGACAACCACGGCAGAGAGGAGGGCGACTCTCCCCGGTGACGCACCGGGCAGAAACTTGGCAGCTGTGCGGTCGCCCCAGCTGGCATGCGCCGCGAGCGGCTGGGAGGAGCGGCCGGGACACGCCGAGGATCTGCCGGGGAGGCGAGCACCTGCCGTGGGCACGTGCCCGCGCTGGGAAAGGCCCTCGCTGTACTGCTACTGGCCACCTGCGGCAGGGCTGCTGCTCTCGCCCGCTGCCCCTGCTACAACCCCCCAGCGTGTCCCTTGCTACGGGCTGCGGGTGCTCCCCACAGCCGAGGCTGCGGCTTGACGAGGCGCTGCTTCGCCCGGCCTGGGATGCTGCGACCCGACAGCCATGCCGGGGCGAGACGGCCGGAGCTGCCCCCCTGCTCCGAGCTACCACTGTTGCTCAGGAAACAGCTCATTAGTCGCTCCTCTTAATTAGCCCAAGTCCTCCCTTACGATACCAACTGCTCCTTTTTTTGCAGAAGGATGCGCAGCTGATAATTAAAAACAAGAAAGTCCTTCGGTTGGTATGCGAAGCAGCCGGGGAGGCTGCCAGGCAGGCAGGCCCCGGCATGCGTCACCAGCAGCGCAGCTCTTCCAGCCAGGCGGGCGGCGAGGGTCGCGCGTCTGGTGGGGGGAGGCGCCCCGGCTGGGGTTCTCGCCCCTGCGCCCCACAGTGCCAGCCCCATGACAGGCCCCCCACACACACCCCCCCCGGCCCCGCGCCAAGGTGAGCCTGCGCGGTGCTCCGGAGCCGGCGGCTGCCTCCTGCTTCCCAAAAAGGCGCGGGGCAGGGCAGCAGCCGCACCACAACCTTCCCCAGGAGCCCGGAGCAGCCCCGGGCTCAGCAGCCCCGGCAGGCCAGGGGAGACCGCAGGCTCCGGGCACTCTGCGTTTTGAAGGCTGAGCCGCCCGCTCCACTGTGACTCGCGCTCTCCTCCTCCCGCTGGAGACGGGCCAGTGGGTCGGGATGACTCCTCCGCGGGCTGGAACCACATCTGAGGGGCAGCAGGGAATGCACCCGCCCCGCGGCCTGGCTCCGGGACCGAACGAGGCCGGGCCGAGACCGAGCAGCTCCCCTGCAGCCCTCGCGGGGCGGCGCCGGGAGGCCCGGGCGGAGGGGCACGAAGCCCTCCCTCTGCTCGCAGCCCCCCCAACACCAACCTCACACTGCCCCCAGCGCAGAGCGGCCTCGCTCCACGCCAGCTGCGCGCAGGGACCCTTCACGTGCTTCACGTCACCCGGCTTTATTGGGCGCTCAGAACTGCAGTCCTCGCCGGCGCAGGTCGGCCCGTGCCGCCCCGATGTGCTCCTGCAGCTCGGCGGCTGCCTCCTCGCAGTCGTTGAAGGTGGCCAGGCGGTAGCCGACGGTGGCCAGGGAGTAGCAGCCGAAGGCCACGAGCAGGTAGACGGGCAGCGGCAGCAGGACCTGGCGGCAGGGCGGCGGGACCCGCGGGCCCAGCGGCCCCAGCGCCAGCGCGGCCCAGGCCGAGCCCAGCAGGGCCAGGCCCCACAGCCACTGCCCCAGCTTGGTCATGGCGGCCTGCGGATGGAGAGAGGGGCTGTGAGCCAGGCAGCACCCGGACCGGACCGGACCGGACAGAACCACCCCATGCCGGGACCTGGCACCGGACCTCCTGAGGTACCGAGCCGCCTGCAGGGCCTGTGCAACCGGGCTGGGATCTGGCACCGACCCTCCTCTGGGCCCTGCACAACCGGGCCGGGACCCGGTACGGACCCTCCTCCGGGCCCTCCCGAATAGATCCCGGTACCGACCCTCCTCCAGGGCCTGCACAACCGGGCCGGGACCGGCACCGAACCCCCTGCGGGCTCCCCCGAACCCAGCTCCCGGCAGCCACCCCTAGGACCGGCCCCGGTGGGATCCCGGCCCCGGTGCTCCTCCCGAACCGGCCCTGGCCCCGATCCCGGCCCCTCCCGGTGGCTCAGGACCACCCCCCCTCGACCTGGCTCGGTCCAGCGCAGCCCGCACGCTTTCTCCCGTCGCAGAGCTGACGTCACCCGCGAGGGCCGCTCGGCGCGGGGGGCGATGGGAGCTGTAGTCCGCAGCGCCGCAGCGCCACGTAGAAGCGCGCATGCGCTAAGCCGCCTCCCCCCATGCGGGGCGCGCCCCCTGCGGACGGGCGGGGGGGGGGGGGGGGGCAGCGCAGCGCCCCCGCGCCGGCCCCGGTGCCCGCAGGAAGCCGCCGCGCTTTGTTGGCGGCGGCCGCGGCGGCAGGAAGCACCTGGCTTCCTCCGCGTCCGGCCGGCGGGCAGGCGTGGGAGCCGGCCTCGGCCAGCACCCGCTCCCACGGCCCCGGGCCCAGCGGCCCGGCTCCAGGGTCCCCCCTGCTCCAGGGTCCCCCCTGCCCGCAGGGTCCCCCCGGCTTCTGGGGCCCCCCAGCCCCAGGGTCCTCCCGGCTCCTGGGTCCCCCTGCCCGCAGGGTCCCCCCGGCTTCTGGGGCCCCCCAGCCCCAGGGTCCTCCCGGCTCCTGGGTCCCCCTGCCCGCAGGGTCCCCCCTGCTCCTGGGGCCCCCCAGCCCCAGGGTCCCCCCTGCTCCTGGGGCCCCCTGCCCGCAGTGTCCCCCCTGCTCCTGGGTCCCCCTGGCTGGAGCCGCAGGGACGCTGCCTGTGCGTGGCGGGGGCCGCGCAGGGAGGACCGTGGAGGGGCTTTGTGCCCCCACCAGCACTGACAGAGCCGTGGCAGCTCCCCGCAAGCTGTGCTCAGAGCTGGAGTGGAACGGGAGCCAGGCGGCCCAGACGGCACCGCCAGGGACGGGGGCTGCGCTCTGCGGCCTGCATTTGTTCGACACCTCCATCGCCCGCCAGACGGGAGCGGCTGTGGAAGAGCCCCACGGCCGGGCTGGGAGCGCTGGCGCAGCCCCTCCGCTGGCCACCAGGACCCCCCAGCCAGGGGAGGCTCCTGCGCACAGCTCGACCCAGCCAGGCTGATCTCCTCCTGGAGCCAGAGCCTGCTCCTACCTGCCTGGCTCCGCTGGGATTTTCCTTGCCTTGCAGGTCTAGACAGATGTTGTCAGCACATTTTCATTGCTGGAGCTGGGCGAAAGGGGGGTTGTGGGCTGCCTCCCAGCCCAGACTCTGCTGGCCCAGGGATGCTCGGGGGAAGAGCCTGGCTTCCCGTCGCTCCTCGGCACTGAATCACAGACCGTCTGGGCTGCTCCAGACAGGCTGGGCTCACACGTGTGCCCCGACCCCCGGCCACGCAGCCCGCTCAGCCTCCCCCGCTGCGCAACGACCCACTGCAGCAGCAGAAAGCGTTCCCCAGCTGCAGGCTGGGTTTCACTGCACAGCCCGCCAGAAAGCACCGCGCAGCAGCTGGCGATGCAGATGGGACACGGCCCGGCGCGCCGTGGAAGGGGTGCGGTCTGCTCGCAGCGCTGGCAGATGTTGTCTCTGGTTGCCGATGAAGTTACAAACGCAGAGAGCACCGTCCTCAGGAGGGGGAATCTGCTGTTCCTCCTGGGCACCCAAGGCAGCAGGAGGCCCTGAGTGGTGCCACGTGCCCAGCCCATGCAGCCCCGCGTCCTACGGCTGCTCCTTGGAGCAGCGAGGTGTGGATTCCCCGGGAACGCAGATAATTGCAGCCCGGGGCGGTGATCTCCGCTGACCCTTCCCCAGGAGCGTGGCAGAGAGCCGCCATCCCTAGAGGCAGAGGGCTCCACGGGGTCAGGCTGAGTCGACACCGAGAAGCACGTCCGCCATCGCTCCCCCCTCCCCAAGCAGGCCGGGGGCTGCAGAGGCAGAGCAGCGCCGGCCCTCACTGGTCTCCCGCAGTGCCACCACCCCTGTCTCAGGCACCAGCAGGGAGGAAAACGCACCCCAGGCCCCACTGCAGCCAGGTTTGCACCTGGAAGAGCAGCCAGGACAGTTCTGCGGCACCGCCTGTGAATGCAAAGCACTGTAAAGGAAGCCAGGCTGCCAGCTGGCAGAGGGGCCCCGAGCCGCTGTCAGGGGAACTTGACCTGAAGGAGCTGCAGACAAGAAGTTACAAAGAGACTGCTTTATTGGTTGGCTCAGAGTCCGAGTGCAGGCTGGAGGTGAGGAGGCCGCCCCTGGAGAGGGGCCATGGGACATCAATTCCTCTTCCTGCCTTTGCCAACAGCTTTGGTGGGAACAGCTACGGGTGCTGCAGACTGGTAGAGCGTGGAGGAGATCTTGTTGATGTAGTAGAGGCCAACCATGGAGAAGATGAGGCTGGGAGAAAAGAAAAGGCTAGTTGGCGGCACCCCTTGTGCTGCTGTCGGGGAAGAACGCGGCAGGGCTGCACCGACAGCCCCGCTCTGCCTGGTGCCAGTCACCGCAGGAGCTCAGGGCAGGCCGCTGGTCCCTGCCCTGCTCGGTGCCCCTGCCTCTGGCCAGCAGCAAGCGCGGCCCGTCGGGGTCCCCCGGCAACAGCCCCAGCTGCGTGATGGGACTGGCCAGGCCGGTCCCCCCTGCGGGGCAGGCTCTGGACTTACCAGGTGGTCACGCAGACTCGGTGAATGAGGCCAGAGGCAAAGAGAGCCAGTAAGAGGCAGGTGAGGACTGTAGAGCAAAACAGGAGAGATCAAAGATACAGTCACACGGCCCCAACTCATGAACCTGAGCCTGGGGGTAGCAGGGGTCAGGACCACAGGGAGACAACAGGAAAAGCCTACCTACAGCAGGGACAACACTCAAGGGGGACTATCATGGTGAAGACTCCCCCCAGATTAGGGCTGGGACCCTTTGTTTCTACAGGGTGGTGCTGAGATAACCACAGAAGCGGGAAGTAGACTCACTGTGGACCCTTCCTGCCTCATGATCACAGCCAGAGACTTACTCTCAGGGAATATCTTAGCCTGGAATCCTTTACCAAAGACCAAGTTCTCCAGGTTGTTGAAGGCCTGGATACCAGAGTTAAGGGAAGAAACAGGGCGGCCTGGGATCCCCAGTCCCCCAAGTCTGCCCCTCGTCCCCAAAGGATACGGTGAGGGAGAAGATGAAGAGCGCGGAGCCCAGCAGCCCGCCCTGGATGGTCAGCCACTCGGTGGAGGCCAGCTGCCGGCTGTACATCTGCATCCCGGCGAAAAGCAGCAGGGAGACCAGCGAGGAGAGCGCCAGCGACGTGCCTGTGCCCACGGCTGGGGGCAGAGCGGCGGCTGAGGGCGGCCGGCCCGGGCCCCCGCCCTGGCCTGACCCCACCAGGCCCCGTTACCACAGCACCCCATGGGGTCCCCCATCACCATGGTGCCCCATGAGGTCCCCCGTTACCACGGTGCCCTCGCCAGGCCCCGTTACCACAGAGCCCCACGGGGTCCCCAGTTACCACGACGCCCCTGACAGGCCCTGTTCCCATGGTGCCCCGCGGGTCCCCCGTTACCACGGTGCCCCTGGCAGGTCTCGTTCCCATGGAGCCCCGTCGGTCCCCCCCGTTCCCATGGCGCCCCTGCCGGGCCCCATTCCCCCGGCGCCCCGCCGGGTGTCCCCGGTGCCCCCCCCCGCTCCCCACGGTGCCCCGCGGGTCCCCCCGTTACCCATGATGCCCCGCGGGATCCCCCCGGCCCGCGCGCCCCCGAGCCCGTCCGGCCGCGCCGCTCTCCGCACAGGCCCCGCCCCCAGCCCCGCCCCCGCCGCAGGGGGGTCGCGGCCGCGCATGCGCACAGCGCCGGCCGCTCCGGCAAGGACACGGCAGCACTAGCGCGGCGGGAGCAGTAGAGCACGGCGGCGCTGCCGCGCATGCGCGAGGGCAGCGCCCCGCCCCGCGGGCACCGCCACTCGGCGAGCTCCGAGTCCGCCTGGCGGCCGGGCGTGGCACTGCAGCGCCGCCGCTGCCGCCCAGCGCGCCCCACGGCGGCCGGGCGGGGCGCAGCAGCCCGCCCCGAGCGGCACCGGGGCGCCCGGGGCCCCGCGCCGCCGCCGCCCCCCGCTCCCGGCCCCGCTCAGCCCGCCCCGCCGGCCCGCAGCCATCCGCGGCGCAGGCCGAGCCCCGCTGCCGCCGGGGCCTGCCGCGCCCCCCGCCCCGCGGCCGCCCCCGGAGGCTGCCGGGGCCGCCCCGCGGCGCAGGGCGGCGGCAGCGCCCGCCCCGCCGCCCCCCCGCGCGGCCCGAGCATGCGCGCCGCCGCCGCCCGCCCTCCCCCGGCTCCGCCGCTCCCTGCGACGCACCGGGGCGTCCGCGGCCGCCGCTGCTGCTGCCGCCGCCGCGGGGACGGGCGCCCGGGCGCGGGCCCGGAGTCATGGCCGAGGGCGAGGACCTGCAGACCTTCACCTCCATCATGGACGCGCTCGTCCGCATCAGCGTGAGCGGCGGGCGGGGGGCGTCGGGACCGGGGGGCGGCCGCGCCGGGGCGGCGTCGCCATGGCAACGCGGCCCGGGGGGCACCGGGCCTCGGGGGGGGGGGGCGCACCGGGGCGGCGTCGCCATGACAACGCGGCGCCCGCGGCCCTTGGGGGGAAATCGGGCCTCGGGGGGGGGGGGGCGGCCGCATCGGGGCGGCGTCGCCATGGCAACGCGGCAGCCGCGGCCCGGGGGGTCGGGAGGGCACCGGGGCCGCGGCGATGGCGGGTAGAGCTGCCGCGGGGGCCCGGCCTGGCGCAGGCCGCGGGGCCTCCCACCGCCCCGGGCCTGCTGGGACCCCCGAGCAGTGGGGGCCGGGCGCGGGGGAGCCGCCAGCCCGTGGGCGGCTGCACCGGGCCGCAGGCCGCCTGCCGCGGTGACGCTCGGCCCGTCTCCCCCCGCAGACCAGCATGAAGAACATGGAGCGGGAGCTGATCTGCCCCGTGTGCAAGGAGATGTACAAGCAGCCGCTGGCGCTGCCCTGCCTGCACAACGTGTGCCACGTGTGCGCCAGCGAGGTGCTGGTGCAGCACGGCTACCTCTGCTGCGACCCCGCCTCGGAGCCCTCCTCGCCCGCCTCCACGCCCGCCACCCGCAGCCCCCGCCTGCCCCGCCGCCCCGTGCCCAAGCCCGACCGCCTCGACCGGCTCCTCAAGTCAGGTGGGCGGCGGGAAGGGGGCCGTGTGCCCCGGAGGGCGGAGGGTTCCGCTCGTCCCGGTGGGAAGGGGCCTGTGTGCCCTGGAGGGCGGAGGTCCCACTCGTCCCGGTGGGAGCGGGGCCGCGCGGCAGGGGGAGGTGGGGATGCTGCCGCCCGGCGCGGCGCCAGCGGCCGAGCAGCGCCCGAGCCCTTCCCGCTTCCCGCAGGCTTCGGCACCTACCCCGGGCGGAAGCGGGGCACCGTGCACCCCCAGACCATCAGCTTCCCCTGCCCGGCCTGCCAGCGGGACGTGGACCTGGGCGAGCGGGGCCTGGGCAGCCTCTTCCGCAACCTGACACTGGAGCGGATCGTGGAGCGGTACCGCCAGACCATCAACATCAGCGCCGCCATCATGTGCCAGTTCTGCAAGCCCCCGCAGCTCGAGGCCACCAAGGGCTGCACCGAGTGCAAGTCCAGCTTCTGCAACGAGTGCTTCAAGCTCTACCACCCCTGGGGGACGCAGAAGGCTCAGCACGAGCCCACGCCGCCCACTCTCACCTTCCGCCCCAAGGTACGGCCTCCCCAGGCAAACCAGACGGCCGGGCTGCCTTGAGGGCGCCGGGGAGGGTTGGGGGACCCGCAGGCGCCCTGCACCCTCTCCCTCTGGGTCTTTCCCGTTTGGGGTTTTCCTGCGCCACGGCAGACAAGCGGGGCAGGAGACCCCGAAGGGGGCTGAGCAGGGAGGCAGAACCCCCTGAGCTCCCCTGTGTCCGCGCAGGGTCTGATGTGCCCAGAGCACAAGGAGGAGGTGACTCACTATTGCAAAACCTGTCAGCGCCTGGTGTGCCAGCTCTGCCGCGTGCGACGCACTCACACCAGCCACAAGATCACCCCCGTGCTCAGCGCCTACCAGGCACTCAGGGTAAGGGCTGCTGGGGACAGCGGGCCGCACGGACGGGGCGGGGGCACGCTCCTCCGCAGGGATGCAGGGCACTGCCGGCAGCGCTCGACGGGAAGGAAAGCAGGCCGCAGGCTGGGCCCTTCTTCCAGCAGCTCTCGCACAGATGGGCCAGGGGCTCGGTTTGCTGCAGCGCTGATGCCACTCTGTGCTGGCCAGCCCCAGGTGGATCGGGGGCGTATGGGCCTGGCTGCGACTGGCCTCATTCCTCCCCCTGTTCCTCGCAGGAGAAGCTGACAAAGAGCCTTGCCTACATCTTGAGCAGCCAGGACACGGTGCAGACACAGATTGCTGAGCTGGAGGAGACTGTGAAGCACGCAGAGGTAAGGGCACGAGGTGCTCGCCTGCCGCAGAGGGTGGCCCTGCCAGGTGGGCGATGGCACCGCCTGGCCGGTCCGCTCTCCGTTCCCAAGCCTGTTTCCGGCGTGGGGAGGGAGGGCAGCCCGCGCTGTGTGCTGACTGTGCTGCCTTCGGCAGGCGAACGGGTCGCAGGCCAAGGAGGAGGTGTCCCAGCTGATCCAGGGCCTGTGTGTGATGCTGGAGGAGAAGCGGGCGTCCCTGCTGCAGGCGATCGAGGAGTGCCAGCAGGAGCGGCTGGCCAGCCTCCGTTACCAGATCCAAGAGCACCAGGCCATGCTGGAGAACTCGGGCATGGTGGGCTATGCCCAGGAGGTGCTGAAGGAGACCGACCACCCCTGCTTTGTCCAGGCTGCCAAGCAGCTGCACAACAGGTACCTCACAGGGACCTGGTGTGGACATGTGCTCGCACCTGGGCTCGGTGCCCAAGCTAAAGGCGTTTGCCCGTGGGATGGAGGCTGTTGAGGGCCTGAGGAGACTCCTCTTGCCCCCATGTGCCACCCCCACATCCCTGCTCTCCTGTACTACAGGATCCTCAGGGCCACGGACTCGCTGCAGAGCTTCCGGCCTGCAGCCACCGCCTCCTTCAGCCACTTCCAGCTGGATGTCAGTAGGGAACTGAAGCTGCTCACAGACCTGGCCTTCATCAAAGGTAAACGCAGCAGGATCCTGGCACCCGATGGCACTGGCTGTGCCCTGTGCCAAGGTACAGCCCCTGTGGGCAGAGCAGCTCCGTGCCCACCTGGCCTGTCTCCTCCCGCGGAGCCCCGGCTGCAAAGGGCTGTGCTCCAGGCAGGTGCTCACAGATCCACCTGCTCTGCTCCCCTTCCCTCCCCTCCCCGTCAGGGACGGCCCCTGCCCCAGCAGGCTCCGAGGTGATCCCTGCCCCATGCTCCTGCCCCTGCCCTGCGTGGGGGCTGCCAGGCGAGGGGGCAGGAAAGGCAGGGCCGCGGTGCCAGGCGGTGGCAGCCGCACAGCCGGAGGGTGAGTACTGAGTGGAGGTGGCCCCAGGCCCTACGCCCATGTGCAGGGCAGGCGCTCTTCCCCCAGGGCAGGTGCCACGTGGGCCCTGCCAGGACCGGCTGGCAACACTTTTCAGACCTGCTTCTACCTCTCTTTGTTTATAGGCTGCGGCCGCTGCTGAGTCGTCACTGAAGTAACTGAGGCAAGTCACTCCCCTGCCCCAGAGCCACCCCTGCTCTCTCTGTCCCATCCCTCCATCCCTCCATCCCCATTCCTGCCCCATCCCTGCTCTGCTGCCATCCTCTTCCATCCCTGTTCTGCCCACTGGTGGTGGCAGGTGGTGGCTCTGCTCCCAACCTCCATCCCCGATCTGCCCCCATCCCTCCATCTGCTGCTGCTCCTCCTGCCATCCCTGTCCCCTCCTCACCCCATTTCTGTCCTCTCATCCACTCATCTCGCAGCCTCTCTCTCCCACCCCAGCCTCCCTGCTCCAATTGCACTCACATCTTCACACCACTCTGCCATCCCCATCTTCTTCCCCTCCTCCTCTCCTGCTGTCTCCATCATCCTTCTCTCTCTCTCTCTCTCTCCCCCTCCCTCCCCCCGACTTGCACTCAGCCTGTCTGGTCCCTGGAGCCTCACAGCAGCTAGCTCCTCTGTCTCCCTGACTCTCTCTCTCCTCTGGTGCCTACACACAGTCTCTGCAGTCAGATCCCCCTAGACTCCTGCTGGTTGTGCGTCCGTCCGGAATGCCCCCTCCCTGCGTCTGGCCGCCTCCCCGCCTGCCGGGGGGACGCTGCCTGATGCCCGCCCGTGCCTCTCCCCGCAGCGCCCGAGGCCCCCGTCATCGACACGCAGCGCACCTACGCCTACGACCAGATCTTCCTGTGCTGGCGGCTGCCGCAGCACTCGCCGCCCGCCTGGCACTACACGGTGGAGTACCGCAAGACGGACACCAAGGCCAAGGGGCTCAAACTGTGGCAGCGGCGGGAGGAGGTGCGCGGCACCAGCGCCCTCGTGGAGTACCTGGACACTGACAGCGTCTACGTGCTCAGGGTGAAGGGCTGCAACAAGGCGGGGTTTGGGGAGTACAGCGAGGACATCTACCTGCACACACCACCCGCCCCAGGTGAGGGGATCCCCAGCATGGCCCCAGGCAGGGGAATTCAGAGCAGTGTCTCTTTCCTCCTGCCAGCCGTTTGTGGTGTTCACTGCCCCGCACTCCACCCCAGAAGCTCCCCCTTCTCACCTGCCTCTCTCTTCCTCTCCGCAGTCCTGAACTTCTTCCTTGACAACCGCTGGGGCTTTAACCGGGACCGGCTGGCCATCAGCAAGGACCAGCGCGCCGTGCGCAGCGTCCCCGGCATCCCCATGCTCTTTGCTGCCGAGCGCCTCATGACCAGCTGCCACCTTTCCATCGACCTGGTCATCGGCGACGTGGCCATAACGCAGGGCAAGAACTACTGGGCCTGCTGCGTGGACCCCAGTTCCTACCTGGTCAAGGTGGGCGTAGGGCTGGAGAGCAAACTGCAGGAGTGGTTCCAGGTGCCACAGGACGTCGTGAGCCCCAGGTGAGCAGGGCTTCGGTGCAGGCACTGGTCCAGCATCCCAGGGATCGTGGTGGCCCCGGGGTATGAAGGGGGGGACCCCTTCTCGTGGATGTATTCAGCCAGTTCCTGGCTCCCCACAGGGCCCCCCAGCGCGTCCATCGCGTGTCCGCACCAGGACTAAACCTGTCCTCCTTCCACAGGTACGACCCCGACAGCGGCCACGACAGCGGAGCAGAAGACACAACGGTGGATGCGCCCCCACCCTACGCTTTCCTGACCATTGGCATGGGCAAGATCTTGCTCTCGCACGGGTCAGGGCTCACCTCTCGCGACCCCAACGGCTGCACTGTGCCCTTGCCCCCACGCATCGGCATCTGCCTGGACTACGAGCAGGGCAAGGTGAGCTTCTACGACGCTGTGTCCTTCCGCGAGCTCTGGGAGTGCGGCGTGGACTGCTCCGGGCCCGTCTGCCCTGCCTTCTGCTTCATCGGAGGGGGTGCCCTGCATCTCCAGGAGCTGGTGGCCAACAAGCAGGAGCGTAAAGTGACCATCGGGGGCTTCGCCAAGCTGGACTGAGCCTTGCCCGTGCTCCCTGCACAGTCTGCTGTGACCCCTTCCTCCTTGCCAAGCGAGCTCTAGGGCCTGAAGGGGTAACGGGGGGCACGGCTGAGCCGGGAGCAGAGCACGGTGGGGGCAGACCCAGCCCTGCCGATGGCTTGGAGCTGGCCAAGTGTTTGTTTTGTGGGATGGGGTGGGGGGAAGGCTGCTTTGCCGTCCCCTCCTCTCCCCGTCCATTGCCCCTTCCTCCAGCTCTGCTCAAGGCTGCTCAGACCTGGGGCTCCGGCAGGGCTGGGGGAGGATGCGGTGCAGGTCCTGGCAGAGGGTCAGTCTGTGGCTCAGCCCTAGAGATGGACCAGGGAGGGGGGGGTGTGAGTGGGACGTGGGGCTCAGGGGCTGTGCTGGGTGGGGGGAAGGCGCTGGTCGGGGTGACAGTGGGGGGAAGTGGCTGGACACTGGCTGGGGTGGGGGAGGCAGCTGCGGTGGGGAGGGGGGAGGCTGGGCTGGAAAGAGGGTTGAAGACTTTTTAAAATGGCTAATTTTCAACGCGGCTCGCGGATTCAGCGGGCCTGGCTGCAGCCCCGCGGCCAGGCACATCCACTGCCGGACCCCTCCCGTGGCTCCCTGGGCCCGGAGGGGGGACCACGGTGCCCTCAGGCTCTCCTCGGGGCGCTGCCGTCCGCTCTGCCCTGCGCTCCCCGCCGAGGAGAGTGGCTCTTCCAGCGCGGGGGCCGCATGCATGGCCCGGCTGCGTGGGAACAGCCCTGTCCCTGCGCCTGCCGGCCCGGCTCTGCCTGCCCGGGCACCCTCCCGCTCGCTGCCCATGCCCCCGCCCGCGCTCTGCACGTGCTCCCGCTGCAGGCCCGGAGAGCGGCGGGTGCTGGCGTGGCGTCCAGCCCCGCGGGACGTGCTCAGCACAGCCCTGCCCTGTCACACCGCCCCGTTTGGTGCCAAATCGCTGGTGCTGGTGCCCAGCACGCGCAGCTGGGGCAGGCTGGGCCCGCAGGGATGCCTGCGTGGCAGGGAAACGTGCCTGCTCCCCGGGGCTGCTGTCCACCGCAAGGGCCCTCGGGCTGGCGCTTCGGCCCTGGGAGCCGTCCGAGCTGCTGTAGTTTCTCATGGGTTCTGTACTGTATAACTGCTGTATTTTCATGGTTTCCTACAATAAACTGCAATGCCAGAGTTCTCCACAGCTGCCTCTGGGGCAGGAGAAAGAAGCTGCAGCTTCAGGGAGGCAGCGCGCAGGGCAGAGCCATCCTCGCTCAGGGCCCAGCGGGGAGGCCGTGCTTCGGGCCGCGGCCAGCAGAGGCCAATCCTGCCGCGGGAACAGCCCGGGGCGAAGCTGGCGGCCTGGGCCAGCGCCTCTGCGCAGCGCTGACGTGTGCGGTCCCTGCCCAGGCTGTGCCCAGCCACGTGTCTGGTGCTCTCACGCTCGCTGCTCCATCCCGGGCCGAGGGGACGTTGGGGCGCTCCTGCTCCAGGTTGGCAGCGCGGGAGGGCTGTGGAGAAAAGCCCTATAGCATTACTGGGGTACATACGGGGGCTGGGGGGTCCCAACTGGTGCTGGTCCAGCTCAGGGCTTCTGGGATCCCGGGGCCGGAGACAGCATCCTGCTGGGGCTGGTCAGGGAGCAGGACCCCTGGCCACTGAAACGCGTGCCGGAGAGCACACGGAGCGGCGGCATGCGGCCGAGCCACGTGCGTGGCAGGGCTGGCCCCTCGCGCTGGCACCTGCCCCAGAGCCAACGCCGGCCCCAGCTGTTTGGGCAGGATGGCAGGTGGGGGCCATGGGGACAGCGCCCGCGGGACGGCACGGGCCTGCCAAGGCACCGGGCCTGGGCAGGGCACCTTGCAAACAGCAGCTCCTTTGTAGGACCCAGCCCAGGTGCTCATTTCGATTCCTCGCCGCCCTGCCCAGCGCCGGCACCCCCAGCCCCACGCTTGCACCCCGGCCCCCAGCACCTCCCAGCACCGCAGTGTCCCCCGCTTGGGCAGGTGCAGGACCCTGCACGGCAGCCAAAGCACCCCCCCCAGCCCCGCGGGATTGGGGCGCTCACCACAGCCCCATCCCACCTCTGGTTCCTGTTCTGGCCCCGTGCCTGATGTTACAAACGATTTCTTTATATAAGTTTTGTTTCCTTGTTATTCTGGCTTTTCAGTAGTTGCCAAAATCCTCCCAGCCCCCAGCACAGGCGTCCTGGCCCAGCCCGAGGCGAGAGGGCAGCGCAGACACCCCCTTCCCTTGCAGGAGCCAGCGCTGCAGGAATGCCCCCTCCTCAGCCCAGCTCCGCTCCGGCCCCCCCCCCCGCTTGGGGATGGACCCAGCCCACGTCAGTGCCGCTCTCCGCTGCAGCCGCAGGACCTGCCCATGCCCAGCCCCTTCCCAGCACCCTGTGGCCGTTTCTGGCCCAGGACATCCAGGTCATCCCGGGATCCCGACCCTGGACCAGGCGGGGAAACCGCAGGGACACGGGCACAGCCCCGGCCCCGCTGAGACGTGACTGCAGCCCGCAGGCATCCACAGCAGGCATGCGGATACATCATTCATGGCTCTTTCCCCATGCTTTTATGGGCCTATCATCACCTTGATTTGCCACTTGTGCAACTGCGGGAGGACAAACTGCATTCAGTGAGAAATATGTTTGCTCATAAAACCCATGAAACTGAGTGCTGGACAGATGGGCCGAGATGCTGAGTAACAGTGACAGCACCCGGGGGGGCCGGGGGACACCACGCGCAGCCGTGCCACTGCAGCTGAGATTCACGACAGCAAATGAGGAATCACACGCCAGCCCGCCACCGCCTTGTGCCCTCGCCGTGCGCGACCGGACTCACGCGGGGAGCGACGGCTCCGCGGGCTCCGGCACGGCTCCGGGAAGGACGAGGCCGGTGGCAGCGCCCTGCGGGCAGCAGCTCTTCGGCCTCCTGGAGCGTGGCCAGCGCTGGTCCCCCGGTGCCGGCCCGGTGCGGGCTCCTGCCCGGCTGCTCCCAGCGCCCGCGGGGCACTGTCCCGCGGTGCCTCGTCCCGGCCGGGATGTCAGGACCGGGCTGGGAGGTGCCCGATGGCCGCGCAGGAACCGGAGCCCGACTGCACCGATCCTTTTATTGTGAAATGCGATAAATATACCATTGCCACGGCCCCCGTGGCGCCCAGCGCTTACAAACCATATATATATTTATATTTATATAAAACACCAGCGCAAAAACAACCATAGGATCCCCGAGAAGGCATGAGGGGGATGCGCGAGCCCAGAGCCCACGCCGACGGTGCAGGGCAGGGGAACGGCCGTGCGTGGCCTTGGGCAAGCGGGGCAGCAGGCCGGGAACCCTCCCACCCCTCCGCCCCAGCGATTTTGTTCATCCTGTTCTGTCATGCGCTCGGATCCGGCTGCTCCAGAACCGTCCGGCTGCCGCTGCCGGCGGCGGAGGGGGACGTGCTGGGGGCCGGCATCGCTCCCGGGCAGCCCTCAGAGGTTGTCCGAGCCGGGGGCCGGGTTGGTGTAGCTGAAGGTGCCGGCCCCCGCGCCGTTGCTGCCCGCGACCTGGGGGGAAGCGGAGGGGCCGCGTCAGGGCCGGGGACGAGCCCCATTCCCGGGGAGCCCCGGTGCCGCAGGAGTGGCCCCCCGCACGGGCACCCGGGCCCCCGCCGCGGCCAGAGCTGCCCAGGACGCATTGCTTTCCTCCAGCGTGATAAGCCGGCCCGGCAAGAGCAAAGGTAAATATTTACCCGAGGCCCCTGGTATTTGAACAGCGCGAGCTGCTTCCAGGGAGCGGAACAGCTGGATGCGGCCCCCGCCCCGCAGCACGGGGCTGGCAGCAGCCCCGCGGTCCCACCGCGGCGGGGCAGGCAGCGAGCCCCCTGCCCGCAGCCACCCCATGGCAGCAGGGGGCTGGAAGCAGCCCCGGTGCCCACCCGGCCCCGGCCACCTGCCCGCGACGCGGCTCCAGCCAGGCGTGAAAGTTAGGCTCACCTCACCGCCACGGCTCGGGGGCCGGCGCTCGCAGCCCGGCTGCGCAGTTTGCTCAGTTGCTGGTTCGCGGCGGCTCCGTTAGCCATTAACGGAGAGGGGACGGCAGGGTCGAGGGACTCCCTGGTACCCGCACGCACCCAAGAACACCCTGCACCACCCCTGCCGCCGCAGCGTTCCCGCGCCCAGCCCCGGCGCGGAGCAGCCCCGCGGCTCACCTGGCTGTAGGGGTTGTGCTTGCTGGTGGGCGACGCGTAGCGCCCGTGGCTCTGGTAGGTGGGGTACTCGGCCATGGGGTGGTAGGAGTCCTTCGTGCTGAACAGGTCCAGCTTCCCGTGGCTCTTCCGGCGGCAGGAGCAGGTGGTCTGCGGGGAGGAAGGGCCCGGTGAGCGGGAAGGGGCCGGGGGGGCTGAACGCCCGGGGACGGGGCACTCACCAGCAGGAGGAAGATGAGGATGCTCAGCAGCACGAGGATGCAGACCAGGACCAGCAGAGCGATGGCCCAGGCTGGCACCGCAGACGCCGGCGCCGGCGAGTTCTCATCTGCAGCGCCTGAAACACCGACGGAGCCACGTCTGCACCGCGGGAAGAGCGGCCCCGAGAGGAGCCTGACCCCGCGGATCTCACCAGCACTGGGAAACGCGCTCAGCTCCGCCGGCTGGGCGCCCTGGGCCGGGTCCCACAGGAGTCACCAGAAACGCCCACAGCACCAGGGCTCCCTCGCCCGCACCGTGCCCCGGCCCCCGCGCTCCCACGTCTCCCGCTCACTTCGGATGTTGTCCAGCTGCAGACCCATGATGAAGCCGTTTGGGTCCAAGCTGTTCTTCAGCTGTTTCTCGGCAGCATTGACGGTGACGGAGCCGTTGCCACGCTCAAACACGAGGTCGGACTGCACCACCACGGAGCCGTGGCTGCCCCAGAGAGGAGGGTGAGCCCGAACCACCACCACCTCCCGCTCTCCCCTCCCGCCACTGGCCCCGGACGGGTGGACGAGGCCACCTGGGCTCCGCGGCCCGAGCCTCCATCCCGCCGCCGGGCGCCATACCTGAACCGGAGCTCGCTGCACCCCTGGTAGGCCTGCCGGCTGGCGCACTTGGCGCAGCCAAAGACGCTTTTGAACTGGAAGAGAGCAGGGGGTCAGGGCCGCACCGCCGGCTCGCCACCCGCCCCAGCCGCCCGCCCCTCTCCCCGGCCGCGAGGCTGCTCCGCGCTGCGGGGCGGCTGCTGGAGCAGGCACTCGGGGCGCTTTCCTCCCCGCACGGGCAGCCGGCGGCAGGACTCACCATGGCCAGGACGCTCTGGCTCAGGCTCACGTATTCTTTCGACGTGGGGTTGAGCAGGCTCTCGCTGAAATTCCTGTTGAGGATGCGGAAGGAGAGAGGGACGCGGAGGAGCAGCTGGATCCCCAGGGTCGGCAGGCCTGCGGCTTTGCTGGGGTTGGGCACGCCACTGCCCGCCAGCACGGACGTCGTGGCCTTCCCGGGGGCCGCGCTGCCCTGAGCGGTGACAGAGACTTTGCCTGTGGGGGACGCATCAGTGCCGTTGTCCGCGGTGGCGTTAGAGCTGGAGGTGGGGACGGCAGAGCCGTCGCTGGTGCCGACCAGCGGGGGGACCTTGCCGCTGCCAGCCGTGATGGTGGTCAAACCGGGTACCACGGTGCTGCCCGTCCCCATGGTGTCGGTGCTGGGTGGGGGGCCCACACCGCTGCTGTTCGCCGTGGTGTTGGAGTGGGGCGTCGCAGGGCGGACAGAGACGGGCAGCGCAGTGCCGTGAGCGGTGGCGCTGGCAGAGCCGTTTGCGGACTGCACGGTCGTGGTGTTGCTCGTGGGGGAGTCAGGAGAGGGGGTCAGGAACGGGTACGATCGCTTGGTGAGCAGGACTGTTGTCATGCGGATCGGGACGGGGGTTTGGGTCCCGTTGACTTCTGTGGCGTTGGAGGTGGTGGTGTCTGCGGTGGTGGTCACAGAGGTGGTGGTGGTGGTGGTGGTCACAGAGGTGGTGGTGGTGTCCATGGTGGTGGAGGTGGTGGTCTCCGTGGTCGTCTCCGTGGTGGTCACGTCGGTTTCCATGGTGGTTGCGTCCGTTTCGGACATCGCAGCCCGCGTACCTAGAGGAGAAACAACCAGGAGTCGGCAACTGGGGCTGCAGCACCAGTTTGGGAAGAAACAGGGCAAAGCAGCGAGCTGCAGCAGGGAGCGGAGGCTGCAGGCAGGGCGCGGGACCTCCCAGCCCGAGGGTAGGATGCCTCCGGACAAAGAACGTCCTTGGGCGAGGACGCCTGCGCCAGAGCCGGCAGGCCGGGGTGCTCCCCAGGGCTGCGCTGCCGGGACGTGCCTGCACCGCGGCGGGCTCAGCCCATGCCGCCCGGCCCTGGCCGGTCCCGGGGGTCGCAGCGGAGAGCCGGGCTGGGACCCCCTCTGGCCGCCCGCCCTCCCGGCGCCGCCCCGGAGCCCCGCGCTCACCTGGGCCCAGCGCCGCCAGCAGCAGCGGCAGGAGGGTGGCGAGGCGCATGGTGCCGGGGCTCGAGCTCCGCGGTCCGGGCGGCAGGAACTGGCAGCTCGGCGGCGGCGGCGGCTTTATAGAGCACCTGGAGCAGGTGGGGAGGCCCCACCCCGGCAGCGCCCGGGGCAGCGCCGAGCGGGGCGGGCGGCGGGGGCCCCCTTGCCGGGGTCCCGCACCGCCCGCAGCACCCCAAGGTCAGAGCCGTCTCTGCGGCAGGACACCGCCGTCATCCCGGGCACGGCGTGAACACGGACACAGCGGTCCCAGGGATGGGGGCACCGCAGTCCCGTGTCCCCCCGTCCCGGGGGAGCCGCCGGGGAGCAGGGGGGCGCGGGGTCCCCCTTGCCGCCGGGGGGCCGGACCGGCGGGCTCAGCCCGGGGTTAATCATTACCGGGCGGCCACCGCCTCGCCCTGCGCTCAGATAAACCCCGGCGATCCCCCCCCGCTGCTGACGCAGGTGGGGCCCCGCGAAACGCCGCTCCCTGCCCGCAATCACGGCGCCCCACTGGGCCCGGAGCGACCCCCAGCCCCCCCCGGGGCCCCGCCGGTCCCGGATCCCCCCCGACTCCTGGAGGGCACCTGCCCCCGCCCCGGGGCGCCGGGCGCGAGCCCCCCCGGTGCGGCGGCCCCCGGGCGGCCCCGTGCCAAGCCGGATGCAGCGGCTCCACCCCGGCGGCACCCGGTGCCGCCCGCGCCGGGGCGCAGAGGCCCCGGCCCCCGCCGCCCCCCCGGCTCCCGCAGCAGAACCGAGACTGCCCCGGGCGAGGGCGGGGCGGAGGAAACACGCCTGGCTGCCGGCCGGTGCACGGGCAGCGGGGCGGGCCGCGGACAGCGCGTGTCAGCTCCACGCGCTCCGGGTCTGCGGGAAGGGGCAGGCGGCTCCCGCGCCGCGGGGCCCCCGGCCCGGGCACCTCGTGCCCCCCCCGCGCCAGCCCCGCGCGGCCACGGCACGGGCGGGCCGGCGCCGACAAGGGCGGTCGCGTGCGGCGCCCCCCACGCGCGGACCCCACGCGCGCCCCGCGGCGCTGCAGCGGCGGCGCCCCCTGGCGGCCGCGCGCAGCAGCACCTGCCCCCCCCGCCGGCCCGCGGCGCGGCCCCCCGCGGGGAACCAGGGAACCGGGGCCCGCCGCGGCCCCACCGCACCGGGAGGCGGCGCAGCCGCCGGGCGAGGGGGCGGGAAGGGGGGGGGGCCCGCGCGTTGCCCTTTTAAGAGGGGGGCGCGGGGCCGCGCGGGCGCCCGTTGCCGGCGGGGCGGGGCGGGGCCGGGCGGGGGGCGGCCCCGTGCGGGGGGCGGGGGCCATTCCGCCGCGTTGCCGGGGCGCCGGTCGCCATGGCGACGGGCTAGTGCTGCGCGGGGCCCGGCGCGCGCCGCGCAGTTCCCACGGAGCGGCCCGCGCGGCGGCGGCGCCTCCGCGGCCCCGGCGCCGCCGCCGCCCCGCTCGCAGCGCGGCCGCCCGCCTCCGGGGCGGCGGGAGGGACGGGATGCGGTGCAGTGTTGTGCTCTCCCTACCAATATTGCACTCGTCCCGGCCTCCCGCCGCCCCGGGCTCCGCCGCCGGCGGCAGCCCAGCCCCGGAGCACCGAGCCTCCCCCGCCCGCGCCCGACGACCACCGGGAGGACGAAGAGGGAAAGGCGGCGCCGGCCCCGGCAGGGCCCCCGGCCCGGCGCCCGCCGCAGGAACAGGGCGCGCAGGCTAGAAAACAATCAAAACTTTATGGCCAGACTTAAGGCAGAGATTCCAGCAGCAGGCAGCGCCCGGGCAGGGGCGGGCACGGCACCGGCCGGGGGCGGCGGGACGGCCCCCCGCCGCCGGCGCAGCCCCCGGCCCTGCGCCGCAGCACCCCGGCGGGGAGCGCCCGGCCCCGCTCGTGCCGCTGCCGAGCGGCGCACGCCCCAGCCTGGGGCCGGGGACGCACGTCAGTACCGTTAGCGGCAGCCCAAAGTCCGCTGGGCGCCAGGACCCGGGTTCGGGCGGCGCAGAGGCCGGCATGGGCAGGGGGGAGCCAGGGCCCCGCTCGGGGAAGAGGCTGCGGCGCCCACGGAGTCCCTGGGTGACGCAGGCGGAGAGGTCCTGGGCTGGGCCACGGGCTGCTCACTCGCGACCTTCAAGCAGGAACCGGCGGAAGGGCTCGAAGTCTGCGGGGACCGTGTCTGCGGGGGAGAGCGGAGGGGGTCAGCGTGCGGATGGGTCCCAGGGGATCGGGGTGTTCCCACACCACCGCTTTCTTCCCCCGGCTGACGCGGGGCGGGGGACAGGGCCTTCCTTCGGGGGGAAGTCCCGTCAGAGCAGGCTGGCCGAGCATCAATAAAGCGTGAAAGCTCCACTGCGCGCCGAGCATCACTGGGGCGTCCCTGATCCCAAGACTCGGGTACCCAACCCGGGAGAGACGGGTGCTTCAGGGCTTCCTACAGCAGGAGGGGGCTCCTGGCCACCCCAGGGCAGCAGGTCCCCCACGGAGGAGAGGTGCCCACGGCAAGCAGCTCCCCAGCCTGCAGTGAAGCTGCTTCTCGCGGCCCTGCCCCGCCGCCCGGGCGGCAGCGCCGGCGGCTGCCCCGCGCTCACCGTTGCACCGATACTGCAGGTTGGACCAGATGATGTTCTCCTGGGAGAAGCAGAAGACGCCCAGCCGCCCCCCTCGCATGGTGGTGTCGATGATCACGCCGGAGTCCGCCACCAGCCGCGGTCCCTCATAGAGCCGAACCCTGCGGCGGGAGGAGGGCCCAGCCCATGAGCAGGGGACAAGCGCCGGGCACCCGCTCTGGGGCTGGGCAACCTCGCTCTGGGGCTGGGGGCCTGCTGCACCTGCTGTGGGGCTGCGATTGGGGGTCTGGGACACCGTGCTGTGGGGCTGGGGCTGTGATTGGGGGTCTGAGACACCCCGCTGTGGGGCTGGGGCTTCAATTGGGGGTCTGGGGAACCCACTGTGGAGCTTGGGCTGCCATTGAGGATCTGGGGCACCCCACAGTGGGGCTGGGGGCCTGGTGCACCTGCTGTGGGGCTGGAATTTGGGGACAGGGGCACCCTGCTGGGGGGCTGGGGCTACAATTGGGGGTCTGGGGCACCCCGCTGTGGGGCTGGGGCTGCCAATGGGGGTCTGGGGCACCGCACTGTGGGGCTGGGGCTGTGACTGGGGGTCTGGGGCACCCCGCTGTGGGGCTGGGGCTGCCAATGGGGGTCTGGGGCACCCCGCTGTGCGGCTGGGGCTGTGACTGGGGGTCTGGGGCACCCCGCTGTGGGGCTGGGGCTGCCAATGGGGGTCTGGGGCACCCCGCTGTGGGGCTGGGGCTGTCTACTTAGGGGCCAGGACACGGCACTGCAGGGCTGGACTGGGCCGGGGGCTGAGGCACCTGCTCTGGGGCCGGGGCCAGGCCGGGGCCCCCCACTCCGGGCCATTGTCCCCGCCCGGCGGCGGCGGCGGGGAGACCGAGGCCGGGCCGGGCCCCGCGGCGGCCCCGCTCGCCCCTCAGCGCCGCTTTGCATGTGAAAGGCGCGGGCCGGCGGCGCCGCGGGCCGGCCGCGTTGCCCGGGCGACGGGGACAATGGCCGCGGCGGCCCGCGCGGGCCGGGGGCTGCGCCCGCCGCCGCCTTAAAGAGGAAACGCGCCCGCCGCCCCGCACGGGGGGGGGGCCCACATGGGGGGGGGGCAACACCGGGGGGAGCTGCCTACATGGAGGGGCCCCAAGAGGGGGGGGCTCCCACCCATAGAGGGGCTTTCCCACACGGGGGGTGCCCCACACCGGGGGGGTGCCCCACATGGGGGGCGTCTCCAGCACCGGGGGGGTTCCCCACACGGGGGGCGCCCCACCCGAGGGGTGCCCCACACCAGGGGTGTCCCCAAAACCGGGGGGGGTCCCCAAACCGGGGGGGCTGCCCCACGGGGAGGGTCCCCAAGACTGCAGGAGCTCCCCCACACCGGGGGGTGTCCCACATGGGGGGGTCTCCAGCACCGGGGGGGTTCTGCACATGGGGGGGGTCTCCAGCACCGGGGGGGGTCCCCACCCGGGGGGTGCCCGCCGCGGCCGCGCCGCTCACCTGATGTAGCCCACCTGGGGCCGGTGCGCCAGCTGCCAGCGGTAGGAGGTCTTGTCCCTCCAGCCCACGTTGCGCGGGTCCTTCCAGAGCAGGCGGACGTGGCCCGGCGTGTGGCCCGTGTGCCACAGCGCGTTGCGCAGGTGCTCCCCGGGGCCCGTTGTCGACTTCACCGCCTGCGGGCCGTGCGGGGCGTCAGGGGGGGCCGTGGGGCCGCCGGCCCGGCCCCCCCGCACTCACCTTGAGCTGCAGCCCCGGCTCGGCCACGGCGCGGAAGGGGGTGGCCTGCCAGTAGGTCTGCTCCGTCTGCTTCCACATCACCACGTAGAAGCTGGCGCTGTCCTGGTAGCTGAAGATGAAGCCGGCGTAGTCGTCGTCGGTGACCGTGTTGACGTGGAAGGTGCCCTCGAAGTCCACGCCGTTGAACGCCGTGTAGCCTGGGCGAGGCGGGCGGACGGTGCACGGCGCGCTCCCACCGCCGCCGGCCCCCCGCCCCGCCGAGCCCCCTTACCCACGGCCAAGCCCGGGTCGCTGTTCATGGTCTGCACGATCTCCATGCCCTGCGGGGGGGGGAGGGGGGAGGGTTGGCGACGGCGGCGGCGGCCGGCCCTCCGCTCCGCGCCTCGGCCCCGGCGGCCGCCCCACCTGGTTGAGGACGACCCAGTTGGGGTCGATCTGCGCGTCGCCCTCGGGGTCGAGGATGACCGTCTGGTAGGCGCGGAAGTCGGTCAGCGTCACCTCGGCGCTCTCCGGGCAGGCGTCCAGCGGGTCGGCGACGGTGTCATTGTCGAAGTCCTCCTCGCAGACGTCGCCCACGCCGTTCCCTGGGTGGCGGGCGGCAACGGCGGGTCACGCGGGGCCCGGGCGGAAGCTGCCCGCCCGGGGCCCTGCCCGCCGCCCGCCCGCCCGGCGCTCACCGTCCGAGTCCTTCTGGTTGGGGTTGGGGATGAGGCGGCAGTTGTCGGGGCCGGGCGCCACGTAGTCGGGGATGCCGTCGTTGTCGTCGTCGTTGTCGCACTCGTCCCCGAGCCCGTCGTTGTCCGAGTCCAGCTGGGAGCTGTTGGGGATCTCGGCACAGTTGTCCTTGGTGTCCTGATGCCCGTCCCCGTCACTGGGGGCAGCGAGGACGTGGTCAGGGCAGCGCCACGGACCTGGGGCCTGCCACAGAGCCCTGGCGAGCCCCGAAGACCCCGCCGTCCCCCCACGCGCGCCCGTGGCTCTGCAGGACGCCCCGTCTCACAGGCGCTCCCCGATGGGGCCCCGGCTCCGGCCGGCCCGGTCTGCCCCCCGGGAGGGCAAGAAGCAGGCGCTGCCCCAGAGCCAGGCAGCGGCGCGGGCTCCCACCTGTCCTCGTTGGTGTCGCAGGTGTCTCCCACCAGGTCGCTGTCCATATCTGTCTGAAAGAGACGGGAGCCCGAGGTCAGCTCTCCTGCAGAGAAGGACCTGGGGGTCCCGGTGGACAAGGTGACCACGAGCGGCAATGTGCCCCGTGGCCAAACCCATACCTGAGTGGGGTTGCTCATCTCGGGGCAGCTGTCACAGGCGTCCCCAACGCTGTCCTCGTCGCGGTCTGTCTGCAGTGGGTTGGGCACCTTGGGGCAGTTATCCAGCATGTTGGGAATTCCTGCAAGCGGGAGAGCCAGCAGCTCGTGAGCGGACACCAGCCTGGCGGGATGCGGGCCCTGCTCCACAAGGGATCTGCAGCCCAGCCTCGGGAGCCACTCACCGTCCCCATCAATGTCGTTGTCGCAAGCGTCCCCCTCGCCATTGCTGTCTGTGTCCCGCTGGTCGTTATTGGGCACATTGGGGCAGTTGTCGCAGGCATCCCCAAAGGAGTCTGTGTCTGAATTCTGCTGGTCTTTATTGGGGAAGAGCCGGCAGTTATCCTGCAAGCAAGACAAGGACAGAGACATGCCCTCACCGTGGCGGCCGGCAGACAAGAGACCGCAGTCCCGTATGGGTCGGGGCAGGAGATCCCCTCCAGCAGCCTAGGCCAGACCATCCCAGAGCCACCGGCCTTGGCCTGCTGATCCCCAGGGGTCACCGGCATCAGGCCAAGGGGGAGGCTGCCCCCCTCGCCCAGCACGGCCCCCAGAGGCCCGGGCATGTCCTGCCCATGTGGCATGGGCACCTCCACATTCTTGATGCCATCACCATCAGCGTCATCATCACACTGGTCCCCAATGCCGTCATTGTCGGCGTCCTCCTGCCCCGAGTTCGGCGTCAAGCGACAGTTGTCCTGGGGGCACAAATGCCATTAAAGGTGGGGAGGAGGAGAAGTCTGAAGCATAGGCTGGGGACGGGCCGTCCTGCTGCCCCAGCTGCCCGCACCCCATGCCCCAGCTGCCTCCCTCCCTCTCCCAGGACGCGGTCCCACCTGCTTGCAGTGCTTGTTGTTGTCGATGCAGGGCAGCGGCTCATCCGGGTAGCCGTCGAGGTCTGTGTCTCGCCCGCACACATTGCCATTGCCGGCCCAGCCCACGTTGCACTGAGGAAAGGGGAAAGCAAAGGCTGTGAAGCAGAGAAGGGCCCTGGCAGGAGCAAGAGCTGGCCTTGCCGGCATCTCCTGCGCCCCCCTGCTTCTTGGTCCTCCTGTGCTCGTCCCCCTACTCACCGCACAGGAAATTTCCCCATTTCTCTCGAACATGCAGAACCCGTTGATGTCGCAGGGGTTGGAGGTGGGGCTGCTGCAGGACTTCTGCAGGGTGCAGCCAGTCGTCTGATTCCCCACAAACCCTGACTTGCAGGGACCGCATTTGTACGAGCCCTGGGAGAGACAGGGTACGGGGCAGGATGCGGAGAGAGGAGCAGCGCCAGACGGCTGGGGCAGAGGGGCAGCTCTACTCACCAGCGTGTTAGTGCAGATGGAGTTGGGGTCGCAGCCGCCATTGTTTCCATCATTGCATTCATCAATATCCGTGCAAACCTGCGGGCAGTGAGGGAGAAACCGTCACCCGAGCACTCACCTCGTCCGCAGCTCCCGCAGGGGGCCCAGGACAGGCTTCCTCGCCCTGCGGGCACCCAGGAAAGCCGCCCTGCGTCAGAGCGGGGACCGAGGCGCAGCACCCTCTGCCCGCACCGCAGCGGCCCGGCGCACCCGCACGGAGCCAGCCGAGTCCCGGGGCACCGCGCTCACCTGCTTGCTGGCCCTCGCGTAGTCGGCCCCCACGCCAGAGACGGTGTTGCCCCGGTAGCCGCGGGGACAGGGCTCGCAGCGGAAGCCGGGCGCTGTGTTGATGCACTTGGAGCCGGGGAAGCAGGGGTTGGCGTGGGCGCACTGCGGCGCAAAGAGAAAAGCTGCAGCTCCGGGCACAGCACACGCAAGCCAGGGAGCAGCCCGGGGGGGCCTCGCCCTGCCACGCGGCCTGGGGACCCGCGGGGAGGGGACGCGTCAGGCACAGGACATCTGCCCTACCCGCACCAGGGCTCAAAGCGGCCCCGGGGGACAGGCGTGCGGAGCGCACCGGGCAGGCCCACCTCGTCGATGTCCGCGCAGTGCGTGCCGTTGCCCTCCAGGCCCGGGGGGCAGGGCCCGCAGCGGTACCCGGGGTACTCGTACGTCTCCATGCAGTCCACGCCACTGAAGCAGGGGCTGGGGTTGCAGCGGGAGCGGTGCTCGTGAAACCCTGGGAAGAGCAGGGCCGGTCAGGCGACGAGCGTCTGCGCGGCACAGCCGCTCGTCCCGGAGCGGGGCGGGAGCCGAGCCGGGCCGGCACTCACCGCAGACCTGGCACTCCATGATGGTGTTGCGGATCAGAGACATCTCCTTGACCTGCAAGAGAGCAGAGCACGGCGCGTCGGGGGCAGCCAGCATCCAAGGCCCAGGGCGGACAGTCCTGCACCTACCACCTTTGCACAGGGGCAGGCGTGGGGCACATCACCCCCGTGGGGCGAAGGAGGCCGTGTCCAAGCCCTGCCCCACTCCCCGAGCTCCACGCTGCTCTCACAGTGTCCCCAGCCCCTTGAACCGGGGCTCACAGCGATCAGCGCCTGCTGGCATTTGGCTCTCGGGCAAATCCAGCCCAGGGCATGGAGAGCACCACCACCACCGGCTGCCTCACCTGGTCTCTAATGTCCTCTCGCAGCTCTGTCAGGACCCGGTTGAAGAGGGTCAGCTGAGTGACCAGCGCCTTGGTCTGCTCGCCTGCCACGAGCAGAAAGGATGGCGTCAGTCCCGGCCGCAGGACGGAGGCAGCCGCCGGCGCTGGGCACCGCTCTGCCCCCAGTGCTCTGCGCCGCGCTGGAGGGCACGGGACAGCCTAGGGCCCTGTCCCCTCCTCCCCGCTCGGGCCCAGAGCTGTGCAGGAGCCCGTCCTTGTGCTGCGGGGACGGGCACCATTGGCAAGGACTGCGAACCTGCCCCTTGCTGGCTCACCCCCACGTGGGTCTCCCAGGCGAGGACACGGCACCAAGCGGCCGAGGCTCGTCCCTGGAAACACACCCATTCCCGCCCCATGCGCCTCGGAGCTTCCCCTCCCCAGGGTGCCCTGCAGGCACTCGGGACACTGGGACAGGCTGCGAAGGGTGCACACCTCCGCGGGTCCCCAGGCACAGTCACAGCCCACGCACCCGGGAGCAGGGACTCACCCAGGACGGAGGCCAGCACACTTGTCACTGCAAGGAGAGAGACCAGGCAAGACGTCACCGCCGGCTGCTTCGGCCAGTGCGTGGCTGGGGCTGGGCCCCAGAGCACCCCCTGCTAGGGCTCCTCAGCGCGTAACACGCACGGGGGGGCCTGCGAGCCCACCGCTCCCTAGTGCCCACGCACCGCGCAGAGCACAGATGTGCCGTTACCTGCATTGTGGATGGACTCATCCCCTTGGAAAGGACACTCGCTCAGGGCCCCGACTCGGCTCATGGACCCTCCAAGAATCAGCTTCATGGACTCCACGAACCCCTAAGGTACAAGGGGAGACGCAGTCGGCGGGGCGATGCTCTGCCTGCCTCAGGGGTGCAGGGAGCGGAGTGGGGCTGGGGGCGTCCAGCTCCCACGGCCCAGGGAGCCCCAGGGCAGGTTGTGGCGCTCACCTGCATCCTCTGGTAGGCCTTCTGCCCTGTGCGCACCTCTATCGACTCCACCTCGGCCAGGGGGATCTCCGAAAGCTCGGGCAGCCCCACGCTGGAGTCCATCTGCTTGCAGTCCACGTAGAGCTCCATGCTGAGCATGTCCCCACGTAGCCCGCTCAGGCGCACGATCACCATGTGGCTCTGCCCGTCTGCCACGTGCGCGTGCTGCAGGTTGACCGAATGCAGCTTGTTGTCTTCCCGCAGGTAGCGCACCAGCACTGTGGAGGAGGACGATGGGGCCATGAAGGCTCCTCCACAGGACGGGCGACCCGGCGTGCCCTGGAAAGCTCTCAGCTTGCACCCGGCTTATCAGCTGCTCTCCGCAGCAGGCCCCGTGGACGGCAGGACTTCGGTCCCATTTCTCTCTGTGCATCACAGAAACATCAGGGCCAGCACGCGCCCCACAGCCTCACGTGGCAGGCACCTACCTTTGTTGATTTTCCCCACCACCGAGACCTCCAGCCACCTCGTGTTGTCCTTCTTGGAGTAGAGGCCAAAGAGGATCCCCCCCTGCTTGGGGGGCAGGCGGAAGGTGGAGAGGAGGTAAACGTCGTTGACCGACAGGAGCTCCATCCTGATTTTGTGCGTGATGCTGGCCATCTGCCGGGCTTCGCTCACCATGAGCAGGTCAATGACTGCAGGGAGGAAGGGACGGAGGCCACATCCTGACCGACAGGCACATCTCCGGGGCGCGTGAGCACGGAGCTGCGGGCCTGCCCGGCCCGGGGCTCGGCGCCGTCCCGCGGGGAAGCCCCCCTCGAGGGCAGCGCCCGGGGGAGGCCGGGGGGCCCGGCCCGGCCCGGGACCGTGCGCCGGCTCCGCCCAGCGCCGTCCCCGCGCGGTGGCGCTGCAGGACCGGGAGCGGCGCGGCCGCACCGCCGGGCCCGGCGCAGCGGAGCCTCCGCCGCCGGCGGGACCGGCGTCCCGGCAGCAGCCCCCGGCCCGGGGCCTGCCCCGCTGCCCCGCCCCGCAGCCGCCGCCGGGGCTTCCCGCGGGGGCGGCCGCAGCGCCCCGCCGGCCCCGAGCATCCCGCCGCGGAGCGGGAGGGGCTGGGGCCAGGCAGCCGGCCCCGCGGAGGACGAGCGGCTCGGGGGCCGCGGCTCGCTGGGAGGCTCCGGGGCAGCGCGGAGCCCCCCGCCGCCGGCGCCGGCAGACAACGCGGAGCCGATCCCGCGGCCGCCCCGCCGAGGCGCAGCGGGGCCGGGAGCCCCGGCGAGGGAGCCTGGCCCCGGGGCGCCCGGGGCAGCGCGGAGAGCCCGGCCCCGCGGGGCACGGCGGCTCGGCTGCCCCGTGCAGCAGCCCCGGGCGAGCCGGGAGCAGCTGCGAGCCGCGGCGAGCCCGCCCGGCCGCAGCGCGGCACCTCCGACCCGGGCAGCCTCCGGGCCAACGAGCGCCGCCGGCCCCGCTGCCCTCGCCCGGCGCCCGCCCCGCCCCAACCGCCGCGCCCCCCGCCCCGCTGCCCGGAGCCGCCGGCGGCAGAGCGGCACCGGCGCCCGGACAGGGCTGGCTGCAGCCTCGGCCGGCGCTGCCCCCGCCGGGCTGCGAGGCGCGCCGCTCCCTGCCGCACCTCGGCCCTCGGGGTGCTGGCGGTTACCCGGGCCCCGGGGATGAATGTCCCTCTGTCCCGAGCGCAGGGCGCCGGCCCCGCGCAGCTGCCAGACCTCCCAGCGAGCGCGGAGCCGCAGCCGGCAGCCCCGGGCCGGCAGCGGCGCCGGGCGCCCCGGCGCAGGGCAGCGGGCGGGGGTCCCGGGGCCGCCGCCGCCTCCCGCCTCGCAGCGGCCGGAGAGGAGCGGGGCCGAGCGCGCGCCGCGTCCGCAGCGCCCCGTCGGGGCTGTCCCGCCGCCCCCGCCGCCCCCGCGCCCCGCCGCGCAGCCCCGCGGGGGCGGCCGCCGCTGCCCGGCGGCACGGACCGGAGCCGCCTTACCTTGCAGCCCGGGCCGGGCCGCGCCGGCGGCGCCCAGCAGGAGCAGCGCCAGGAGCGCGCCGAGCGCCGGGCCCCCCGCCGCCCCCAGTGCCCCCATGCCGCCGGTGCCGCCGGTGCGGAGCGGAGCGCGGCGGGGCGGAGTGGCGCCAGCGGGGAGGGGCCGGCGCTGCCGGCGAGGAGGAAACAAAGAGCCGTCAATCACGGGCGCGCATCCCGGGGACCGCGGCGGGCGCTCCGCCGCGTCGGGGCCCGCCGCCTCCCCCAGCTGGCTCGCCGCCGCCCCGGCCGCGCCGGGCCGCCCCCCGCACCGGGCTCCGGGCGCGGCGGCGAGCCGCGGTCCGCCTCGGTGCTGCCCGCCCCTGCGCCGCTCCTGCTCACAGAAATTGGGTCTGGCAGGCGCTGGTTCACCGCGAGGTCAGGCCGTCTGGAGCCGGGCTGCGGGGCGCGGAGCAGCCCCAGCCGCGCAGGAGCATCCAGCCCCGGCCGGGAAGGACCCGCGCTGCCGGGCCGCGTCTCGCCGCCCGCCCAGGCCGGGAGCCGGGGTGCAGGGGCCGCGCGGGGAAGGGGGTCCCTGCGCGGGACCGGCCACCGCAGGGCGTGCTGCAAAAAAGCTCCTGGCAGGGGGGTGGGAGCGGGACCCCCAGCACGTGCGGAGAGGGGCGCTTTGCCAAGGGTCTCCTGCACCGGGGTGACACCCTCCGGGACAGGCAGCATTCCCTGGGGAAGCAGGTCCCCTGGGACAGGCCCTTCGCCGCTTGCCCAGGAGGGGAGAGCAGAGCCAGGCCACCTGGACACTGCTCGGGAGCATAAATCAGCTGTCAGGAACTGGCCCAAGCCCCAGAGCAAAGTAATGAGGTCATCCTGGACGCTCCTTCACCTCTGCCCTGGGCTGCAGGGAAGGGGAACCAGGCAGAGCTGGGGACACGGCAGGACCCGCAGCCCCCCGCCGCGACGGCGCCTGGCGGCTAGCGCAGCGCGTGGTGCCCTGCGTTTGCCGGTCCTGGGCTCCCCGCAGGCAGCGCCGGGCAAGGACAAGCTGCGCCTGGTGGAGCCGTCCTGGCTCCCACGCCTCGCTCCGGCAGGCCTCGCTCCGGCAGGCCCCGCTGCGCCCGCGGCACAGGGGCCCGGAGGCCCCGCTCGGAGAACCAGGGCAGCCCCTCGGAGCGCCGCTCCCGCGCCCCAGCCCGGCCGGCTGCCGAGGCACGCACGCGCCGCGGAGCTGCCGGGACGCGGGGAAGGGCCGCCTGGCCCGGGAGAAGCCCAGCAGCTGGCGGGGAAGGTCGCCGCTGAACGGCGGCCAAGGCCTGCGCTGCACGCGGGCTGCCGAGCCGTGTTGACGCTCTGTTTCCATCGCCTCCATAACAACGGGGCGAGCCGAACCCCGGCGGGCCGGCTCCAGCTGCGGCCTGCCCCGCTCGGCCCCGCTCTCCCAGCCTCAGCCCGGCGCCAGCGGCTCGGCGCGGGCCAGCCACGGACCGCGGCCCTAACGAGAGGGACCCCGGGGGGAGGGAGGGGCGGGAGTGCGGGGGAGAATTCCTCCCGGAGTCTCCCAAATTGCAGAGAGCAGAGATTTTCCATCCTTCGCCGCCGCCGGCTCGCTCCCGCCCCTGTTTTCTTTCCATGGCAACGCGCGGCGCGATGCCGGCAGCATCTGGGTCCAGGCGAGGCCGCGGCGCTAATCCCTGCTGGCGGCGGCGGGGCCCCGCCGGGGGCGCCGGGCGGGGGAGAGGGGCCGGGGCGCCGGGCCGGGCGCCCGCGGGACGAGGCCGGTGCCGCGGTGTGCGGGGCCGCCGGTGCCGCCCCGACGGCCGGGCGCCGCGGGGCCGGGGGTGTCCCGGTGCCGCCCCGACGGCCGAGGTACCGCGGGGCCGGGGGTCCCGGTGCCGGTGCCGCCCCGAGGGCCGGGCGCCGCGGGGCCGGGGGTCCCGGTGCAGCCCCGACGGCCGAGGTGCCGCGCGGCCCAGGGGTCCCGGTGCCGCCCCGAGGGTCGGGGCGCCGCGCGGGTCCCGGCGCCCGTGGCGGAGCCGCGCGGGCGCCGGTCCCACCCCCCCGGGGGCGGTGCCGGTGCCGGTCCCGCCCCGCCGTGTGGTTCCGGGTCGGGCGGAAGATGGCGGCGCCCATGGAGCTGTTCTGCTGGGCCGGGGGCTGGGGGCTGCCCTCGGTGGACCCCGACTGCCTGGCCGTGCTGGTGAGCGCGGCGGCGGCGGCGGCGGCGGGGAGCTGCCGGGCCGCCCCCCGGCCCGATCTGGCCCGGCTCGGTCTGGCCCGGCCCGGCCCAGCGCTCTCCTCTCTTGCAGACGTACGCGCGGTTCACGGGGGCGCCGCTGAAGGTGCACCGGATCGCCAACCCCTGGAGGAGCCCCTCCGGTAAGGACCGCGCCGGGGGCCACGAGGAGCCGCGGCAGCCCGGGCCGGGCCATCCGCACCAGCCCGCTGGGGCGAGGGGGCTGTACGCCCCAGCGAGGGGCCCGGCTGGCCTGTGTTACCATCCCATCACAGATGCCTCCGTCCCATCGCATGCACCCCCGTCCCATCAAAGACACCTTCGTCCCATCGTACACATCCCCCATCCTGTCCAAGACACCTTCATCCTGTCATACGTGCCCCCCATCCTGTCATGACACCTGCGTCCCAACATACACACCCCCAACCCGTCCAAGACACCTTCATCCCATCGTACATGCTCTGTCCCCTCATAGATACTTGCATCCCGTCATATGTGACCCTGTCCCATCACGGACCCATGCGCCCCATTATACGTGGCTCCATTCCATTGTAGATGCCTTTGTCCCATCATATGTGCCCTTCTCCCTGGCACGTGTCCCTCATCCTGCCACAGACACCTTCATTCCATTGTACAT